>NC_134805.1:36958204-36993204 GCF_046742065.1 Oratosquilla oratoria | reverse complement strand
AGGGGAAGAAGAGGAGAGCTAAAGAGTGAGGGGAGGGTAGGACGATGAGGGAAGATAGAGGTTTGAAGAGGGAATAAGAGGGAGAGGGAGAGGGAAGGGAGGGTGGGAGAAGAGGGGGAGGGGGAGAGAAGGGGGAGGGGGGAGTGGAGGGCCGAGAGAGGAGGAGGGGGAGGGGGAGTGGAGGGGAGGGGGAGTGGAGGGGCGGGAGAGGAGGAGGAGGAGGGGGGGAGGTCATAGCGGTATTACAGAATCAGCAGATTCGACTAATATCCATTTGTCATCGCCTGAGCGAGGGAGGAAGAGGGAGGACAGAGAGGAGGGCTAGGAGGAGGAGGAGGAGGTAAACGAGGTGGTGAAAGAGACACAGGAGTAGGAAGAGGAGGAGAAACTGGGGGAGGAAAAGTAAAAGAAGAAAAAAGAAAAGTAGAAAAGAGGAGGAGGAAGAGGGAGAGGAGAAACAAGAGGATAAGGAGGAGGATAGTAAGGCGAGGATGATATGAAGGTGGAGGAGGATAAGGAGGGGAGGAGGATAAGGACGGAAGGATGAACGAAGGAGGTGGTGGTGAGGAGGAGGAGGTGGGGAGGAGGAGAAGGACGAAAACAAGGAGAAAAACAAGAAGAAGGAGCAGGAGATGAGGAGGACGAGGAGGATGAGGAGGACGAGGAGGTGGAGAAGAAAAAAGGAAGATGAGAATATAGAGATCGAAGAGAAACGAGAATAGTAAATGGAGAAGATTGACTATCATATGTCGAAAGACAAGAGAAGGGGTAGATAATTAGATAGGTAGGTAGATAGACAGATATAGATATACAGATACACACATACATTTATAAATTCATAGACAAATATATATATATATATATATATATAATTATATATATAAATAGACAGATATAGATATAGTTGTAGCGACTGTAGCGCGACCTACGTTAGGAAAAGCCAACGTCATCTTGTAACAAGAGCATGAGAACACAGAGGCTTGTCGGTAAAAACGGGTCAGCAACTGACCAGGCCTACATTCAGTAGCATTCGAGACCATGCCTGGCAATGCAATCACGGGATTAAGGACAAAAACTTTAAGGTAATTGAACAAACAAATACCACCTACGATTCACTATTATTAGCCCTAACAATTATAAAACATCACCTAACCCTAAACGAACATAGTCCTAACTTGTTCGCATTGTTCTAGTGAACGATTCTTTATGTTTCTATATCGTTTTGTTATGACTCACGTATCTGTATATTCTAAGTAATGTATAGTGGGTGTTTTAAAAGAAATTTTATGTTTTATAGTGTAGTTTTTAGTTATAGGGAATATAATTTTATAAATATTTTTTATAAGGATTCCCATATAGAGCTATCTTTATCACGTCACCTGATAGAGAATATTATTCTCTTTTTAGACTACACTAATGATGAACATTGTAATTGTAAGCAACGTCTGATTGAAATAAAGAATTATGAAGATGTTTCCAATTGGTTGGCCCTAGTACTTACACATACATACATACATACACACACACACGATATATTATGTATATATATATATATACTATATATATATATATATATATATATATATATATGCATGTATATTATATATATATATATATAGATATAGATATATATATATATATGCAAAGTAGACCACTTGGAAAAAGAAACTAACGAAGCAGAGCGCTTTCGTATATTACATCTTACATATGCATGTATATATATTATATATATATATATATATATATATATATATAGATAGATAGACAGATAGATCGATAGATAGATATAGAGGGGAAAAACTTATGAAAAAACAACAGTTGAAATGAAACCGTACACGATAAAAAAGTAAAGTAAAATAAGGTAAAAGAAATAATGAAACAAAAAAGAAAAAAGGAAAGAAGAAAAAGAAAATAGACAAAATAGGGAGAGAGAAAAAAGAATGGAGAGAAAAAACAGAATAGAAAAAAAAAAGATGGTATGGTTGATACAAAACAAGTGGAAACACAAAGAAACGTAAAAGGGAGGGAGAGTTTTGACAAAAAGTGACATGACGGGCTAAAATAAAATGGAAGAAAAAAGACAATAGTAATGAAAAGGACAAAAAGGAGGGGAGGAGGAGGAGGAGGAGGAAGAGGAAGAGGAAGAGGAAGAGGAGGAGGAGGGTGAGGAGGGCGAGGTGAAAAAGGAGGTGTAGGAGTATGTTATGGAATAGCGACACACAAATGAAAAAAAAGGGGGAAAGACTTTGAATAGGAAACGCATAAAAGAGAGAAAGTACAAAAAAAAGCGCGAAAAGAGCTGTAAGAGAGCAAGGATTGAAACTGAGAGAGCTGTATCAAACTGAAACAGAACAGTCAGGTTGAAATAGAAGATACAAAACAGGAAAGATCAGCGAAACCATATAAAGATACCCCATTGGTGATAAAAGGATGACGAAAATGAATCGAGGGAAGGAGAGAAAGAGAGAGAGAGAGAGAGAGAGAGAGAGAGAGAGAGAGAGAGAGAGAGAGAGAGAGAGAGAGAGAGAGAGAGAGAGAGAAACCCTCTGGTGATAAAAGGATGAGTAAAGAGGACGAAAATGAATCGAGAGAAAGAGAGTGAAAGAGAGAGAAAGAGAGAGAGCCAGAGAAAGCGAGAGAGCCAGAGAAAAAGAGAGAGCCAGAGAAAAAGAGAGATCCAGAGAAAGAGAGAGATCCAGAGAAAGAGAGAGAACCAGAAAGAGAGTCAGAGAGAGAGAGAGCGCCAGAAAGAGAGAGCCAGAGAGAGAAAGAGAGATCCAGAGAGAGAGAGAGAGAGCCAGAGAGAGAGAGAGCCAGAGAGAGAGAGCCAGAGAGAGAGAGAGCCAGAAAGAGAGCCAGAAAAAACTAGAGAGACAGAGAGACAGAAGCATAGAAAGAGAGAAAGACAAAGAAAAAGAGAGTGAAACAATGACGAGAAAGTGAGGGAGATTGACAAGAGATAAGAAAAATGAAAGAAAATCGACAAAGGAGTTCGGAGTAGGGGATGCAATATTGGGTAAGTTGAAAGGGAAGTGGAGGGAATCAAATGCATAAAAGAGGGATGAAAAAAATAAATAACGAAAATGGAAAAAGAAAACTGTTGCGAGGAAATAGAGATACGACCACAAATGCAGATACACTTGAAGATACAAAGAGTAATACATATAGGAGAGAGGTCAAAGATATATTTCTATTGGTGAACTGTGTGCAGTAAAAAAAATATTCTTTAATAGTGATCAAAGGCTTTGTATTTGTGGCATCAAAGTTTCAGATACCGATACAAATTCAAATTCAAGAAATGATTGATGATGATTGATGATGATTGATTGATGATGGTGATGATGGTGATGATGACGATGATGACGACGATGACGATGACGATGACGATGACGACGACGAACGACGACCATGATCACGATCATGACGACGATCATGACGATGACGATGACGATCATGACGATGACGATGACAACGACGACGACGACGAACGAAAAAGACCGGATGCTTTCTTGTGATTTTACTAATTTTCCTTAATTTTGTATTTGTTTTATTTATGTTTATTTATATCCATATACATTTCTTTTATTCTGAATAAGTTTATCGTTCACCTCGCCCTTTAGAGGCAATCAATACAGGATTATGAAGACAGAAGGTTAACAAATGGGATAGACATAATAACCATGCAGTGATCACTAAAACTATTGGTTGTTTTAAGGTTAGATAACTTTAGGGGTATGAATGATAAATAGTAATGAACATTGTACTGCCTAGTGTAGGCCTTATGGTCTCTTGCTCTCTTTTCCATTCTTATTTTCTTATGTAATTTTATGTTCTCACATAACATCGCAGGGAAGATCACGTCATATGTCTTATTAGAGTCGGTGATTGGTATGTTCGCATTGCCCAGAATCTTGTCGATGTAAACAAAGTGGTCTTTTTCCAGTGTTTTCCTATATATTGTGAAAGTTTCTTACAAGAGAGGTATAAAAAAAAAAAAAAAAAAAAAAAAAAAATTATATATATATATATATATATATATATATATATATATATATAAAAAAATAAATAAACATAGAAACCTGTAGTGATGCTACTATTGGTGAAGAGAAACAGGTTTTGGCGAGTTCGTCTCCTTTATCGTGAGGTACGAGTGAACTGATTTTACATGCGGTGGAAGCCGATATATATACTGCATGGGCAAGTTACCCGTTGTGCGTAATTAGGTAATTGCACTGGGTTAGGTCGTGTCAAGCACGGTCGCGCTGGCAGAGAAGCGTCAGGTCGTGAACATCAGTCACGTTCCCTGCCACGTGATTTGTCGCGGCTGTACAAACCACTCCCACCCATTCCATCCCCTACATACTCAACTCCCTTCTTCCCTCCCTCTTATCTTGGCACCTCCTGGATGACGGGTCATCCCTGTATCTTGTCCACTGTCCTGGATCAGAAGCAGTGCCGCAAGACACAGCATATCCACAGCAAGGCCGCTTCATTAAATCGGCGACCCCCCCTCCGTCCCCTCATGCAGAAAAGGAATGTGGAGTAGGATCCAAGTGATGTTTGTGTAAATGAAAAAAGCCACAGGAAAATAAGATAGGTCAGGAAATGATGGGTTAGGTTAGGAAAGGTTTGGTTAAACTAGGGTAGACTAAGATAGACTAGGCCAGGTTAGGCTAGGCTAGGCTAGGCTGGGCTGGGCTAGGCTTGTATCAGTTAGGTTAGGATAGGATAGGGTAGGATAGCCTAAGCTTAGATTAGGTTAGGCTAGTTTTGGTTAGATTAGTTTAGGTTACGTTAGGATAGATTAGGCTAAGTTAGATTTGGTTAGCTAGGTTAGGCTATATTAGATTTGGTTAGCTAGGTTATGTCAAGTTTAGATTTTTATCATATAACCTTTTTGTCTAAGTTATCGAATTTGATGGTTCCTCTCTGTAGATATAAAACGAACATTCGGAAAAGGAGTAATAGTGTTGTTCCACTATAAATCACTTTATCAGTTAATGAACTCGATAATATCCTTAAGGCTATACAAGTCTATATTTTCCATTAGACTGAATTACATTGGCCTAGAGTCATTACACAATAATGACTTCTGAAACAATCCCCGACAAGTATCTGTAATTACGGATATATGCAATGCTACAGACATGATTATGCTTGTATTGACATTTTCATTAGATAGCTCTACCAACGAAATTCGAAGCCAAGCCAGTGTGATACCAAACCGACATGAACCTTTTCCAGCCCGATGCAGGGTTAAGGTCGGCGCGGGTGCCATCCCCGGTAATCATATATATATATATATATATATATATATATATATATATATATATATATATATATTATATATATATATATATACATATATACACATATATATTATATATATATATATATATATATATATATACATATATATATACAAGCCGTGGGCTTCGCCGGCGGCTTGGCTGCGCAAACAGCGGCCTACGGCCGCAGCTTTCCACGCTATAATCCCTCGTTTTCCCCTTCGGCCTCGGCCTCGGGGCGGAACCCCAACACGGGATCCCCAGCACGAAGAAGAACGCGAAGAGGAAGAACGCGAAGAAGAACGCGAGAAAAACACGAAGTAGAATGCGAAGAAGAACGCGAAGAAGATCGCAAAGAAAAACGCGAGGAAGAAGAAGAAGAACGCGAAGAAGAAGAACGCGAAGAAGAAGAACGCGAAGAACGCGAAGAAGAAGAACGCGAAGAAGAAGAAGAACGCGAAGAAGAAGACGAAGAAGAAGACGAAGAAGAAGAACGCGAAGAAGAAGAAGCGGAACGCGAAGAAAAAGAAGAAGAAGAACGCGAAGAAAAAGAAGAAGAACGCGAAGAAGAAGAATACCACCTGACCCCGACTTCCCCAAGCTCTTTTTCAAGAATATTTTTAGGATAAAGTGTCACCGTAATACCACCTGTCCCCGACTTCCACAGCGTTTTTTAGAAGAATATTTTCATTTAGACTTAGATATATATAAACAAATAAATAGGTAAATGAAAAATAAATAAAAGTGAATAAAAAAATAAAGATAAAAGTAAAAATAAGAATGAATAAATCAATAGAATAAAACATATATAAAAAGAAAAAACATGAAAAATAATAATGGATAAAAAAATAACAATAACAACAAAAGCAATAACAAAACAAAAATAATAACAGTAACAATAATAACAACAATAACAATAATAATACCAATAATAACAACAAAGAACTCCAAACAGATACCTGTGAAAAGCCCAAGGTATATACTGTGTAAGAGAAAAAAATCAAAAGGTGTATAGAGGAACTCAAAGATAATAAAACACCAGGGCCTAACGGTTGGCATCCAAGAATCTTAAAGGAAATGAAAAACGAGATTTTTGTTCCATTAGAAATTATTTTCAAGAAATCCATCATATCCGGAGATTTCCCAAAAGACTGGAAGCTAGCTAATGTTACTCCCATAAAAGAATCCAAATAACTACAGGTCTCTAAATTTGACTTCAACCGTAGAAAAAATTATGGAAACTGTCATCAGAGATGCTATCGAATATAATTTAGAAAGTAACTATGATAAATGATAGCCAGCATGAATTCAAACGGAAAAGTTCTTGCGTGACTAACTTACTCGAATTCTACAACACATTTATCTCGAATTATGACAAAAGAAACAATATAGATTTAATATATGTAGACTTTGCAAAAGCTTTTGATACCGTACCACACGAAAGACTACTTACTAAATCAGTTTCACACGGAATAAGTGGTAGCCTATTAAGTTGGACTAGTAATTGGTTGAATGATCGAAAACAGAGAGTTGTTTTAAATGGAAAAACTTCTGGATGGAAAAATGTTACGAGTGGAGTTCCTCAGGGTTTCGTTCTTAGGCTACTTCTATTCATAGTATACATAATATAGACCGCAGACTAAAATCTGTTTCCAAATTTGCTGAAGATACAAAACTGTGCGGAATGGCAAATGATCACTTAAACCAGTTAGATATTCAAGAAGATTTAGATAAATTACAGCAATGGTCTGAAAAGTGGCTAATGAAATTTAACACCAGTAAATGCAAGGTAATGCACATAGGTAAAAATAACAGTAAGTACGATTACAAGTTATTTGGAAATTCGTTAACAAAAGTGGATAGTAAAAAATATCTCAAATCGTCTAAGCAGTGTATTTCAGCCTCTGAGAAAGCAAATAAGATTCTAGGACTGATTGCATGATTTTTTGACTTCAAGTTCATCACTCATTAACAAGCTGTATAAATCGTTAGTTCGTCCACATTTGGAATATGCTGTTTCCGTGTGGTCACCGAATCTCATGAAAGATATTGACAAATTGGAAAAAGTACAACGGCAAGCCACAAAACTGATTCCAAATATCAAAAATAAATCATACGAAAATCGGCTAAAACATACGAATCTGTTTTCCTTAAAAAAGCGTAGACTCCTAAGTGATTTATTCACTAATTCCTTTTCTTCCTTTATTCTTGTAGTCCTATTTAGATGATCTCTCTCTTCCATTCCTAATATATACATTTCTTTTTATCTGCTAAGTCTCTTAATATATTCTCCTTCTCCCTCATCACTTTAATAAATGTGTCTTCAGTTTGTTCTTTCATCTGCTGTTCCATTATACCACTAAATTCCATTTTATTGTTCTCTTGTACTTTTTTCCAACCACTTACCTTTTTTGCTATGGACTCTTTATTCTATTTATTATTCCTCATTCTCATCCTTTACTTCTCTTAACTGTCTTCTTAATTCTACTATTTCTTTAATTAAGTTTTGATTCTCCTTCTTTAGTTCTACCAGCTTATCAACTTTGAGTAATTGACTTAATTTGGTTAAACTTAGCTTCCCAATTTTCATTCATTTCTTTTAGTTTCTCCTCTAGACTTACTAGTCGGAGGTTGTCATTTCCTCCCTCATTAAATCCATGGAAATGGTTATCTTCACCTTCCATTGCGCTGCTCTTATCTATATTTCTAATTTTTACATTTTTACTGATCACATCGACTTCACCATTATCGTCAGGCCGTCTCTTGTTTACGTATCGTCTGAGTAGTTCCTGGGCCCTATCTTTCCCTTCCTCATTTCCTTCCATTTTCCTCAGTAATCACTCCCCTTCTCCCTTTCCCTTACCTTCCCACTACACCACGAGCTTTCCCCTACCCTATCAATACAACACAGGTACTTCCTTGTCGTTGTGATCCTCGAAACTTGTAGAAATCACCGGAGTCCAGACTTCGCTGCCACTCCGACCGACGTGTGTGTGTGTGTTTGTGTGTGTGTGTGTGTGTGTGTGTGTGTGTGTGTGTGTGTGTGTGTGTGTGTGTGTGTGTGTGTGTGTGTGTGTGTGTGTGTGTGTGTGTGTGTGTGTGTGTGTGTGTGTGTGTGCGTGTGTGTGTGTGCGTGTTTGTGTGTGTGCATGTGTATGTATATATATATACGTATATGTACATGTACACATATGTATATGTATATAAGTATTTTGAATGATGGTGGAGAAAGATGGAGAATTTAACGCTGACGTTTCGACCTCACAGTGTCTTTATCAAAGTTTTGATAAATTCTCCATCTCTTTCTCCACCAGCATTCAAAATCTGTCAATATTTTATTCAGTGTATACATATTATATATATATATATATATATATATATATATATATAATATATATATACATATTTTATATATATTAGTAATCACAAAAAACACGTGAATAAATATATTTTGCTTGAAACCACGAGGAAATCAAAGATCAGAATACTGAACGTTTTCGTCTATTTAAGACATTTAAAAAAATGTATACGCATATGTATATGTATATATATGCACAGGTGTAGCTATAATAGAAGTACAGATATATGTAGGATATAATTAAATTTAATGTAAAGAAAAGTCTGATATGTAAATTCTAGTTCAGATAATAGCTTGTCAAACAAAGTATAACAAACTTCTCATATTATGAAAGAAGGATTTTAGAATGATATAAAAGAAATTAGAATGATATTCTTTTATAACTTTAAGTCATGGTTGGCGGACGATATCGGAACTAACACACGTAAGCCAATATAACTGTATAAATTACAGGACGATGGAATATGGAACCAATAGTTTTGATCATGATGAAATAACTTGTGATATTTTTCATTATCATTCTAATGATTATTTAACTCATAATGCATAAAACTTTGACATTTCATTATGTAAAAGTCTTTTCATCAAATCTCAAAATACTATATTTCTAACAAAATTTTTACAAATTCGAAAAATTTGAATGAATTGATTAAGAAAGTCGAGAGAGCATTTTCGTAAAATGATGACCAATACATTATGTAAACGTGTCATGTTTTGTTTTTTATACGTAAAAATATCTATCTTTGAAGTTGTAGTGATGTCAATGTTTTGTCCCCCCAAGCAACGACATTACGTCACTCAATGACGCACAAGATATGGACAAGAAATACGACTCGTATCAACAGACCTTATGTCGTATATTTATCTTTATATAAGAATACGAGAGTGACTACCAACATTTTTAAATACATTTCAAATATTTCTATACCTAGGACTAGGATGAATTAGAAATGGATAAAGAGAACGGAAAAAAGGAAGTATAGTCAACAACACAGATGCAAGGGAGCATGGGAGACGAGAGGAAGAAATGAAAAATTGCACAAAAGAGGAAAGGGAGGCTGGAATGGGGAGAAGAGTCTCTGAAGGGAAGGAAATAAGTGGGGAGATCACGCCAGAAGGAACCTTGCCGAGTCCGAAGTTATCTAAGCGTGAAATATATATGTAATCACTTAAGGGATCAAACGTGCAAATAATTATTTTATCTGACATTGTTGACGTTTTCGTACTCTGAACTAGCATATACAAAAGTGACATCGTATGTATAAAAATATTGTTTTGTATGCATCTGTGTTCTCACGCACACACACGCACACACACACACACACACACACACACACACACACACACACACACACACACACACACACACACACGTGGGTCGGGGTGGCAAAAAAAATTGGACTCCGGTGATATTTACAAATTTTGAGGATCACAACAAGGAAGTACCTATGTTGTATCAATAAGGAAGGGGAAAGCTCGTGGTGTAGTGGGAAGGTGAAGAAAAAGGAGAAAGGGAGGGATTACTGAGGAAAATGGAAGGAAATAAGGTAGGGGAAGATTGGGTCCAGGAAGTCAGACGGCATGTCAACAAAAGTCGGCCAGACGACAATGGTGAAGTCGAAGAGATTAGTAAAAATATAGAAATTAGAAATATAGATAAGAGCAGCGTAATGGAAGGTGAAGATAACCATTTCCATGGATTTAATGAGGGAGGAAATGACAACCTCCCCCGACTAGTAAATCTGGAGGAGAAACTAAAAGAAATTAATGAAAATTGGGAAGTTAGGTTTAACCAATTAAAGTTGATTACTCAAAGAATTGATAAACTGGAAGAACTTAAAAAGAAGAATCAAAACCTAACTACAGAAATAGAAGAATTAAAAAGACAGCTAAGAGAAGTAAAGGATGAGAATGAGGAATTGAAGAGGAGTAATTAAGAGAATAAAGAGTCCATAGCAAAAGAGGTAAATGGTTGGAAAAAGTACGAGAGAACAACAAAATGGAACTTAGAGGTATAATGGAACAGTAGATGAAAGAAACTAAGGACACAGGTATTAAAGTGATGAGGGAAAAGGGGAATATAGTAAGAGACTTAGCGAATAAAAAAAAATGTATAATTATATTAGGGATGGAAGGGAAGTATAATCTAAATAGGACTACAAGAATAAAGGAGGAAAAGGAAAAAGTAAATAAGATATTAGAAGTAGTTCAAGAAGATGAACCAGAAACAGGGAAAGAAATTGAAGAAATACATAGACTAAGAAATACAATACAGATAAGACCAGACCAATTAAGGTTAAATTCAGGTCACAAACGACAGCAGAGAATATCTTAGCAAAAACAAGGAAACTAACAGACAGTGATCAATATAAACAGGTATGGATAAAAAATAAATGAATAAAGAGGAGAGGAGAAAACAAAAAGACTAGAAGCTAAGGAAAAAACGAGAAAAGAACAGAGTCAGAAAAAGGGAAATTTTATTGTTGAGTAGTGAATATGAAAGTGAGGAAATGGTTCATAGAAGAGAAAAACACAATAGAATTAGCAGAAAATTAAAAGTGTCTTACACAAATATAGATAGCTTAATAACAGGCTTGAACGAACTGAATGATTACCTGAAGGAAAAAGAACCGGACGTAAAGGGAATTGTAGAGACAAAATTGAAAGGTCCACTACCACCCAACAGTGTAGGACATGGTGCATATAATTGTTGGATTAGAAACAGAGAGGTAAAACAGAGGGGGTGGAGTTATGTTCCTGACTAAGAAGGATATAAATGTGAGGAATGTCACATATGGAAAGAATAGAGTAGAGATGATTATGATGGAAGTGGAGGACAGGGATGGAAAGAGCAGGAAGTTTGCAGTAAATTATGTGCCTCCTAAAACGGCTTCTTGGGAAGAGAAAGAACACAAAAATATGTTAGAAGACACAAGGATAACACTAAATAAGATACTGGAAGATGGAAGAATATTTATAATGGGTGACTTTAATTGTAAAGAAATCTACTGGAAAGAGATGATAGTGAAGGGTGGAGACGACCTATGGGGAAATGTACTACTTGATATGATTATAGAACATACAATGACGCAATGGATTCAAGAGAATACTAGGTATAGAAATGAGGAAGAACCATCGAGACTAGACCTAATAATCATATCAGAACCTGAAATAGTGAACAAGATTGAATATAAGACACCAATAAGTAAAAGTGACCACATATTGGTCGAACTGGAACTAAATGAGGAGAAATACATGATAAAAATGAACAATATAGAAAGGGAAGATTGATGTATGAAAAAACAAATTCTGATAAAATAAGAGAATTCTTTCAAAAAGCTGACTGGGAAAGAATACACAAGGAGGAAACAACAGTAGAAGAGAAATGGAATATTTGAAAAAAATTATAAAGAGTGGAAAAGTATGTTCCAAGACAAAAGCAAGAAAAATAATATGTAAAGTGCTGGTACAATAAAAAATGTAGGGAGTTAAAAGACAAAAGGGATAAAGCTTGGATAAAATGGAAAAAAAGACAAAAGACCTAAAAAAGGAAAATACATACTAGTTATAGAAATTAGAATTTACAAGTGTGCAGAGAAGAAAAGAAAAAATACGAAAAAGATGTCATAGAAAAATGTAAAGATCAACCAAAACTATTTTACAGATTTATAAACAACAAACTGAAAACAAAACAAAAGAATTAGAGAAACTACGACAAGGAGGAGTTGAATATAGAGAGGAAATAGAAATGGCAGAAATTTTGAACAAGCATTTTAAATCGGTGTTTACAAGGAAGAATATACAACCTAGAGATATTGAATGGGAGGAGAAAGTTCCCCCTATGAAAGAGATAGAAGCATCAAGGAATGGAATAATGAAACACTTGAGTAATATCGATGTCAGAAAATTGCATGGACTAGATGAAACGGCAAACTGGATTTTGAGAGAATGCAGGAATGAACTAACACACAAAATACATAGTCTAATAAACAATTTATTGAAAGAAGGAAAAGTTCCATAAGATTGGAAAAGAGCAAATATAGTACCAATGTATAAAGGGGAAACAGGACCCTACTAACTATAGACCGGTCTCTCTTACAAGTATGATATCTAAAATTTGTGAATGAATGATCAAAATTAGGTGGGTAAGACATTTGAAAAAAAAAAAAAAATTCCAAGGCAATTTGGATTTAGAGAAGGGCGATCATGCGTCACAAACTTAATGTGTTTCTATTCAAGGCTAATAGATGCAATACAAAAAAGAGATGGATGGGCCGATTGTGCATTTCTAGACCTGAAAAAATCTTTTGATAAGGTGCCACATAAGAAGTTGCTTAAGAAATTAGGAACTGCAGGAGGAATACAGGACAAACTGCTGAAATGGATGGAAGACTTCTTGCATGAATGAAAAATGAGAGTGGTGTTAAGAGACAAACACTCTAATTGGGATGAAGTGATAAGTGGTGTTCCACAAGGAACAGTTCTGGCCCCAATACTGTTTGCTTTATATATTAATGATATGGATAAAGGAATTGAAAGTTATATGAGCTTCTATGCGGATGATGCAAAATTGTTGAAAAAAGTGAACACTGAAGAAGATTGTGAGTCGCTACAGAGTGATCTCAAAGTATGGGAATGGAGTAAGAAGTGGGAGATAGAATTCAATATTAAGAAGTGTAGTATAATGGGATTTGGAAAAAGCAAAAAAAGAATAGTGGGATCATATAAATTGGGAGAAAAAGAAATAAAAAAGTAGAAAATGAGAAGGACCTGGGAGTAATTATTATGAATAATATGTCCCCTGAGAAACATATAAACAAATTTTTTGGAGAAACTTATAATTTAATAAGAACAAAGTGGCATTTACATACCTGGACAAAGAAATGGTGAAGAAAATACTAGTCACTTTGATAAGACCAAGATTGGAATAAGCAGCGACGACGTGGTCACCAAGTACAAAAAAAATGTATAACAAAACTTGAAAGAATGCAAAGAGCAATTACAAAATTGGCACCAACACTCTTAGAACTATCATATGAAGAGAGATTAGAAAAACTTGAGCTACAGAGATAAGAGCAAAGAAGAGAGGAGAATTGATAACTATTTATAGAATCATGAAAGGCATAGAAACTATTGATAGAGAGGATCTAATAAAAGGGGATAGTAGATATACAAGAGGACATGGAAAGAAAAGCAAGAAAGACAGTTATAGAAGATACCTGAAAATGAACAGCTTTCCCCCATAGAGTAATAGACGTTTGGAACAAGTTAGATGAGAAAGTGGTGTGTGCAAAAACAATACACGAATTTAAAAACAGTCTAGATAAAACGAGATATGAAGACGGGACACCACAAGCATTGCTCCGCTTCCCGCAAAATACAACTAGGTAAATACACCCGTACAGATATCACATTTATTAAGAATGTCATATGTGTAGATGTTCCAGACACGTATAATATAACATAACCTGCTATGGCTGCCATTGTAAAGCACAAAAGAAACAAAACACACAATTCCATCATACTGTAGAAAAAGGAGACATTGTTAGAAAATGGAGTCTTGGAGTTGAAGGGTGTTGCTATGGACCGCAACGAATGGAGTGGTGAATTGTGGAGGAGAGAGAGAGAGAGAATAAAGAGAGTGGAGAGGTGGGGGGAGGGAAGTAGAGGGGGGGAAGGGAGGGGAGTAGAGGTGAGGAGGAGGTGAGGAAAAGAGCGTTGGGAAACGAGATCCAAGGCGGGAATCGGGAGTTGGGAACTGGGAATGGTGTGAAGAAGAAGGCGATGAAAAGGAGGAGGAAGAAGAGGAGGAGAAGAAGGAGGAAAAGGAGGAAAAGGAGGAGGAAAAGAAGGAGAAGGAGGAGGAGGAGGAGGAGGAGGAGGAGGAGAAGGAGGAGGAGGAGAAGGAGGAGGAGGAGAAGGAGGAGGAGAAGGAGGAGGAGGAGGAAGACGACGAGGAGGAAGACATGAAGGAGGAGTGATGTGACTGATGAAGATACTATATGGATATACTAATATAAAAAACAATATTTGCACTATAGTTCAGGAGTATTAGCTTTTCAACCGGAACAAATTAGTAACAAGCTGAAATTTTCAGGAAGTACTCAGAATATCTTTCCTGTTAACATACTAAAAGTCCCCAAGAACTCCTTTCGAGGGTTTTGAGAAATTCAAGATGGCGTCCAAAATGGCAGCCAATTTTAGATTTTGTCATATTTCAAGCCCCAAACATCAAAAAAGTCAAACAATAAGTCAATATATATGTTTTTGGGGGCAAGGAGTTCAATTCTCTAACTAATTTTTGGATTATTTGAATTTTAAATGGAATAATTAGCAAAATAAAAACAAAATACATGTTTATGAACCTGAACATGCACGCATTATACAATAAAAGTCATGCCAGTAGCAAGAAACAACACTTAACCATTACCTTAACTACAGACAAAAATGCTTAGCTGTAGTCCTAATTATAGAATTTTAATCAATCAATCAATCAATCAATAAATCAACAAATCAAATCAATTTTGACGATGGTCTTAGGCATCATTTTCGTCATCAGTTTCAGGAGAAACTGGTCTTGGTGCTTCAGTCTCTTCATCATCAATGAAGGATGGCATTTGTGCTGCATTGTTGCAGGTTTGATCACTGTACTTTGTACACATGGCAAAGCAGTGTACCCCCATCTTCCTGCAGCCACATGATGCTCCACAGCTATCTGCTTTGTAGCCACATGAGATCATGTTGAGTCGACAGTCGGGGGGCAATGGGGTGGTCAGTTTCAACTGGAATTAGGATGTCCTGCAGCTTCCATCCCCAGGCTGTTGGCTGCAAGGGCCTGCCCATCCATTCCTGAACAGTGTGATAACTTCTGAAGGAATGCTGTTTGGCTGCAGCACTTGTCGGAGGCAAACTTGCAAGTTGGAAGGATGAGGACAGAGATGTTCTGTTGATTGCCTATTTGTAGGCAGTGTAGCGGAACTCATCCAGTGACACACCATGAGGTGCACCATACAACTTCAAGAGGAAGCTTTCACCTGCTTGCAGTTGTTGGCGAGTGCTTCCAGTATTAGAGAATGTCTTGAGCTGATCATACTCTTTCTTGTTGTGAACCAGGTTGAATGCCTTGCGCTTCCCTTGCCGATACACTGCAGGCAGAAATAACAGAATGGGCTATGGCAGTATATCGCCTGTTCAGCACACCTGTGTTTTGCCCTTTGGGTCCAACAGTTTGTGCAGAAAGAGGTTCAGAGACCCAGGAATCATAGACAACCCATTTTCAGTACCTTCAAAACTGGGATATTCACCGAGGTCAAATACAGACAATCGAATGTCATCACGAATAATTGACGCAGCCATTTCAATTATGTTTTCACTCTCCTCTTCTTTGTCTGCTGCTCTGTCTGCCATCCACTTTTCTCGAAGAATGCGGTGAGCTGAATCTCTGAAGCTAACAATGCTTGACTTTCCAGGGAGGCTTGTAATGATTATGTCATCTTGATATCTTTCCTTCAGCTTCTGTTTCAACTACTTCATGGAGTAGCCCTCCTCACCATGCAAGAATGTCTCCATCGTCTCCATGAGGCCAGACACAGCATACTGATATTCATAATTTTCATCCAGATAGGCACAAAGTTCATTGAAGGCAGATTGCTTCAGAGCATCAGGTGGCTTGCCAACTAATTTCTGTGTTTCAGATTTGCTGTGTAAATCTTGGGCACAGTTACGGTGATATTTGGGTTCAGCAGCAACCAAGTCAGAGGATGCCTCAATCATTCTTTTGGCAACCATTTTTCCCCATTCATCATTCCTCTCTTTTGCCCTGTCTAAGATGTTCCGTTTGAAGGGCATTGTCCCCACATTACTGGTCATCTTCTTCCGTTTTGTAGTAAGTCTGCTACTAGTTGGCAGTACTTCAGAGCACAACAAGCAGTGTGTGGTGATATCAAACTATGGAGTTTTTTATCTTAGGGTGGGTGGCTGAACCTCCTCTTGTAGTACAGGTTCTTCTGACTTCCTCTTCGCAGACCTGGAGGACTCCCGGGTGTAGGCTTTCCTGCAGGCGATGTGAAGTCCATACTTCCTCTCCAGGCTTGCTGCTACTAAGGTTGTCCTTCCCTTGGCTCCTACTTGTACATAATCCTTGGTGCATAATTCGTTGCAAATAACGCACGAAATCATCTTGAGCTCTAAAAAACAAACACAATTTAACATCACATACAACATATGAATCAGGCTAATACTTTCATCAATTGATAATCATAGTTTTACATGTATCACTAAAAAACTTTGTGGCGTTTCAGAATTACTTGTTACATCTGTGAATGTACTTGTAATTCAAAAACATGACAGGCTCAATTTATCACACATACACTGACATAAATGAATTCCTTGGGTCTGAAAATCTATATTTTCATACTTCATTTGTGTTTCTATCGTGATTAAGACCTGAGATATAACAAAATATGATATCGATGGCTATTTTGGATTCTTAGGGACTTTTAGCATGTTATTAGGAAAGGTCTCCTGAGCACTTTCTGAAAATTTCAGCTTTTTACGAATTTGTTCCGATTTGAAGCCATATTTGAGCTAATGATCCTGGACTATGAAAAAAAAAATGCATAAAAATATCATGTACATGTACATATGCATATACATATACATACTGTTACGCCTCCCATTAATGCCCAATCTTAATTGGAGAAACAATTCTACCTCCAATCATCGACGAACCATATTGAGCCTAAATGGCAGGGTAACAATATACTGCACATCAAATATAAATCTGTGCAGTACCTTCAAGCACGTATGTCAATAGGTTTAGGTGACCGGTGGATAATTCAAAGGGGCAAGGTTAAGGCAAAACTATGGTGTTCTAACATAAATTATTTACATATTCACTTAGGACTACACACACACTTATTTTATGCCTACCCGGACCACTTGTTACCACTAGGGTCCACCTAACACACTTAACCTAGAGATTATAGAGGAGCGGGAAGTGTCCGCTCTGTACGGGTTCAGAAATCAGAGAGAGAATGAGTACGAATGAGTATTCACTCGTGACTGCGGTCACCATGGGGGGCCGCAGTTGCCAACTCACTAACTGTTATCCTTTATTTTATTACAGGCAGGGTGAGTGGAATATCATAAAACACACACAGATATCATAAACATAATAAGGTACAATATACAATACGAACAATATCCTAGCTAACTAGAATAAAAGGATAACAAAGGAATAATACACACGGAACATAGAATATTATATTTCATACGATCGGTAAATCAGAAGACGAAAAAACTAGGGCGTGGCTACAACTACCCGAAACAGGTGGTAACATTAAAAGTACATCTATCAAAGGAACACAGACTTGCGGCCACGCAACAATACATATACGTATATACATATACATATACATATATACATATACGTATATACATATATACATATATATACATATACACATATATATACATATACATATATAAATATATATATACATATACATATATACATATACATATCCATATATACACATACATACTGTATATATATACATATACATATATACATATACATATATACATATATACATATACACATATATACATATACATACATATATACATATACATATATACATATACATACACATATACATATAAACATATACATATATATACACATATACATACACATATACATATACACATGCATATATATATATACATATACACATAGATAAACATATACATAAAAATGTGCAAAAAAAACCCACAAAGTAAAATAATAGCTAAGCCTATAATACTCGTATATGATCTGTCATTTTCTTTGATGCTTTTCTATATATTTAGAATCACACGTCTGTGTGGTATTTGCTGCAGATGCACATACTATACATATTTATATCATATTTATGCATTTTATTTTTACGACGACTGTAACACTAGTGAGAGGTCAGTGCGAAGGACGAGGTCACGGAAAAGGGAAATCCTGAGGCAAGGAGAGTCAGAGCATTTTTTTTCTCTCACTCCCCCCCTCTCTCTCTCTCTCTATCTCTCTCACTCACCCTCTCTCTGTCTGTCTGTCGCCCTCTCTGTCGCCCTGTATCTCTCTCTGTCGCCCTCTCTCTATGTCTGTCGCTCTCTCTCTCTGTCTGTCGCCCTCTCTCTCTGTCTGTCGCCCTCTCTCTCTCTGCCGCCCTCTCTCTCTCTGCCGCCCTCTCTCTCTCTGCCGCCCTCTCTCTCTGTCTGTCGCCCTCTCTCTCTCTGCCGCCCTCTCTCTCTCTCTCTGTCACCCTCTCTCTCTGTGCCGCCCTCTCTCTCTCTCTTTCTCTCTCTCACTCTCTCTCTTTCTCTCTCTCACTCTCATTCTCTCACTCTCATTCTCTCACTCTCATTCTCTCACTCTCATTCTCTCACTCTCATTCTCTCACTCTCATTCTCTCACTCTCATTCTCTCACTCTCATTCTCTCACTCTCATTCTCTCACTCTCATTCTCTCACTCTCATTCTCTCACTCTCATTCTCTCACTCTCATTCTCTCACTCTCATTCTCTCACTCTCATTCTCTCACTCTCATTCTCTCACTCTCATTCTCTCACTCTCATTCTCTCACTCTCATTCTCTCACTCTCATTCTCTCACTCTCATTCTCTCACTCTCATTCTCTCACTCTCATTCTCTCACTCTCTCTCTTTCTCTCTCTCACTCTCATTCTCTCGCTCTCTCTCTCTTTCCTTTTGTCATGACGAAATCGTCTAGATTTCGGAGAACCAAACTTAGTTCCCTAACACTCGGCTGCAATCGCCACCCTAATCCGCGATTGCACGCATGCCTTGGGGGATCAAAGAATGATAGCTGGGGAAATGAACCACAATGACTTACTGACTGACAGCCTGGCCAATCCAGTTACTTGGAATTATGCAAACATTAAGTTATTCAACTTCTACTATTCCCAAGTGATGTCTTATCGTCTATCTATTGCTTAGGATAAAACACATTTACCAATCTAGAAATTATATATTTCATCTATTGAGAGGGTGTGTGAAAGAAGGAAAACTGAAGATAAATGTGGGCAAAAGTAAGGTGATGAGGTGTACAAGGGGAGAGAGTGGCAGCAGGCTGGAAGTGAGTATTAAGGGAGAGAGACTGGAGGAAGTGGATAGTTTTAGATACTTGGGTGCGAATGTGGCAGGAAAGGGAGGAGTGGGGGTGGAGGTAGAATGTAGATTGAGAGAAGCGAGTAACTGCCTTGGTGGATTAAAAAGTGTAATGAGAAATAGACATTTGTGAATGAATGCTAAGGAGAGGTTATATGAAGGAGTGATATTTCCGACAGCACTGTATAAGGCAGAAACATGGAACATAAGAGGGGAAGAGAGAGGGAGTTTGAATGTGTTTCAGATGAAATGTCTGAGAAGTATGGTTGGGTTTACTAGGCTGGATAGAGTGATAAATGAGGTGAGGAGGAGAGCAGGGGTGGAAAGGGAGCTAGGAGATAGGGTTGATGGAGTATTATGATGGTTTGGACACATGGAAAGAACGAGTGAAGAAAGATTAGTAAAAGAAATGTTGAAGGCAGAGGTGGAAGGAGTGAATATGAGGGGGCGTCCTAGGATGAGATGGATGGATGGGGGTAAAAGGGACACTACGAAAGAGGAATGTCTGTTGAGGAAGGACGGGAGAGAACAGAAGATAGGGGTGAATGGAGAATGATTGTGTATGGATGATGCTGTGATGTATGAAGGGGTGTGGGATAGGGAGTGGGGGAGTATTATGAGAAATAAATTGACGCAGCCCGAAGGGATTTCTCCCCGTCTTCTCTTTTTCTGCATGAGGGGATGGAGAGGGGGGGTCGCCGAATTAATGAAGCGGCCTTGGTGTGGATGTACTGTGTCTTGTGACACTGCTTCTGACCCAGGGCAGCGGACAGGATGCAGGGATGACCCGTTATCTAGGAGGTGCCAAGATGAGAGGGAGGGAAGAGGGTGGAGGGGAGTGGAGTGTGTAGGGGTTGGAGTGGATGGAAGAGGTTTCTATGCCTTCTTCTTTTTGGCTACCTCCCATGTATGTGGGAAGAAAGCCTTTGGTATATGTATGTATGTATCTATTGATATAGCGTTACAGATGTGTACAGTAGATGTTGATGTAGATGTAGATATAGATATCTATACATATGTATAAATATCTAGAGATATATATACATAGAGCGAGTGTGAATAGATGCAGGGCACACACACATATACCTACATACAATATGTAGATACATACATAGATACGTACGTACACACACATATGTATATACAGTATATATATATATTACATATATATATATAATATTGTATATATACACATATATATATATATATATATATATATAATGTATAGGTACATGTGTACAGAGTAAATACATGTAACACTACACCACTGCAATGGAATAACTCGAGTTCATATTTGTGGTCACACATTTTGATTAAAAGTTTATTATGATATTGTGCTTTTATACTCAACATCTGTGATATTCGAACATCGACTCGTGGTCCGAATGTAGGCCTTGGAATTAATTGCTTTTAATTAACCTTTTGATTGCTTCTGGGTAATTATGTAAATCATGTTAACGTATCGTTATGTGTATCTAAATGTGCGAGTCTTGTATGTATGTATGTGTAAAAAGAGTTAATGTTTTGATGATGTGGGAGTCATCAGTTAAGAAATTAGAAATTATGTTAGATTCTGTGGATCCTTCGACTAGTTGAATTTGGCCATCTAATCTATCGCAGCTTCTGTAGTTTGCATATTTAAGCTTCTTAGCATGGATTAATCAATGAAAAAATTAAATCGAACTTTTGTAAAAAAAAAAAAAAAAAAAAAGACAACATGAAGAACCACTGAAAAATAATGAAAACAAATAATCCGGTGAAATTCTAGATTAATAGATAAAATATGCAGAGGCATTAGTGTACAAAATCTCTAGCTTTGAAATAAACACAGCAAAGCTCTTGAATCCGCAATGCCGCCGAGTTGTGATTTGTATTATAACAGTTTCCCTAAAATATAGACTAATTTCTGCAAACTCATGCAGTGCCTGCATTCAAGGTGGGACCTTGGTTAAGTGCCTGTGTGTATGCGTGTACGCATGTGTATGTGCGTGTGTGTGTGTGCGTGCGTGTATGTGTGTACGTGTGTACATGCGTGCGTGTGCACATGAATTCGTGCATGCGTGTGTACGTGTATGTGTTTGTGTGTGTATGTGTATGTGTGTGTTTGTGTGTGCGTGCGTGTGTATATGCATTCGCGCATGCGTGTGTGTGTGTGTGTATGTGTGTGTGTGTGTGTGTGTGTGTGTGTGTGTGTGTGTGTGTGTGTGTGTGCGCGCGTGTGTGTGCGTGTGCACGTGTATATATGTGGGTGTGTCATTATCTATCTTTATCTGTCTCTATTTGTCTGTCTATTTGCCAGCCTGTCTGTCTGTGTTTGTCTGCCTGCCTGCCAACTTACTATCGAGTGTTGATGCTGTTAAGTTTACAATGTGTTGCGTCTATATATGAACAACTTAAACTTTATTTTGCCTAAGAAGACCATGAAATAAAGCAAACAAGGACACTTAGAAAAAAAAAAACGTGGACTTCTATCCCAGCAAGTAAGAATTGCGCCTTAGAAGGAGCGAAAGAACCTGGCAGAGATCTTGTTCCGAATTCAAAAATTGAGAGGCGGCGGAACCTTATTGATACATTCGCGCGTTGGGGAAGATAAACCACATTCGGTTGCCACGCCTTACTGATGGCCGGGGGAGACCTCAAGACCTCCCGACTTGAAGACGAAGAAAAGACTTGAGGACGAAGAAAAGAGACGAAGAAAAGACTTGACGAAGAAAAGACTTGAGGACGAAGAAAAGACGAAGACGAAGAAAAGACGAAGACGAAGAAAAGACCAAGACGAAGAAAAGACGAAGAAAAGACTCGAAGACGAAGAAAAGACGAAGACGAAGAAAAGACCAAGACGAAGAAAAGACGAAGAAAAGACTCGAAGACGAAGAAAAGACTTGAAGACGAAGAAAAGACTTGAGGACGAAGAAAAGACTTGAGGACGAAGAAAAGACTTGAGGACGAAGAAAAGACTTGAGGACGAAGAAAAGACTTGAGGACGAAGAAAAGAGGAAGACGAAGAAAAGACTTGAGGACGAAGAAAAGACGAAGACGAAGAGAAGACTTGAAGACGAAGAAAAGACTTGAAGACGAAGAAAAGACTTGAAGACGAAGAAAAGACTTGAAGACGAAGAAAAGACTTGAAGACGAAGAAAAGACTTGAAGACGAAGAAAAGACTTGAAGACGAAGAAAAGACTTGAAGACGAAGAAAAGACTTGAAGACGAAGAAAAGACTTGAAGACGAAGAAAAGACTTGAAGACGAAGAAAAGACTTGAAGACGAAGAAAAGACTTGAAGACGAAGAAAAGACTTGAAGACGAAGAAAAGACTTGAAGACGAAGAAAAGACTTGAAGACGAAGAAAAGATAAGACGAAGAAAAGACTTGAAGACGAAGAAAAGACTTGAAGACGAAGAAAAGACTTGAAGACGAAGAAAAGACTTGAAGACGAAGAAAAGACTTGAAGACGAAGAAAAGACTTGAAGACGAAGAAAAGACTTGAAGACGAAGAAAAGACTTGAAGACGAAGAAAAGACTTGAAGACGAAGAAAAGACTTGAAGACGAAGAAAAGACTTGAAGACGAAGAAAAGACTTGAAGACGAAGAAAAGACTTTAAGACGAAGAAAAGACTTGAAGACGAAGAAAAGACTTGAAGACGAAGAAAAGACTTGAAGACGAAGAAAAGACTTGAAGACGAAGAAAAGACTTGAAGACGAAGAAAAGACTTGAAGACGAAGAAAGGAAGCCGCAAAGGTCGATAGTGAAAGGACTGAACGCGAGAAGCCTACACAAGGAGGCGCTTAGTAGCTATATCCAGAACTGTCACCTTTGCCCTATAATGCGCTTTAAGGCTGATGTCACACGGGCGGTCTACCCGCCTGACCGCGGCGGGTGAGACGCATTTCCCCACTTGAAACCGCCGCGGCCAGCCCGCCTGGCTATGTCAGACGAGAGGTTTATACATAGGAATCAATATAAAGCGGTTCCGCGGCGGCTGACCCGCTTTGCACCCGCGGCGGCCAACCCGCTCGTCTGGCTAGGGCTTTAGGGCTCCCGGGAACCGGAGAGAAGTGAGAAACTCGAACTCAGGGCCAGTAATATGCGAGACTAGTACGCTTACGATTGCTCCACCAGCGCAAAAGGGAGGAAAGCTACGATCGCGTCTAGGTGTAGTGTTTTTCCATCCTGAGTTTATGTATTTCTAGAGAATCACGGGAACAGTGGATGCTTAATGTCGGAAATTGGCTTCTCTAAGAAGCTAAACAAAAGCAGTGTATAAAATCTGTGGGTTCTTGAGGAATCAAGTAAAGAGCCTCTATAGCAAGTATGATTCAGAAACATATAATTTCTTTCGTACAAGTTAACAAACACAAGATTAATCCTCCTTCGAAGGCAAAAAAAAAAAAAAAAAAAGACTGGAGAGTAATTTCCACAAATATGGTGGAAGGGGAGAGGGGAGCTTTTCATGGAACGGCCATAATGGAAAGGAGGACATGATCTAGAGACTGGCAAAAGGGACGGGAGACTTACGCGGCGGGCGTGAGAGCCTGAGGACCTGCTCAAGGTTCCAGGCGAGGGAGGGGAGAAGGAGGGAGGGGAGTGGGAGGAGGGGGAGGGGAGAGAGGGGGAGGGGAGAGGTTGGGAGGGGATTGGGAGAAAGGGAAGGGAATAAAGGGGAGAGGGAGGAGGGAGAGGGAAGAAGGGGTAGAGGAAGGAAAGGAAAGGAAAGGGAAGAAGGAAGAGGGGGAGGAGGAGGAGTGAGGGAGAGAGGGAGGAAGGGAGGGGGAGAGGGAGGGAGGGGGAGAGGGAGTAAGAAAGAGGGAGAGAGAGGAGAGGGAGAGGGAGAGGGGGAGGGAGAGGGAGAGGGAGAGGGAGAGGGGGAGGGGGAGGGAGATGGGGAGGGGGGTGGAGATGGGGAGAGGGGGATGGAAAGAAAGTGAGGGGGGTGGGAAAGGGGTGAGGGAGAGAAGGGAGGGGAGGGGAGAGAAAGGGGGGGAGTGAGGGGAATGGGGAGAGGAAGAGGGGAATATGAAGAAAGAAGGGAAGGGGAGGGGAGGGGAGAGAAGAGGGAGAGGGAGGGATAGAGAGAGGATGGAGAGGGGGTGTGAGGAGGGGTGAGGGTGAGGGGGGAGTGATAGGAGTGAGAGGAGTGAGAGGGGGAGAGGGTAAGACTTAATACGAGGGGAAATCAAAGGGGAAGGAGGCTAAATCTCCCCTCACTCCACCCTTGCCATTCCGCACTGACCTCTGTATATTTCATAATAGACACGGGTATTAGAATGTTGGTTATCATGAGCATTATTTCAGCCCAATGAGGCTGAAGCACGTAAGAGTGTATAAATAGATATGTACGTGAGCGAGAAGGTAAATAAATATATTTAGTGAAATATACGGGGATGGGAACAAAGAAAATGGGCCTGCTAAACTAGGTGCGTCTGTGTTCAAATACATGTATACGTACATACACGCACACGTGCACATATATACATGCGCATGCGTGCACATATACACATATGCATGTACACACACACATGTACACACACATGTACATATATACACGTACACACATATATGTACGTATATACACGTACATACACATCTGTACATATATACACGTACACACATATATACAAATGTATACACGTACATATATGCACGTACACACATGTACACATACAATTACACACACACACACACACACACACACACACACAAACACACACACACACACAAAAGCACACCCACATACACACACACACACACACGTACGCACACCCACACCCACACCCACACACACACGAACGCGCGCACACACACACACACACACACACACACACACACACGCACACACGTACATACGCACACTTACACACACACACACACACGCACACACACACACGCACAAAATCACACATACACACAGACACATTTACAAACTCACATATACACACATACATACACACACATATACGAAAAAGAAAAGTTAATTTTTCTTTCTAGTGAGAATGTGAGCTCCCGTCCCGACTTCAATTCCACATCAACAAGATACCCAAACAGTAAAGTATTTATCTTTTATCGTTAATTTAATCTGTCATTTCAGTGATATGCCCTAAAGATGATGTAAAATACAATCTGCAGTGCCAACTAATTACAGAGATCAATATTCCAAAAATTAGATTGTGGGAACCATTGATCCTTTGAGAGAAAGAAAGAGAGAAAGAGAAAGAGAGAGAAAGAGAAAGAGAGAGAGAAAGAGAGAGATAGATATAGATAGAGAGATAGAGAGATATAGAGATAGATATAGAGATATAGAGAGATATAGAGATAGATATAGAGATATAGAGATAGATATAGAGATAGATATAGAGATAGATAGAGAGATATATATAGAGATATAGATATAGAGAGATAGATATAGAGATATAGATATAGAGAGATAGATATAGAGATATAGATATAGAGATATAGAGATAGATAGATAGATAGATAGATAGAGATAGAGAGATAGATAGAGAGATAGAGTGATAGATATAGAGAAAGAGAAAGAGAGAAAGAGAGAGAAAGAGAAAGAGAAAGAGAGAGAAAGAGAAAGAGAGAGAAAGAGAGAGATAGATATAGATAGAGAGATAGAGAGATATAGAGATAGATATAGAGATATAGAGAGATATAGAGATAGATATAGAGATAGAGATAGATATAGAGATAGATATAGAGAGATATATATAGAGATATAGATATAGAGAGATAGATATAGAGAGATAGATATATAGATATAGATATATAGATATATAGAGATATAGAGATAGATAGATAGATAGATAGATATAGAGATATAGAGATAGAGAGATAGATAGAGATAGAGAGATAGAGAGATAGATAGAGAGATAGAGTGATAGATAGATAGATAGAGAGATAGAGTGATAGATAGATAGATAGATATAGAGATAGAGATAGATCGATATAGAGATAGATATAGAGATAGATATAGAGATAGATAGATATAGATAGATATAGAGATAGATAGAGATAGATAGATATAGATATAGATAGATATAGATATAGATATAGATAGGTATAGATAGATATAGATAGATATATAGATAGATATAGATAGAAAGAATTAGAGGAAGAGAATGAGAGAGAGAGAGATAGAGATACAGAGATAGAGAGAGAGAGGCAGAGAGAGAGACAGAGATAAAGAGAGATAGAGAGAATACCAAGCACCTCTTTCCTTCATCTACGGTCCTCCGTGCGCGTGGGAAAAACTGATTTGGTGGGTATCAGCGTTCTTTTTCTAATTTGCGTTCCGAAACCGTTTTCCGTTGGCCCCGTTTTGAAAATAACGGTCGCCCTTTTTTAAAATAACGGTCTCAATTGTGATTAGTCGATCGCGACTTGCCTGTGCGAGTGCTCATCCCGCTGCAGTTACTTGCTTACTTGTTTTTCTGCTCTATCTAATTCATGTCTTCAATCACGTGCTCGACATCTGATCGACAGCTATTATCCTCCCAAATGAGAGCCCGTGTGTGTATGTGTGTGTGTGTGTGTGTGTGTGTGTGTGTGTGTGTGTGTGTGTGTGTGTGTGTGTGTGTGTGTGTGTGTGTGTGTGTGTGTGTGTGTGTGCGCGCCCCACCTCCTCTTCCTCCACCTCCGCCTCCTCTTACCCCGCCTCCTCGTCGTCCGCTTCCTCCTGCTCCTTCTACCTCCTCCTCTTCCTTCTCCTATTCCTCCTCCTCTTCTTCCTCCTCCTCCTCCTCTTTCTTCTCCTCCTTTCCCTTTGTCCATCCTCCTATTTTCCGGGGGACAGTGTGGTCCGGCATTTAATGTGCTTGGCTCACATCTCGATAATGAGTAAATTAGTATTTACAAAAAAGATTTTCTCTTCTTTTAAAAGGGAATATTTTAAGGTAATGTAAGATAGACGATAAGAAATCACATGGAAGTGTTAAGTTAGATAGTTCAATGTTTGTATAATTACAGCGAATGCGAAATGTTCACATCAACTGGACGGATCTGTCAGTCTTACATCTTGGTTCATAGCCCAGTTTTTCGCCAATTGTTCCCCCAAGGCTCGCGTGTACCCCGGGTTAAGGTGGCTTTGAGCCGATTGAATCCGTCGGTAGGGAGCTAAGTATGGTTCTCCGAAATCTTAAAAAAAAAAAAAAAAAAAAAAAAAAAAATCTGTGCAAAAAGACATTTTCATTCCGAGAATTCCAATTACACCAAGTGATTTGTCTTTTTTTTTTTTTTTTTCTTAAACGTCTGGAATTTTCTGCACGCGCTCTCGTTGGTGTTTCGCAATGTGCGTCAACAATGCACAAGAGAGAACCGTAAAGGTGAAAGCAGCCGAGTTTGAGTTAAAAAGACACTCGTCGTCTCATGGGAACAAATGTCCTCTTCTCATGTGGACAACTGTCTCCTCTTCTCGTACTTATATCCTGACACGTACGTCTTTGTATTTGGTGGTAGAGCAAAAAAATAATGATGATAATGATGATGGTAATAATGATAATGATAAGAATACCAACAATAACAATGTAAAAAATAATAATAATAAGAAATGCAGTGGCAGTAATAAAGGGAATTGAAGCTTGACAAAATCTTATATTATATATATATATATACACGTGTGTGTGTGTGTATGTGTGCGTGTGTGTGTGTGTGTGTGTGTGTGTGTGTGTGTGTGTGTGTGTGTGTGTGTGTGTGTTCGTGTGTGTGTGTGTTCGTGTGTATGTGTGTTCGTGTGTATGTGTGTTCGTGTGTATGTGTGTTCGTGTGTATGTGTGTTCGTGTGTATGTGTGTTCGTGTGTGTGTGTGTTCGTGTGTGTGTGTGTTCGTGTGTGTGTGTGTTCGGTGTGTGTGTGTGTGTGTGTGTGTGTGTGTGTGTGTGTGTGTGTGTGTGTGTGTGTTTGTGTGTTCGTGTGTATGTGTGTTCGTGTGTGTGTGTGTGTGCGTGTGTTCGTGTGTGTGTTCGTGTGTGTTCGTGTGTGTGTGTGTGTGTGTGTGTGTGTGTGTGTGTGTGTGTGTGTGTGTGTGTGTGTGTGTGTGTGTGTGTGTGTGTGTGTGTGTGTGTGTGCGTGTGTGTGTGTGTGTGTGTGTGTGTGTGTGTGTGCGTGTGTGTGTGTGTGTGTGTGTGTGTGTGTGTGTGTGTGTGTGTGTGTGTGTGTGTGTGTGTGTGTGTGTGTGTGTGTGTGTGTGTGTGTGTGTGTGTGTGTGTGTGTGTGTGTGTGTGTGGTGTGTTCGTGTGTGTTCATGTGTTCGTGTGTGTGTGATCGTGTGTGTGTGATCGTGTGTGTGATCGTGTGTGTGATCGTGTGTGTGATCGTGTGTGTGTGTGTGTGTGTGTGTGTGTGTGTGTATCATTGGCTTACATATACATCATGCTGTGTAGATTCTCACCAAATTATATGAATTTGGACAACTTGAAGATTTTGAATGCAGTATTCTAGGCTTCCTTAAGAACATTTCAATAATGTGCCTAACATTCTTATAGATCTAACTTCTCTTAGGTTGTCTTTCAGCTTCTCAGTATTTGATGAAAAAATATTTTGACATCTGGAAATTCGAAAAATAGAAAATCATAACCAAAGTCGTTTCCACACAAACGAACTCAAAATTTTGACAATTGATCAAGTGTGAAGCGAGATTTAGACTTCTGAAGTTTTATTTTAATTTTCTCACCATCACTTGAGATACAAAGAATATAATTTATCATAAAACGATACAGTTAAATGATTAAGAAAAGACTAAAATATTACAAAAACGTCTTTTCTGTCTGTCTGCACCAACTCAATATGAACGATATTTGTGTCACTTGAAATTTTTCTTATATTTAAGTTTTTCTTTTTGTTAAATCAGGACGATTTCAGTCGGACAAACCGATCGCTAAAAGGCTGAATATGTACATGTACAATATGTTCAATCTGCACAATATGTACAGCATGTACATTGAATTATTCCAGTGAAAAAGTACATCACCAATTATAAGCTTAGACATTGTGACTTCACACAATTTTTCTTTCTGCTGAAGTGAGCTATCATTTTAGTATCATCATAAAAAATTCGTTCAAAAATAAGCGTCAAGCAATTCATCATTTGTGCCCCCGTTTCGAAATTACAAAAGGCATCCGTCTTCTTGCAGAAATAACGGTTTTCATAACGGTTTTCGTAACGGATTTAACGGATTTCATCACGGATGCATAATGCCATCAAAGGTAATTTGCTTAAACTTCCTCTCTTGGAATCGAATTTTTATCAACACCAAACGCTTAGATTTTGTTTTTTTCGTCTGTCTGTCTGTCTGTCTTTGTCTTTGTCTGTCTTTGTCTGTCTTTGTCTGTCTTTGTCTGTCTTTGTCTGTCTTTGTCTTTGTTTTTCTTTGTCTTTGTTTGTCTTTGTCTGTCTTTGTCTTTGTCTGTCTTTGTCTGTCTTTGTCTGTCTTTGTCTGTCTTTGTCTTTGTTTTTCTTTGTCTTTGTTTGTCTTTGTTTTTCTTTGTCTTTGTCTGTGTCTTTGTCTGTCTTTGTCTGTCTTTGTCTGTCTTTGTCTTTGTCTTTGTGTGTGTCTTTGTGTGTGTCTTTGTGTGCGTCTTTGTCTGTGTCTTCGTCTGTGTCTTCGTCTGTGTCTTCGTCTGTGTCTTTGTCTGTGTCTTTGTCTGTGTCTGTGTCTTTGTCTGTGTCTTTGTCTGTCTTTGTCTGTGTCTTTGTCTGTGTCTTTGTGTGTGTCTTTGTGTGTGTCTTTGTGTGTGTCTTTGTGTGTGTCTTTGTGTGTGTCTTTGTGTGTGTCTTTGTGTGTGTCTTTGTGTGTGTCTTTGTGTGTGTCTTTGTGTGCGTCTTTGTGTGCGTCTTTGTGTGCGTCTTTGTGTGCGTCTTTGTGTGCGTCTTTGTGTGCGTCTTTGTGTGCGTCTTTGTGTGCGTCTTTGTGTGCGTCTTTGTCTGTGTCTCTGTCTGTGTGTCTGTCTGTGTGTCTGTCTGTGTCTCTGTCTGTGTGTCTGTCTGTGTCTCTGTCTGTGTCTTTGTCTGTCTTTGTCTGTCTGTCTGTCTTTGTCTTTGTGTGTGTCTTTGTGTGTGTCTTTGTGTGTGTCTTTGTGTGTGTCTTTGTGTGTGTCTTTGTGTGTGTCTTTGTGTGCGTCTTTGTGTGCGTCTTTGTGTGCGTCTTTGTGTGCGTCTTTGTGTGCGTCTTTGTGTGCGTCTTTGTCTGTGTCTTTGTCTGTGTCTTCGTCTGTGTCTTCGTCTGTGTCTTCGTCTGTGTCTTTGTCTGTGTCTTTGTCTGTGTCTGTGTCTTTGTCTGTGTCTTTGTCTGTCTTTGTCTGTGTCTTTGTCTGTGTCTTTGTCTGTGTCTTTGTGTGTGTCTTTGTGTGTGTCTTTGTGTGTGTCTTTGTGTGTGTCTTTGTGTGTGTCTTTGTGTGCGTCTTTGTGTGCGTCTTTGTGTGCGTCTTTGTGTGCGTCTTTGTGTGCGTCTTTGTGTGCGTCTTTGTGTGCGTCTTTGTGTGCGTCTTTGTGTGCGTCTTTGTGTGCGTCTTTGTGTGCGTCTTTGTGTGCGTCTTTGTGTGCGTCTTTGTGTGCGTCTTTGTGTGCGTCTTTGTGTGCGTCTTTGTGTGCGTCTTTGTGTGCGTCTTTGTGTGCGTCTTTGTGTGCGTCTTTGTGTGCGTCTTTGTGTGCGTCTTTGTGTGCGTCTTTGTGTGCGTCTTTGTGTGCGTCTTTGTGTGTGTCTCTGTCTGTGTCTCTGTCTGTGTCTCTGTCTGTGTCTCTGTCTGTGTCTCTGTCTGTGTCTCTGTCTGTGTCTCTGTCTGTGTCTCTGTCTGTGTCTCTGTCTGTGTCTCTGTCTGTGTCTCTGTCTGTCTGTGTCCCTCTTTCTTTCTCCCTCTGTTAATCATCACCTGGTTTCGCCTTCCTTTCTTATTTTTTTTTTTATATTTTCACTTTCCTTTGCTTAATATTTCTTTTTTGAAAAAAAATAATAATAACACTAGGTGCTTATTTTCTCTTTCTCTTCTCTTTCTTCCTACATTGCATTTTTTATGCATAATTTTATTTATACTTATTTTCTATACGAAGCATTCTTTTATTCGTATAGTAATACAAATCATTGACACCAAACAATTAGCTATTTTTTCTCTACTTTCTTCTACTTTCCTCCTCTCCTCTTCTCTTTCCTCCTTCCTCTGCTCTCCTCTATCCTCCTCCTTCCTCTGCTCTCCTCTCCTCTCCTTCTTCCTCTCCTCTCCTCTCCCCTCCTTCTTCCTCTCCTCTCCTCTCCCCTTCTTCCTCTGCTCTCTTCTCCCCTCCTTCTTCCTCTGCTCTCCTCTCCCCTCCTCCTTTCTCTTCTCTCCTCTCCCCTCCTTCTTACTCTTCCTCTGCTCTCCTCTCCCCTCCTCCTTCCTCTTCTCTCCTCTCCCCTCCTTCTTACTCTTCCTCTGCTCTCCTCTCCCCTCCTCCTTCCTCTTCTCTCCTCTCCCCTCCTTTTTACTCTTCCTCTGCTCTCCTCTCCCCTCCTCCTTCCTCTTCTCTCCTCTCCCCTCCTTACTCTTCTCTCCCCTCATTCTTACTCTCTTCTCCCCTTATTCTTACTCTCCTCTCCCTTCCTTCCTTCTTTGCTTTCCTCTCCCCTCCTTACTCTCCTCTCCCCTCCTTACTCTCCTCTCCCCTCATTCTTACTCTCTTCTCCCCTCCTTCTTACTCTCCTCTCCCCTCCTTCATACTCTCCTCTCCCCTCCTTCATACTCTCCTCTCCCCTCCTTCATACTCTCCTCTCCCCTCCTTCATACTCTCCTACCCCTCCATCATACTCTCTCCTTCCTCCTCTCCCCTCCTTCTTTGCTTTCCTCTCCCCTCCTTACTCTCCTCTCCCCTCATTCTTACTCTCTTCTCCCCTCCTTCTTACTCTCCCCTCCTTCTTTGCTTTCCTCTCCCCTCCTTCATACTCTCCTCTCCCCTCATTCTTACTCTCTTCTCCCCTCCTTCATACTCTCCTCTCCCCTCCTTCATACTCTCCTCTCCCCTCCTTCATACTCTCCTCTCCCCTCCTTCATACTCTCCTCTCCCCTCCTTCATACTCTCTCCTTCTCTCCTTCCTCCTCTCCCCTCCTTCCTCCCCTCACTCCTCTCCTTCCTCCCTCCTCTCCTTCCTCCCTCCTCTTTTTCCACTCTTTATCTTCTATCCATTCCCTCCTCTCCATCTTCATTTCCTTCCCCAACCCACATCTTTCTTCGGTTTCTTCCACGCAATCCAGATCCGCTGTGGATTCTCAGACTCCAACTGGAAGTGAATGAAATAGAATGACGGCAGATTCAATAAATTGAGAAACGATCACACGAGGATGAAGAGAATAGCCTGACGGCAGCCAAACTTGAGAGGAAAAGGACAAAAAGGTACGGAAGAGGTGTTTATGGATACCGGCTGTGGGTAATTTTGCTCTCTGGAGGTGAATGAAATCGCGTGACGGCAACTTTATTCAAAGGGAGAGTACCACCCGGTACGAAAGAGGCTCCTTATCATCTTATTACTTTTTCGTTTACTTATTATTTTTATCATCATTCCATTTCTATTTTGTGTTTATTATTCTTATTTTTCATCTTTTCATTTTTTATCTTAGACGGAGATTATTATTTCATTAACCTTTAGAAGCCTCAAGCTATCTCTGTTAATCCTTTGTTGTCGTCAGAAGTCTCCTTTACCCTATATGCTTGCATTGCCATTTTTCACCACTTTCTTCCTTTTCCTTCTTCTAAATGTTACCACTGTCACTTTCAACTTTCACCCACCTTTCTCCACTGTTAGTCCTGTCCACTCTTGTCACACTTACGGTCCTCACTTGTGAATATAACACATGACATATTCTGGTTGGTAGGCCCTGTCGCCTCCAATCATTCTACTTTGTGATATTTTAGACTGTTAGTTATAATCTTTTCATTTCTAGTCTTATTTCTGTCACTTCACCATATTTTCTGTCTAGAATTAAATTGCAGACTTCTGCTATATCTTTCTTCTGGTACTTCTTATGCAGCGTGCTCTTAAGAAATCCCGTCAAGAAAACTTAATTTGAGTCAAAGATTAGTTCTGTAGTGATGTCATGATTTCTTTAGTCCAATGATCTTTAATGTTATATTTAAGAACTTACCCTAAGGGCGTGATCTTACAATCGTGAATCAATTGAATTTTCTCCTCCTCCACCCTTTCTCCAATCAGATCCGCCGTTACAACTCCACATGCAATACTACTTAATCTCAAATTCACTGCACACTGACGTAGTTTACATATTGTATACATCAGCAAAACAAAGTAATAAAATCGAGTCCTCAAATCCCTGTCTTAAAATAACGTAGGAGCAAACAGTTGTTTACAAAACAGCCAACTCATAAAAATGAAATCCTCACCTCTCCCTCTCTATCTACCTCTCTCGTCTACCTATATCTACGAGCTCTCATCTACGAGCCTCTTATAGCTATGGCTAAATTTGGAAAAATAGTAATTAAATACAGAATTCAAAACTAAATTGAAAACAGGTTTGCAAGCGGTATGAAAAAAAAATATCGGACTAAGGCATTTGAAACATGACAATTTTATATGAAAAATAAAATCCAAGTGACAAAAAGAAATGATACAAGATTAGAAGAGTATGTTAGTATACGAATAGATAAAATCATAACAGATAAAAAAGTAACTTAGAAATAAATTAATAGAAACATAAATATCAATGCATGTATAGATGAACAAATGAAAAACTGAATAACGAATATATTAACAAAGACATAAAAAGGCCAGAAAAGTATGTTATCATACGAGTAGATCAAATCATAAGATAGAAAAGTACATACATACATACATACATACATATACCAAAGGCTTTTTCCTCCTCACAAGGGGTGTAGCCAAAAAGAAAAAGGCATAGATATCACTCCCACCCATTTCATTTCCCATATATTCCACAAAGAAATAAAGTAATAGATACATAAATATCAGTGCATGTATAGATAAATAAATAAGTGAATAACGAATATATAAATAAGATAAAAAGGCAACATCAGAAGAAAGAAGGACATAAAAAAAGACGAAAAACAAAACAAAACAGAAACGCTGTGCATTATCTTCATTTTGATGCCAGGAATTGGCGGAGAGAAAAAAAAAATACATCAAGTTTTCACTAATGGATAGACAGAAAAAAAATTATATACTAAGAGTAACACGCTTGTATTTTTTTCATGTGAAT
>NC_134805.1:36938204-36955704 GCF_046742065.1 Oratosquilla oratoria | reverse complement strand
AGAGAGAGAGAGAGAAGAGAGAGAGAGAGAGAGAGACAGAGAGAGAGAGAGAGAGAGAGAGAGGGGGGAGACAGAGGAGAGAGACAGAGGAGAGAGACAGAACAGAGAGACAGAAAGCAGAGAGACAGAAAGACAGAGACAGAGAGACAGACAGAGACAGAGGAGAGAGACAGAACAGAGAGACAGAAAGCAGACAGAAAGACAGAGACAGAGAGAGATAGACAGACAGAGACAGAGAGATGAGTCAGGGAGAGAGAGAGAGAGAGAAAGAGAAAGAAAGAGAGAGAGAGAGAGAGAGAGAGAGAGAGAGAGAGAGAGAGAGAGAGAGAGAGAGAGAGAGAGAGGGGGGGGGGCTGAATTATTTCGGTTACGCACTTAAGTCTCAAGCCAGAGCAGTGACTCTCCTTCAAACATTAAAAAAGTGAGGAATATTGTTTTCCTTCTCAATGGACGCTATTATGTATAAGGCTAGACTAATTCACGAATGCTAGATATATGTGCGCATGTGCGTGTGTGTAGGCGAGCAGTTATGTATGTTTTGCAACTGTGTACACCAGAGACACAAAACAGCTTCATGATTTTAATTAATGTGTAGATTGTTCGCCTGTTGACACAATCGTTGAATACCTGCTTGTGTACGCTGCCCTTCTCAGAACAGCCCTCAATCCACCTCTCTACGTCTTTCCCCCACCTCTCTCTCTCTCTCTCTCTCTCTCTCTCCTCTCTCTCTCCTCTCCTCTCTCTCCTCTCCTCTCTCTCCTCTCCTCTCTCTCCTCTCCTCTCTCTCCTCTCCTCTCTCTCCTCTCTCTCTCTCCTCTCTCTCTCCTCTCTCTCTCTCCTCTCTCTTTCTCTCTCTCTCTCTGTCCGTCTGTGTGTGTCTGTCTGTGTGTGTGTGTGTGTGTCTGTCTGTCTGTCTCTGTCTGTCTATCGGTCTGTGTGTCTATCCGAGCCTGTCTATCCGTGTCTGTCTATCCATCTGCCTGTCTGTATGTCTATCTATCTGTGAGTGTCTGTGTTTGTCTGTGTGTCTGTGTCTGTCTGTCTCTCTTACTACTCTTTTTCTCTCCTTTTCTTCTATTTCCCTCTCCCTTTACTTTCTACCATTCCCTCTCTTATAATTTATTTATGAAACATAAAAAATAGATAATACCACAATGCACTTTATTTTATGGTATACCATTTAAAATTAATGGCATTATGAAAATTTCTTAAACATCCGGTACGAGTAACTCGCTAAATACACACCATTTAAAGTACAACTCGATGTGGAAAGTAGTGTATTACTATCATATTTACTGGTTTAGATTCTAAATCATATTTAATGCATTAACGGGAATAACGCGTACATAAGCTAATGTGTATACATTTGTGTGTACATTTGTATGAACGTGTGTGTACGCGTGTGTGCGTGTGTATTCACTTGGTCTTTTGGATCACGTGTTGGACTCGTGATCGACAGCTATTTCCCTCCTGGAAGAGAGCTCAGAGCTCGTAGGTCCGATCTATGGGTAATGCTATGACCTTGCACACACACACACACACATCCAACTCCCCGCCCACGAGAGTCAGAGTAACGACCCGAGGCACAGCGATACCGAAATAATTTCGGCCCTGGGCAGGATTCGAACTGGGTGCTGGGAGCACTTCTGCTTCCCAGTTCAGCGCTTTACCAACTATGCCACCGAGTCGGTGTGCGTGTGTGTGTGAGTGTGTGTGTGTGTGTGTATGTGTGTGTGTGTGTACGTGTGTGTGTGCACGTGTGTGTATGCGTGTGTGTGTGTGTGTGTGTGTACGTGTGTGTGTGTGTGTACGTGTGTGTGTACGTGTGTGTGTGTACGTATGTGTGTGTGTGTGTGTGTGTGTGTGTGTGTGTGTGTGTGTGTGTGTGTGTGTGTGCGCGTGTGCGTGTGTGTGCGCGTGTGCGTGTGTGTGCGCGTGTGCGTGTATGTGTGTGTGTGTGTGTGTGTGTGTGTGTGTGTGTGTGTGTGTGTGTGTGGTGTGTGTGTACGTGTGTGTGTGCACGTGTGTGTGTACGTGTGTGTACATGTGTGTGCGCGTGTGTGTGTGTGTGTATGTACGTGTGTGTGTATGTACGTGTGTGTGTGGACATGTGTGTGTGTGCGCATGTGTGTGTATATACGTGTGTGTGTGTACGTGTGTGTGTACGTGTGTGTGTACATGTGTGTGTGTGTGTACGTGTGTGTGTGTACGTGTGTGTACGCGTGTGTGTGTACGTGTGTGTGTACGTGTGTGTGTGTACGTGTGTGTGTGTGCGTGTTTACGTGTGTGTGTGTACGTGTGTGTGTGTGTGCGTGTGTGTACGTGTGTGTGTGTGTGTGTGTGTGTGTGTGTGTGTGTGTGTGTGTGTGTGTGTGGGTGTGTGTGTGCGTGCGTTTGTGTGTGCGTGCATTTGTGTGCGCGTGCGTTTGTGTGTGCGTGCGTTTGTGTGTGCGTGCATTTGTGTGTGCGTGTGTTTGTGTGTGTGTGTGTGTGTGTGTGTCTGTGTGTCTGTGTCTGTGTGTATGTATTTACCTAGTTGTATTATACGGGAAGGGAGCTATGCTCGTGATGACCCGTCTTTGTATCTCTCAGCATCAAGTTTTTTCTTAAAATCTTGAATAGTGTTTGCACACACCGTTTCTTTGTCTAATTTGTTCCAAATATCTATCACTCTGTGTGGGAAGCTATTTTTTCTTTAAGATCTCTTCTGTAATTATCTTTTTTTAGTTTCTTTTCGTGTCCTCTCGTTTTTCCATTGTTCCATTTCAATAAGTTATTCTTATCTAAGATTTCCATTCCCTTCATAATTCTATAGATAGTAAATCTCCTCTTTCACTTCTTTGTTCCAGAGTTGTGTGTGTGTGTGTGTGTGTGTGTGTGTGTGTGTGTGTGTGTGTGTGTGTGTGTGTGTGTGTGTGTGTGTGTGTGTGTGTGTGTGTGTGTGTGTGTGTGTGTGTGTGTGTGTGTGTGTGTGTGTGTGTGTGTGTGTGCGCGCGCGCGCGCATACATGTTTACGTTGATGTATATGTGTTGGTACGTGTGCTAAATTATATATGTATATATGCATGCATACATGTATATTTATTGATAGGTAAATACACAAACTGATAATATTCTACCTGGTTTTAGTCACTAAATATTAGCCCATGACACTTTTTCCTAATGTATATTATATATATATATATTTTTTTTTTCTCTCTTTTTTTGTATCTATACATTTTCTTTGTTTCTTTCGTCGCCTTAGTTTCTTCAACTTTGCAGGCGATGTAGGATTACAAATGCTGCCTCTTCATCAGCGTCAAGCGTGCCATTTGCAACAGAAAGGAAAAGCAAACTTGAGGACAACTTGGTCCGCGCTGCCTGCTTGTATCGAAGACAACGTTGATAAACAAAAGGGATTGATCTGAGTGAGACATGGATCAACAGGAATGGTGCCACCTGCTCCCACTACTAGATGTTGATACTTACTGGAATAGAGGTAATGGCGTCAACATGTCAAAACGTAGGATTTACATGGACGTAGGTTGAAACAACTTCATCAACTGTGTCGTCAATAAATGAAACAAGATACCAGACGAGACGATTTTATGTTTTATGCTTCGAAGTTTTAGAATTCAGTTTGATAAACATCCAAACCATTGTTGGTATTTGGCATTAGTATTTGGTATTGGCAATTGGTAATGATAGTATTGATATTGGTCCATAAGATCTGTAAATCTGTTTTTCTATCACAGAAACTCGCTGTAACGACTGTTTTGCCATCAGTTACAAGTTTCGAATAATGACAGATGCTTTCATTGTCGACTTATTTCTACAGAGTAACGAAAATGAAGTTAAAAAATATAAGAAATTGATATAGCAAAACAGTATACCTGTATAGAAATTAATTGCATAAATTTCATAACTATTCTGTTATAATATTCATCATCATTTGCTAACTTCATAGAGATTGCTTTATTGTCCACAAATTCCACTTTCTTGTACTGTACTATCAAGTAAATCCTTATCTTCGTTATTTCTTTTATTACCAATATCCCATGTCTACTAGTAGATTTCTTTATCATCGAAAATAAAAATATTAAATTATATTGTTACATGTATAAGAATATTACTCGAGAATAAATTCTTCATTTTCACTTTAGCATTTACTACTGGGATCAGGTGATTATTATCATACCTCTTATCTACTGTAACAACATCTTATCGCTATCAAATATTATATATACAGCTATGTTTACATTCCTTGTAATTAACTCGGTTACATTATGTAAATTTCTCCCACGAAAATCCAAAACATACTTTCAGTCAGCAATCCTATTTACAAAGAGGGATTAATAATTGACATGATAATACAGTGTTTAAAGAAAGTACAACATAAACTATTTCACTTTATCTAAAAATATACCATTATGGCTGTACTACACACCCTAACTAGTACAAGTAGATAGATAGATAGATAGATAGATAGATAGATAGATAGATAAAAAAAGAAATAGAATAAATAAAAAGTAAATAAATACATAAATAAATAATAAATAAAATGAATGAAATAAATAAAATAAATAGAATAAATGAATAAATAGAATAAATAAATAGAATAAATAGAATAAAAAAAAAAAAAAAAGACAACCCGGGATTAATAATTTACATGATAATACAGTGTTTAAAGAAAGTACAACATAAACTATTTCACTTTATCTAAAAATATACCATTATGGCTGTACTACACACCCTAACTAGTACAAGTAGATAGATAGATAGATAGAGATAAAAAAAGAAATAGAATAAATAAAAAGTAAATAAATACATAAATAAATAATAAATAAAATGAATGAAATAAATAAAATAAATAGAATAAATAGAATAAATAGAATAAATAGAATAAATAGAATAAATAAATAAATTAATAAATAATAAATAAGATAAATAAAATAGATAAAATAAATAGAATAAATAGAATAAATAAAAAGTAAAAAAGACAACCCGGTTACTTAGGCACCTCCTGGACAGAGTCAAAATCAAATGAAGTTCTTTCCTATTTCCATTTTCTCTTTCTCCTTTCCAAGTCTTCCTGTCTGCAATCTAAACCATCGCCCCTGCTCCCCGGTCCCGTCTTCTCCCTCCCTTCTTCCCCCCCTCCTCCTCCTCTTCCTCCTCCTCCCCTTCCTCTTCCTCCTCCTCCTCCTCCTCCCTCGAATGCTTTGCCTCGTTCATCTTCCTCTTGCATCCTCTCCAACGTTTCGGCACTTTTTCCTCTTTTCGTGCCTCCAAACCTCTTCTTCAATTTCTATTTTCTATTTTACTATCTTCCTTCTCTTTTCTTCCTCCCTTTATCTATTTTCGCGTCCTCCTTTCTTCAACACTTTTGCGCACAGCTGGTGATTTTGTAGAAAAATATGTTTAAAGAATAACTGGAATCACTCACTGTTGATTTTAGAGACGCACAGCGTTGTTCATGTTTGTTTAATTATGTTCGTCATTCCTCGCTACTTCAAGTATTATTTTTTCATTTCTATTTTATTCTTGGAAAAGTCCAACACAAATCACGAAAAATATCATATATCTGAATAAAAATATTCTTTTGTTACAACCTAATTCTTGGAAAATAAACTGTACAATTGACCAAAATCTGTACATATTTTACTATGGTATTCGTCAACGTATTATACAATACCTCTGGAAGTTGTTAAAAATATTCTATTCTTAGAAATTAAATCTTGGCGGATGTGTGACCTAAGGTCAACACACACGTGACCTGATAAGGTCACATCATGAGCATCAAAGATCAACTCCATTTTGTTTTGTTTTTTATCTTTTATCTTTTTCTACCTCGGCGTTTTATCCATGCGACAAAGTAAAGATTTTCAAACTTTGACTTGTCCTGCTTTCTTGACAAAGGAAAAAGGATAATGTAAGCAATGTTTCTTTTGTCTGTTATCACTGTGAAAAGGAAATGTTTGATGTGTCTTTCATTACACTTGTATCTGCGAGGCAGAAATGATATTTGTGCTTGCATTAAAAGAAGTCTAAATGAAATATTTGACTCTGTATACAGAAGACAAGTTACATTGTCACAGCTATCTGTTCTGTCTGAGATGTAGTTGTATACAAAATAGAGCAAGAAAGAGAGAGAGAAAGAGAGCAAGAGAGAGCGAGAGTGTGTGTGTGTGTGTGTGTGTGTGTGTGTGTGTGAGAGAGAGAGAGAGAGATAGAGAGAGCTTATAAGGTTTCCTCTCTCATCTTCATGCCACATTTGGCGCCGCTTTTTATGATTTGGCGAAGATGCACTTCCCCAGATATAAATCCTTTATACATGCATACATATACCAAGGCTTTTTCCCCCTTCCAAGGGAGGTAGCCAAAAAGGGAAAGGCATAAAAACACTCCCACCCATTTCATCCCTAAATACACTCCACACCCCTCCCACCCTCCCTCTCATCTGAGCACCTCCTGGATGACGGGTCATCCCTGCACCCTGCCCACCGCCCTGGGTCAGAAGCAGCGTCCTCTATAAATTTACTAATGAACCAAAACACTATCAAAGTAACGTTTCTGAATAATTAAGAAGATAAGACTGAAGGAGACTGCAAGAGACCATAAAGCCTATACTAGATAGTGCCATGTCCATTATTACCTATGATCCTAATCCATTAAAGTATCTAGACATCTCTTAAAAAAAAACTTTAAAACTTACTACATGGTTACTAAGTCTATTTCGTTAGTTAATCACTCTATAGTTAAACCAGTTTTTGCCTATTTCCTTCTCAAATCTTAACTGCAAAGAATATTTTCTTTTTAAACAAGTTTCAACAATCCAATCGTGAGCAAAGTATGTTTACTTCCAGCAGGACTACGAAAAGAAAGAGACTCACTTATATAACATCTCCAGCTGATTGTCAGATGTTACCATATAAGTGATCTACACATTTTTCAGAGAAATAAAACTAAACATTGGCCAAGATATTTTCCACCTAATTTTATATATATGTTGTTTTACATTTATATATATATATTGTTTTACATTTCGAAAATATACACACAAATATCCATATCCATATACGTGTGTGTGTGTGTGTGTGTGTGTGTGTGTGTGTGTGTGTGTGTGTGTGTGTGTGTGTGTGTGTGTGTGTGTGTGTGTGTGTGTGTGTGTGTGTGTGTGTATTCACTTGGTCTTTGGATCACGTGTTGGACTCGTGATCGACAGCTATTTCCCTCCTGGAAGAGAGCTCAGAGCTCGTAGGTCCGATCTATGGGTAATGCTATGACCTTGCACACACACACACCCCCAACTCCCCGCCCACGAGAGTTGGAGTAACACCCCTCAGCGCTGCGATACTGCTATTATTTCAGCCCCGGGCGAGGGTCGAACCCGGACCTCCGTAGGGGCAGGCCAGACCTCTAACCACAGCGCCATGAGAGGTGTGTGTGTGTGTATGTGTGTGTGTGTGTGTGTGTGTGTGTGTGTGTGTGTGTGTGTGTGTGTGTGTGTGTGTGTGTGTGTGTGTGTGTGTGTGTGTGTGTGTGTGTGTGTGTGTGTGTGTGTGTGTGTGTGTTGCCTGAGCTTTTTCTCTGGCGTTTCCTCTCTCTCCCTCCCTCTCGCTTTCTAGTTTCCTTTCTCTTTTCATTTCTCCCCCCCCCACCTTTACTTTCTCCGTCTTCCCCTTCCTTTTTCTTCTAGCTGCTGTGTGTCTCTGGTCCGTAAGGGTGCCAGTAAAGTCCCTAACATATAGGTACATAAAACTTATGTAGTCTTGGCCCCATGCAGGGTGAGAAAGTTATCGAGGGAAGGAGGGTGAGAGGGAGAGGGCAGGGAGGGAAGGAAAGAGCGGAGGAGGAGGGTAGTTTGTGTGTGTGTGTGTGTGTGTGTGTGTGTGTGTGTGTGTGTGTGTGTGTGTGTGTGTGTGTGTGTGTGTGTGTGTGTGTGTGTGTGTGTGTGTGTGTGTGTGTGTGTGTGTGTGTGTGTGTGTGTGTGTGTGTGTGTGTGTGTGTGTGTGTGTGTGTGTGAGTGAGTGAGTGAGTGAGTGTGTGAGTGAGTGAGTGAGTGAGTGAGTGAGTGAGTGAGGGGAGAAAGTGGAGGGAAGGAGGGATGGAGCGAGGGAGGAGGGAAGGAAGGTAGTGAGTGAGTGAGTGAATGAGGGAGTGAAGGAGTGAGTGAGTGAGTGAGTGAGTGAATGAATGAGGGAGTGAAGGAGTGAGTGAATGAGGGAGTGAAGGAGTGAGTGAGTGAGGGGGGGGAGGGGAGGGGAGAGAGGGAGGAAAGAAATCCGGAGAGGGGAATGACAACAAGATGAAAACTTGATGAAATCATCACAGGCGGAAGCGGAGGAAGAAAACGGACTTGGGGGAAGAGGAAAGCACTTCAAGACTAGAACGAAGCTTGGGGGGGGGGGGGAAGGGAGGAAGTGAGGAGGAGGAAGGAGGGAGGGGGGAGGAGGGAGGGGGAGGGGAAGAAGAAAGAAAAACAAGTTAAGATGGAAATTCGTCAAAAGAGGACGGAAGAAACAGGGATATGAAGAGAGAGAGAGAGAGAGAGAGAGAGAGAGAGAGAGAGAGAGAGAGAGAGAGAGAGAGAGAGAGAGAGAGAGAGAGAGAGAGAGAGAGAGAGAGAGAAATGTTGAAAAAGAGATAGTAGAGAAAGATTTTTGGAAGGAAAAAAATGCTGACGAATAAAATGAGGATATGAATACGAGTAAAATAAGGAAAAGAAAAACAAGGAAGACGTTTAAAAATAAGTATATAAAAGTAAAAAGAGGAAGGAGGAGTGAGAAGTGGAGGAGGAAGAGGAATAGAGGGAGGAAGACGGGATGAGGATGAGCATGAAGAGGAGGAGGAGGAGGAGGAGGAGGAAGAGGAGGATCAAGAGGAAGATAAATATTGTTTATAATGCACCGAGTAGTGAAGGCGAATGAGAAAGAGAGGAAGGGAGGGAGGGAGAGAGGGAAGGAGAGGGGGAGGGGGGAAGGAAAACGTGGAACAGAGGAGAAAGAGGAAGAGAAAGAAGAAGAGGTAGTAAAGAATAACGTGGAAGTAGAGAAGAGAAAGAGGAGGGTAACAGAGAAAGGTAGAGGAAATAGTAGAGGTTGAATAGAAGAGAAAGGGAAAAGATTAGGAGGTGGAGATGGAGGAAGAGGAGAAGGTAAAGGAGGAAGAGGAGGAAGAGGAGGACGAGGGGGAGGAGGAAGAGGAGGACGAGGGGGAGGAGGAGGAAGAGGAGGAAGAGGAGGACGAGGGGGAGGAGGAGGAAGAGGAGGACGAGGGGAGTAGGAGGAGGACGAGTATGAGAAGGAGGACGAGGAATAGGAGGAGGACGAGGAATAGAAGGAGAAGAGAAATAAGAGGAGGAGGAGGAGGAGGAGGAGGAGGAGGAAGAGATGGAGTTAAAATCGGTGAGGTCAAGTTAGGTGAGGTTGAATTGGGTTAGGCTATGTTAAGCAAAGTTAAGGTAGGTGAGGCTACGTTAGGTGAGGTTACGTTGGGTTAGATTAAGGTAGGTGCGATTATGTTAGGTGAAGTTAAATTAGATGAAGTTAAGTTAGGTGAGACTAAGGTGAGTTTAGGTGAGGTGAGACTAGCTGAGGCTAGTGTAAGGTGAGGTTAAGTTCCATGTATTACTAATATAAATCAACTTCTTTAGAGGCTCAAACTCGTCTCTATGAATCAGAAAAGAAAAGTAATAGTTTATACATACATACTAGTAAATACAAATACACACAATTGCTTACACATTACATTTATTTTTTTTAGTTGCCGTAAAGTAATTTTATTCAACCGATCGAACTCACCTACTAAAGAAAATGTCTTGTATCAGAGACTTAAGAAAAAGTAAAAGTAAAGAAAAATATATAAGAATAGAAACAAATTACAGAAACTAAATAAACTACAGGAAAGAGATGAACTGGAAAGAGGGGAATACTAAAATCTTTCCTCTTCTCTCCTGAAGGGGTGTGGTAGACTCTGACGAAGAAGAGTATTCAGGGGAGTAGAGACCATAGACCCTGAAGGCGCCTATTGGCCCACAGAACTCGAAGGCGCCTTTTGGGCCAAAGAATCCGAAGGCGATTCTTGGACCAAAGAACTCGAAGGCGTATCTCGGGCCAAAGAACTCGAAGGAGTTTCTTGGGTCAAAGAACTCGAAGGCGCCTCTTGGGTCAAAGAACTCGAAGGCGCCTCTTGGGTCAAAGAACTCGAAGGCGCCTCTTAGGCCACAGAACTCAAAGGCATTTCTTGGGACAAAGCGCTCAAAGGCGCCTCTTAGCTCAAAGAACTGGAAGGCGCCTCTTGGCCCAAAAAACTCAAAGGCGCCTCTTGGGCCAAAGAGTAGGAAAACTTCAGACCAAAGGACATCGTGAAAATTTCGGACAAGAACTCACAGTCGAAAAGGCTAAAAACTCCCAATTAATAAAAAAAGTGATAAAAAAAAAAAAAAACGGGGAAGACTTTCGATCAGACGGGGAGTCAGAAAGTCCCAATTAGAAAGAGACGGGGGGGGGGGGTAGGATAAAAACTCCTAACCAGAGACTGCTGGTGGTGACCAAAAGCTTCCCTCCACCCCCAAAAAAGTGTGTGTGGGGCGGAAGGCAAAAGTTTCACGAAGAACCACGCTCTAGAGTATTAACAAAGGACAGGAACTAGAAACTAAATTCTAAGAAGAGAACAAGGCATTGAGGCATAATAAAAAGGAACCAGTCCCTACAAACTAGACACTAAAAACCAAATTCAAGGCTCTAATCTCTAAATGGTATGCATTATGGCCTATTGGCTAGAAAAGAAATGAAGTTAAACACTAAAGTCTAGGATCTATAAATTAAGGACTAAAGACCAATTGGGTTCCCCTAAGAACTGCAAGATTAGATAGAGCCATGGGTGTTGGTGATCTTTGAAGACGTTAGGGGAGATGATCCTCAAAGACGTCCGTCCTTGAGAATCACTATACGCGGAGGCATATCATGAATCCTTAATGAAGGATATAATTGTTTCCAGGGCATCTCAAAAGTGTGAATACATGAATATCTATTTTTTTATGTATTCTTAAGAATGCTTTTCAGAATAGGATATCAAAGATCATTCTCAGGATTGGGTGATATGGCGCATACTTTACAACATTACGCTTATGTATACAAACACACACACACACACACACACACACACACACACACACACACACATACACACACACACACACATATATATATATATATATATACATATATATATACATATATATATACACATATATACATATAAAATCTTGTTAGTATTATTTTGTAAATGAAGATTCCTTTAAGAATAAGATGAAATTAAAATAAGTAAAAAGAACAAATAAACAAATAAACAAATTAATTAATGGGCAAACAAATAAATTAATAAAAGTAAATGAATAAACGAATGAACAAATAAACATATAGAGAAATAGCTAAGTAGGTAAATATATGAACAAATAAATAAATAATGGAACCATGACATTTCCTTCGTCACCCTCCCCCGTGTATGGTAACCTCTAAGACACACTGCAGTAGTCCTCAGTGGAAGCTACGACAACTCGTTCAACCTCGATTCTTCTTTCTCCCGGAATCATCCACAAGATCGTGACCCAATCAATAGCTCCTACCCCTTCAATTCGGCGACCCCTTAACGAGCACCCTACCACATGACTATTTACCAGGAGGGGTGTGGGGGGGGGCTGTTATCGGTCGGGGACCCCAGTCGATTGCGACCAGGACCCCTAGGACGAATAAAATCGTCTGTTGTTAGCCTGAATAAAAGAGTTGTGGTCGTCACCGAAATGAATGGGTTAATGACCACAAGCTCATCTCCTCCCCCCCACCACACACACCCTCCCTTCGTTCAACGAAACGGTAATGAGGTGCATTGCTTTGCATTCACGTTTTGCAACTTCGTTGATGCGTACTGACTAATGAAAGCTTTCTTGTCGTGCAACAGGCCCAGGGTGAGGGAGGGAGGGGGAAAGGGGGAGGGGGAGGGGGAAAGGGGGAGGGGGAGGGGAAAAGGGGGAGGGGGAAGGGGAGGGGAAGGGGATGGGGAAGGGGAAAGGGGGAGGGGGAAAGGGGGAGGGGGAAAGGGGGAGGGGGAAAGGGGGAAGGGGGAAAGGGGGAGGGGGAAAGGGGGAGGGAGAGGGGGAAAAGGGAGGGGGAAAGGGGGAAAGGGGAGGGGGAAAGGGGGAGGGGGAAAGGGGGAAAGGGGAGGGGGAAAGGGGGAGGGGGAGGGGGAAAGGGGGAGGGGGAAGCAGTGTGTGAAGGGGAGGAGGGATAAGGCGTGGGAGGGGTCATTAGGAGGGAGAGGGGGAAGGGTGTGTAGTGGGGGAGGGGGAAATGGAGGACGAAGAGGAGGGGACGGGGGAATAAGGAGGAGGGGGATGGGTCAGGCGGATGCGGCAGACGACGATTTTAGTCGGTTGGCGTGGGAACACCGCTTGGTAGGCGCGGCTTGGTTGTGGACGATTTTAGTCACGTGGTCTTCTTCGGGTTGTCGTGGGAACACCGCTTGTCGCCCAATGTAACAAAAGAAATGGATTTGCTACATGAAAGGTGATTTAGTGGATGAGGTCAAGTCCTCAAGTCTCCGCTGGACTTTGTCGATTTATTTTCAGGTACGAAGATTATGTACAAAGAGAGATTAGGGAGAAGGTCTCCCTACTTCTACTGATTAGGTCCTTGACCTAGGCAGTCCTTCTGTCAGGTCCTTGACATGGAGAGTCCTTCTGTCAGGTCCTTGACCTAGGCAGGCCTTCTGTCAGGTCCTTGACATGGAGAGTCCTTCTGTCAGGTCCTTGACATGGAGAGTCCTTCTGTCAGGTCCTTGACATGGACAGTCCATCTGTCAGGTCCTTGACATGGACAGGCCTTCTGTCAGGTCCTTGACATGGACAGGCCTTCTGTCAGGTCCTTGACATGGACAGGCCTTCTGTCAGGTCCTTGACATGGATAGTCCTATTCTAAGACAGGCACAGCCGTCGTTATAAGAACTAGAGGTGCTTAGGTAAGCATGTTAGTGTAGGATGCCGTATGGGAGATACGTTAGTCATTAAACAGGCGTTAGTTTTATTGTATGGGGTTTAGTTATATAACTGGTCGACGTGGTTAGATATGGCGTATATATTGATATTACGGTAATGCAACTGGGTTAGTTATGAGAAAGGGCCCATTGGATCTGTCTGGTGACATTAGGCATTTCCGTGTTGTGGATACTGTGGAGACGTCATGCTTGTCTTATGTTGCATTCTTTAAGTCGTGTTGGTTTGTGATTAAGGAATTTATGAGGTCTGCAAAATTTGGAAGTCTTGCTAAAGGCGAGTACCATCTCTCATGTGTGTGGATCACTTGCATGGTTGGTGATGGTTAGTGAGGGTTACAGGGGAATGTGATAGGGGATGGAGGTGGATGGGGGAGGGTAATAGGAAAGTGAGAGAGAGGGGGAGGGGAGAGAGAGAGGGGAGAAAGTTCAGCAGAGGGAGGAGCGGAGGAAAAGGGGGGAGAGGGAGGGGAGGGAAGGGAACGGGGAGAGAGAGGGAGAGGGAGAGGGGAGGAAGTTCAGCAGAGGGAGGGAGAGAAGCGGAGGAAAAGGGGGGAGATGGAGGGGAGGGAAGGGAAGAGGGAGAGAGAGGGGAGAAAGTTGAAAAGGGAGGCGGAAAGGGTATGAGGAAGAGGGGGTGGGGAGAGGGAGAGGGAGAGAGAGAGGGAGGGGTAGGGGGAGAGGGAGGGGTAGGGGTAGGGGTAGGGGGAGGGGGAGGGGAGGGGGAGGAGGAGGAGGAGAAGAGAGGCGGAAGAGAGGTGAGAGCGAGGGAGGAGGAGGACATGAGGGAGAGACGGAGGGGTGAGCAGGGGAAGAGGAAGAGGAGGAAAGGAGGAGGGAAAGGGGAAAGGAAATAGGAGGGAGAGGGAAAAGAGGATGAGAAGAGGGAGGGGGAGTTTTTGTCTCATACATGAATGATGGATATCCTATTCATTTGGTTATCACCGTCGTCATCATCGTCCATGTCGTCGTCGTCATTTTCCAATCCATCGTATAATCGTTTACGTCATCGTCTACGTCATCGTCTGCGTCATCGTCTACATCATCGTCGTCAACTCTGTTATTGTTACGTTATGGTCATCTACTACCACCATCACCACTACCGCCACCAACAAAAACGACAATAACAACATTAACCACAAAAAAGCGAGAATATCATATCAGTTCTACAATACTAAAGAACAGCGATAATCTCATTAAGCAGGGCTTCTTGTACTCGAGAATACAATATCACCGAAGAAGCAAGATAAACAAGATAAATAAAAAAATAAAAAAATACTTCATGGATCTGGTCTGTAGAGTGTAAATCTACGTGTTTTTTTTTTTTTTAACTCCAGAAGAACATTGAGAACATTCAAGTCAACCTTGTTCAGGGGATGAACATTATGAGTGAAACACGTTAGTGTCTGGGGGGTACTAACGTTGCCGTACCGAGAAAGCATCTCTATCTAAACGCAAATACTGTAGGAAGTAGAGGATTCTGAGCTCTAATGCTCTCTAGAATTAGAGCAATCGAGGTGAGAGGAGGTAATCCCCTTCCCTTTTACCTCCTCCCCCTTTCCCATTTCCCCTACCCCTTCCCCCTCCCTTCCCACTCCTCCTTACCCACTTCCTCCTCTCCCTTCCCCCTCCTGATTCCCCTTTACCTCCTTCCCCTTTCCCCCTTCATCCCTCCTCCTTATCCTTTCCCCCTTTCCCTCTTCCCACCTTCGTCCCTCCTCCTCCTTCCCACTAACCCCTTACAAGCTTCCTCACCGACCATCGCACACAGAACGAGGTTAAGTTAACTGAAAGGTCGTTTGTTTGACTGTGGTGGTGGTGGTGGTGGTGAGGCTGAAGGAGAGTTGGAGGAAGCGAACAGGATCTCGTGGATTTTCTTATACATTTTTGTTTCTTTTATCATATTACTATTTGAATTTTATCAGTTCATTTTGTTATATATAGTATATATATATATATATATATATATATATATACACATATATTTCATCTTATCAACCACATTAAATTTTCTATTTGAATTCCTTGCAAAAACGATCAAGACTAAGAGGAGCTCGATGAAAGCATATCCGGAAACTGGTAGGCTGTCGGGCTAGGACTCGAAACTAACCAATCCGGTATTGGCTGGGTTCGAGTCCTTAGGCCGACTACCTATCAGTTTCCCAATATGCTTCCATCGAGCTCCTGTTAGTCTCAATCGTGTTTCCAAGGAATTCAAATGGAAATTTTATTGTGTTTGATAAGATGAGAATTTAGATACTAGGGACTGTTCAGTGTGTTTGTTTTATATATATATATATATATATATATATATAGATGAAAAATTATCTCTTTTTCGAAACCCCGATCTTCCCTAAGCTCTCCCCCTCATCTGAATATGATCTCTCGTTGATAGCCAGAATAGAGCTGAAAATTACACCAGTTAAACGTCCAGGGAGCCTACCTTCCACTATGATACCTTTCCTTTTATTCAAGTTGCCTCCAGACTATTTCATTCTCTTCACTGGACAATTTTAAACCTAAGAACGAAAGAGTCAAGGACTGATTCACCAACACAATGGTTAACGAATGGAATAGACTCAGCAACCATGTAGTGAGCACTGAAACTGCTGGTTGTCTTAAGAGAGAAGGTGAGATAACGTTATGGATAGGAATGACAGACAGAAAAGAACATGTATCCGCCCAGGGTATGCCTTATGGGCTCTTCTAGTCTCCTCCATTCTTATATCCTTATGTAAAATGTGGCACTTTTCCTTTTATCCTGTTAACCGAAGTAGTTGCTGTTATGGACTGTAGGAATAGAGGTAGAGGCAGATGTACAAGTACTAGATGTAGAAGCACTAGACGTAGAAGTACTAGCCGTAAAAGTACTAGCCGTAAAATTACTAGCAGTGACAGTACAAGCAGTAAAAGTCGTAGATGTAATAGTCGTGGATGTAAAAGTCAGACGTAAAAGTCGTAGATGTAATAGTCGTGGATGTAAAAGTCAGACGTAAAAGTCGTACACGCAAAAGTCGTACACGCAAAAGTCGTAGACGCAAAAGTCGTAGACGCAAAAGTCGTAGACGCAAAAGTCGTAGACGCAAAAGTCCTGGACGCAAAAGTCCTGGACGCAAAAGTACTAGACACAAAAGTACTAGACGCAAAGGTACTAGACGCAAGTGTCCTGGACGCAAAAGTACTAGACACAAAATTACTAGACGCAAAAGTAGTAGACGCAAAAGTACTAGACGTAAAAATACTATATGTAAAAGTACAAGACGTAGGCTAAAAATGCTCCACGTAAAAGTATTTGGCGTAATTGTACTAGTACTAGACGTACAAGTAATAGACGTAAAAGTAATAGACGTAAAAGTACTAGACGTTAAGGGGCTGAACCTTAAGGTACTGGACGTAAAAATCCTAGACGTAAAATTGTCAGATGTAAAAATACTAGACGTAAAAGTCCTCGACGTAAAAGTACTAGACATAAAAGCCATAGATGTAAAAGTACTAAACGTAAAAGTACTAGATGCAAAAATAGTAGACGTAAAACCACTAAACGTAAAAGTACTAGACGTAAAAGTGCTAAGCATAAAAGTGCTAGACGTAAAAGTGCTAGATGTAAAAGTACTAGACGTAAAAGTCCTAGACGTAAAAGCCCTAGACGTAAAAGTGTAAAAGTCCTAGACGTAAAAGTCCTCGACGTAAAAGTCCTAGACGTAAAGGTAGTATACGTAGAAGTTTTAGACGTAGAATTCCAAGACCTAGAAGTACTAGACGTAGAAGCACTAAGCGCAGATGTACTAGACGTAGAAGTACTAGACGTAGTAGTATTTGAAGTAGAAGTAAGAGAAGAAGGAATAGACGGAGGTTTAACACTTAGGTGAAGTAGTAGTTGTTGTTTGGTTGTTATTGTTGTTGTTGTTTGTTGTTGTTTGGTTGTCGTTGTTGTTTGGTTGTTGCTGTTTGGTTGTTGTTTGGTTGTTGTTGCTGTTGTTTGGTTGTTGTTGTTGTTGTTTGGTTGTTGTTGTTGTTGTTGTTTGGTTGTTGTTGTTTGGTTGTTGTTGTTTGGTTGTTGTTGTTTGGTTGTTGTTGCTGTTGTTGTTTGGTTGCTGTTGTTGTTTGGTTGTTGCTGTTGTTGTTGTTTGGTTGTTGTTGTTGCTGTTTGGTTGTTGCTGTTTGGTTGTTGTTGTTTGGTTGTTGTTGTCAGTAGTTTACCTGTGTTTCTATCCCTCTTCATAGTTAAACCAAACTCTTGTTTCCTGAACGGTAATTAATCCTCGCACATTTTATTGTACGCTTAAGCTTTCTTTGATATTTGGAAAAGGCGAAAGTAAAAAATATAGGTTCAGAAAATAAACGTTTAACACTTTTTATCCCCTTTTACCTACGTTTTCATCATCTCGTCTTTTTACTTCCAACCAAATGAGAAAGTTCGAGAGGCTGAGACTCGACCTGGAGGTAGGGCTTGTACTGACTGACGGCCGGT
>NC_134805.1:36913204-36928204 GCF_046742065.1 Oratosquilla oratoria | reverse complement strand
TAAAAGTATAGATAAATGAATAAGTGAATAAGGAAATAAATACATGTATAAAAAGATGAATGAATAAATGGCAAATAAAAAATAAACAAACTTACTAACATCAGCATTAAAAAGGGAAAAGTAGTCATACAGATTGATTAACTTAAATCTACAAAATTTCCGGGTCCAGACAAAATTTTCCAGAGTGGTAAAGGATTAAATTTGAAGTATGCGACCAGTTGAACGGAAATATCTAACAAGTCGGTAGACATTGGCCTTGTGCCTATTTCTTGGGCGCAAGCAAACACTGTTCCCGTTTCAAAATGGGTGACAAATCGTCTACGTACAACTATAGGCCAATCAATTTGACGTCAGTTATAGGTAAAATGTTTGAATAGATAATAAAATCAGAGATCACATCGAGAAATATTTTCGTTCGTGATTCCCAGCATAGATTTACCAAAGGAATTCATGTGTATCTAATCTTCTACCTTTTTACACTAATGTCTATATAGCGTCAAGTATCAATGATAGTTACGATGTTACTTATCTTGCCTTTAACGAAACATTCGACCAGGTGCCACACCAGAGACTTCTTAATAAAGTCAAAGGCCATGACATAGGAAGAAATTTGTTTGAATGGATTAGAGCAAGAATCAGTGACAGAAAACAGCGGTGTAAAATCCAAATAGGGGAGGCGTTGCTAGTGGAGTTCCCCAAGGCTTGGTTTTGGGTTCCTTATTGTTAATTACGTATATAAACGACTTGGACAATGAGATTAGTATCAATGTTAATAAGTTTGCGGACGACAATAAAATATGACGCCAAATAAAGGGAAAAAAAAAAAAAAAAAGACGCCGAGATATTGCAGGAAGATCTTAAATTGTCCACATCGTCAGTAAAATGTCAAATGGAATTCAATATCTTAAAGTGCAGTGTGTTAAACGTAGATTTACATTGCACAAAAAGTAGGTATATTTTAGATAACATCTTTTTAGAGAAAACCGAGTGCAAAAAAGAATTTGGAGTTCTAGTGAGTCCTGATCTTAAATACAGGAAATAGTGCATTAGCACCAGAAATAGAGATAACACAGCATTAGGTTTCATTGCTAGGACCGTTGCAAATAAAAGTGCAAAGGTAGTTATTAGACTATCTGGTGTTAGACTCATCCTTGACCATGTGGTACAGTTTTGGCCTCCGCCCAAATCAGTACAGAAAAGAATACCTAAATTGATACATGGGCTCAGAAATTTACCTTACCAGGACAGGCTTAGGAACCTTAATTTACCCTTTCCGGAAGCTGCGGGGTGATCTTATAGAGGTATTCAAGTGGATCAAGGGCTTTAACAAGGGGGATGTTGACAAGGTCATCATATTAAGACAACAGGGGAGGACTCGCAGTAATGAACTTAAATTGGTTAGATATGTATTAAAAATGAAACGGGCAAGAACTGGTTTTCCAATAAATTGGTCAACGAATGGAATAGGCTTAGTAACCATGTAGTGAACGCTGAAACTATCGATTGGTTAAAGAAAAGGTTACAGCTTTATAAATGGGGATGATAGGTGGTAATGGACATGAAACTGTCAAGTGTAGGCTTTATGGTCTCTTGTAGTCTCCTTCATTCTTATGACTTGATTCTATTTCCATCCATCATAACTCCTCCAATACTACTTCATTGTTAATACTACCAATCAATACGGATTATCAATCGATTAAACTTCAGTTCTAGCGATCCCGTCCTCGAGGACAACATCGGACCGAGGTCGAAGATCTTAACGGAACCTTAATGAACAAAGTCTTGACATCGAGTGCAGGAGGAAAGAGTCTCCCAGAGGAAGAGACCCACTCACAGATGGAGACAAAAATCACCCTCTCCCTCCTCATCTCACCTTTACCCTCACCCTGACCATCACTCTCTCTCCTCCTTCCTCTCCCCCTTCCTTTCTCCTCTCCATCCACTCTCTCCTTTGCCTCTCTCTCTCTCTCTCTCTCTCTCTCTCTCTCTCTCTCTCTCTCTCTCTCTCTCTCTCTCTCTCTCTCTCTCACTGTCCCCTACATATTCTCTTGTACATTTTCTCCTTTCTATCTCCTATCTATTCCTCCTTCTTTCCCCCTCTTCCCCTCTTTCTTCCTCATTTAATCTCCATTTTCTCCTCTTCCCTTTCCCATCCCCTTACCTTACCTTTCAAAATATATATATATATATATACAGTATATTGGTACAGCAGACTGGATAAGGCGGTTGGCTGGGGATGGGTATTGGTATTGGGAGGAGAGAGAGGAGGAAGAGGAGGAGGACATAAGAACATAAGAATGGGTGAGACTGCAAGAAACCATAAGGAGGAGGAGGAGGAGGAGGAGTTAGAAAGAAAAAGAAGAGGATGAGGAGGGGAGAGGAGGTGAAAGGGGAGGGGATAGAAAGGGAGATTGGAGGTAGAGGAGGAGGAGGAGGAGGAGGGGGGAAGAGGAGGAGGAGGTCATATGAACATAAGAACAGGGGAGACTGCACGAGAACATAAGGAGGAGTTAGTAGGAAGAAGAAGAGGATGAGGAGAGAAGAGGAGGGGAAAGAGGAGGGGTTGGAGAGGGAGAAGGGAGGAGGAGGAGAAGGGAGGAGGAGGAGGAAGGGAGGAGGAGGGGAGGAGGAGGGGGGGGAGGAGGAGGAGGATGGGAGGAGGATGGGAGGAGGAGGGGAGGAGGAGGAGGAGGAGGAGGAGGAGGAGGGGAGGAGGAGGGGGAGGAGGAGGGGGAGGAGGAGGGGGAGGAGGAGGGGGAGGAGAAGGAGAGGAGGAGGAGAGGAGGAGGGGGAGGAGGAGGAGGAGAGGAGGAGGAGGAGGAGGAGGAGGAGGAGGAGGAGGAGGAGGAGAAGGAGGAGGAGGAGGGGGAAGGGAAGGGCGTGTGAGGAACTGTACCTCTATAAGGCAGCCGGGCCAAAGCCAATACCGGAAGCCAAAATCAAGAGCAAAAGCCAAAATTCAAATTCAAAGTCAAATCCAAGTGTAAAATTCAAAGCCATAGCTAAAGCCAAGTCAAAGCCAAGAGTAAAAGCCAAGAGCAAAATCCAAGAGTAAAAACTAAAGCCAAAGCCAATTATGAAAGTCAAAGTCATAGCCAAAACCAAGCCAAATCCAAGACAAGAGAGTGTGCAAAGCCAGAGCAAGAGCCAAAACAAGTACTACAGCCAAAGCCAAAGCAGTATCCACGGGCAAAGCCAAAAGCGTGCATAAAAAAAGCCAAAACCATAGACAAAGCCAAGCCAAAGCCAAGCCAAAGCCAAGGCTTGGACAAAGGTCCCAGGATTAGCCAAATGCGTTTCTATTCTTCTTTTCATTTTCTTCCTTTCTTTTATCTACTCTCTTCTTCTCTCTTCCCTTCGTTCCCCCTACTCTCTTTTCATTATTCTCTTCCTCTACTCCTTTGCTCTTTTCTCTTTTTCACCAGTCCCTTCCGACTTCACCTCGCTCTCTTTATCTTTTTTATCTAATTCCGCCTCTATTTCCCCCCACTTTGCCTCTTCTCTTTTTTTCTCTTCATCTACTCCGTTTTTACTTCATTATCTCTCTCAGCCTGCCTCTCTCTCTCTCTCTCTCTCTATTTGTTTTAGTTACGTTACCTTCTCCATCCATCTATCCACTCGCTTACTCTCATGCTCATTCTCTCTAATTCTCTCTCTAATTCTCTCATTTTCACTCTCACACTAAATCTTTCGTATTCGATCTTTCGCTCTCACTCAGTCTCACTCTCTCACTTTTATTCTCTCGTTCTCGTTCTTTCACTCTCACTCTAGCTCAGTGTTTCTTAACCTGGGTTCGATCGAACCACAGGGGTTCGGTGAGTTCGTTTCCGCGGTTCGGCGGTTCGGCGGTTCGGCGGTTCGGCGGTTCGGCGGTTCGGCGGTTCGGCGGTTCGGCGCATTTCTGAAATTGTCTCTGAGAGGCAAGAGCAAAAGTCACATTGATTTGCAGCAAATATTCATTATGTTTTTGTTATATGTGAAATTCATGTTTTGTTCTTTGAACACGATTTCGTGTGCAAATGAGCCATGCTACAGTTTGTGCACTAATACAGTATATAGTTCCTATATTTTGAATTTGAAAAAAATAAAAACATTTTATTTTTCCAACTACGAAGGGTTCGATGAATGCGGGGTTAAGAACCACTGGTCTAGCTCGTTCACTTTCATTCGCTCTCCCTCCTTCACTCTCACTTTCTCTCATTCTCGCTCTCTCACCTTCATTCATTCGCTCTCACTCCTTCACTCTCAGTCTCTCACGCTCTTTCACTCTCACTCACTCTCGCTCTCTCACTTTCATTTATCCGCTCTCGCTCCTTTATTCTTACTCTCTTGCTCTCTCACTCACTTTCTCTTGCTCTTTCGCTCTCTATCGCTCTTTTACTTTCTCTCGCTCTTTCACTCTCGCCATTTCACTCATTCACTCACTCTCTCTCGCTCTTTCACTCTCGCTCTTTCACTCTCGCTCTTTCACTCTCTCGCTATTTCACTCACTCTCTCTTGCTCTCTCGCTCTCACTCTCGCTCTTTCACTCTCTCTCGCTCGCTCACTCTCTCTCGCTCGCTCACTCTCTCGCTCGCTCACTTTCTCTCGCTCGCTCACTTTCTCTCGCTCGCTCACTTTCTCTCGCTCGCTCACTCTCTATCGCTCGCTCACTCTCTATCGCTCTTTCACTCTCGCTCGCTCACTCTCTCTCTATCGCTCGCTCACTCTCTCTCTCTCGCTCACTCTCTCTCTCTCTCTCGCTCGCTCACTCTCTCTCGCTCGCTCACTCTCTATCGCTCGCTCACTCTCTATCGCTCTTTCACTCTCTATCGCTCTTTCACTCTCTATCGCTCTTTCACTCTCTATCGCTCTTTCACTCTCTATCGCTCTTTCACTCTCTATCGCTCTTTCACTCTCTATCGCTCTTTCACTCTCTATCGCTCTTTCACTCTCTATCGCTCTTTCACTCTCTATCGCTCTTTCACTCTCTATCGCTCTTTCACTCTCTATCGCTCTTTCACTCTCTATCGCTTTCACTCTCTATCGCTTTCACTCTCTATCGCTTTCACTCTCTATCGCTTTCACTCTCTATCGCTTTCACTCTCTATCGCTTTCACTCTCTATCGCTTTCACTCTCTATCGCTCTTTCACTCTCTATCGCTCTTTCACTCTCTATCGCTCTTTCACTCTCTATCGCTCTTTCACTCTCTATCGCTCTTTCACTCTCTATCGCTCTTTCACTCTCTATCGCTCTTTCACTCTCTATCGCTCTTTCACTCTCTATCGCTCTTTCACTCTCTATCGCTCTTTCACTCTCTATCGCTCTTTCACTCTCTATCGCTCTTTCACTCTCTATCGCTCTTTCACTCTCTATCGCTCTTTCACTCTCTATCGCTCTTTCACTCTCTATCGCTCTTTCACTCTCTATCGCTCTTTCACTCTCTATCGCTCTTTCACTCTCTATCGCTCTTTCACTCTCTATCGCTCTTTCACTCTCTATCGCTCTTTCACTCTCTATCGCTCTTTCACTCTCTATCGCTCTTTCACTCTCTATCGCTCTTTCACTCTCTATCGCTCTTTCACTCTCTATCGCTCTTTCACTCCCTCTCGCTCTTTCACTCCCTCTCGCTCTTTCACTCCCTCTCGCTCTTTCACTCTCTCTCGCTCTTTCACGCTCTCGCTCCATCACTTTCACTCTTGCTCCATCACTTTCACTCTTGCTCCATCACTTTCACTCTTGCTCCATCACTTTCACTCTCGCTCCATCACTTTCACTCTCGCTCCATCACTTTCACTCTCGCTCCATCACTTTCACTCTCGCTCCATCACTTTCACTCTCGCTCCATCACTTTCACTCTCGCTCCATCACTTTTACTCTCGCTCCATCACTCTCACTCTCGCTCTTTCACTTTCCTTTTACCTAAACCAATCGCCATTTTTGTTTCTTCTTCTTTCTCTCTCCATCATCATCTCTTCGACCCTCCACCTCTCCGCTTTCTCTCTTTCAACTCTTTCCTTCCAGTACGTTCCAGTCTAGCCACAACATTCCAGCCGACTGCCTTCTGTCCATTTCCATTCCTCTTTGTCCATTTCTCATTCTTTTTATACCCACCTCTCTCTATCTCTCTCTTTCTCTCTCTCTCTCACTCTCTCTTACTCATTCTCTCTCACTCTCTCTTACTCATTCTCTCTCTCTCTCTTTTTCTCTTCATGTATTGTCATACCTACCATCTTTTCTTCCTCTTGATTTATTCTCTTCCATTTTCTTCACTTCTATTTTTATCAACAATTCTCCTTCCTTCTTTCTTTCTTTACATCATTCTCTCTTTCCCACCTTCCTTCATTTCTTCCCTCTCTCTCTTTTTGTCTCTATTGTGGACGACCGTGATGCAAAGTTCTCTTTTTACTTTATAGTTACTCTTTTTTTATATCTTATTTCTCTTTTTTATCTCCTATTTCTCCCTTTATCTCCTATTCTTCACATTTATCCTTTTCCTTTAATGCTCAATTGTGATCAACAGAAAAAAATAAACTAATTAACAAATAGATATACTAATTGAATAAATAGATAGTTAAAAAACATACACAAACGAGTAAATTCAATTTAACACAAAGAAAAGTATAAACCAATGAATAAAGAAAAAAGAATAAATGAATAAATAGATAAATGAAAAATAAATACATATATATATATATACCAAGGGTTTTTCCCCTTCACAAGGGGTAGCCAAAGGCAGTGTCAATATGCATAATTCCACTTCCACCCATTTCATCCCATATAACTCCACTCCCACTCACCACCCTTCCCTCACTCCCTTTTATAAGAAGAAAAAAAACAAAACAAAAAAAAACAATAAGAATAGATAATAAGAACGAATATGTTAATATGATGATGATATGGTTTAACGTCACAAACTCCTCCCATCGGAAGGCTAGTACGGTGCCCCTTACAGAGGACTTTGTAGCGTGCTATGCCCTTGGTTCAACTTCGCCGATGGCAGGATTCGAACCGCCATCCCTTCTACCTTCGCCGCAAATAACGATCAAGGTTTTCCTTCTGCTGAATTAAATCGGCTGGCGATAGTTCTGCTGAATGAAATCGCCTAACGACAGCTGAAACTAATAGACCAGCAAAAAATTTAAGGTTCTTTCTTTCTCTCTCCCCCTCTCCCTCTCTCAACACCTCTTTTTGTCTCTTTTTCTCTTCTTCTTTTAGGTTCCCCCCCCCTCTCCTCTCCTCTACCCCGTTCTGCTCCATGCCAAGCCTAATTGGTGGACCTGGTTTCTTAATTCGCTCTCCTCTTTTTTTTTCTTTTCTTTTTTTTCCGTTTTCTTCTTCCACGTCTGGGCATCGGCACCAAACTTGCTTTTCGGTCGAGCCCATTTTTCCTTCGTCACCGGAGCGGAACCCACAAGCCCTCCCTCCCTCCCTCCCTCCCTCCCTCTCTCCCCACTCTCCCCCCCTCTCCTTCCCTCCCACCTTCCCTCCACCTCTCACTAACTCCCGTTCTCCCTGTCTCCCCCTCTACCTTCTTCCCCCTCTCCCTCCCTCCCTCCCTCCTCCTCCCTCTCTCCCCCCTCTCCCTCCCACCGAATTTTCCTCTTCTCACTACCACCCCTTCCCCCCTCTCCCTCCCACCTTCCCACACTCCCTCCCTCCCCCCCTCTCCCTCCCACCTTCCCTCACTTCCTCCCTCCTTCCCTCCTTACCTCTATCATGTCGCCAATCTTCCCTTACCTCCTTCTCGCTCACTCTCGCTCTCACTCTTTCTTCTCCTTCCTCTTTTTTCACTCTTTTTATTCATCCTTCAATTTCTCTCGTTTTTCTGTTTTTCTTTTTTTTATCGTTCTTTTTTTTCTCTTTCTTCCTTCTCTCTTTTCTCTTTTCCTTGCTCTTTCGTCTTTTTTTTTTGGGGGGGGGGACCACAGTAGGTCCCAGCCAAGTCTGGTCAAGTGCTGTGTTTGTTTCGGTCGTGCATTGCTCTGAGAATGTCCCAGCACATGAGGCAAAGGTGACAACCTTAGTTGTAGCTACGTGACACCTCCATTCACTTTTTTTTCTCTCTTTTTCTCTCTTACTCCCTTTTTCTCTTTAATATTCTCCTCTTTCTCTCGCCCACATCCTTGTTCTGCCTTGTTTATTTAGAGCATCATTTAGTCCTTCTCCACCCCGTCTTATTCTTGAATACATACACACATATACATACTTATATACATACATATACATACTTGTACACACACACACACACACACATATATATATATATATATATATATATATATATATATATATGTTATATATATGCTAATAAGAACACGGGTAACGTGTGTTTCTCTTATGACAATGTATGCAAAGAAGACCACTTGAAAAAGAAAAAAAAACTAACGATAAGCAGAGCGCTTTCGATATATTTTACATTTCAGTGCAACAAGCGCTCTGCTTCGTTAGTTAGTTTTCTTTCCAAGTGGTCTACTTTGCATATATATATATTAATATGATATATATATATATTATATATATATACTATATATATATATATACTTATATATATTTTAATATATATATATAGTATTTATATATTTATATATATATATATATATATATATATATATATATATGTGGTGTATTATGATTAGGGATTATATTTTCAAGCTGTGTCTGAGGATGGGGGAATCGAAATATATAGATGGTTTAGTCTCCAACAGGGGTGGACAAGGGCGGGACATGTCGGTATATTATATATATATATATATATATATAGTGGTATATATATAGCGAGATTATATTGGGTGGTTATATAGATATATATAATATAATATATATATATATATATAGTAGGGGGTGGAGATATAGGGACAACAATACAGGGCGACGGGAAATATAAGGAGAAGGGGGGGAGGGAGAAGAAGGGGCGGAAGAAGAAGAGTAGAGGCAGGAGGAGGAAGAAGAGGAGGAGGATATAAGAGGAGGAAGAAGAGGAGGAAGCAGAGGAAGAAGAATATACGGACATAAGATGAAGAGGAAGAACCAGGGGAGGAGGAAGGGGAGGAGGCAAGGGAAGGAAGAGGAAGAAATAAGGGGCGGTCAAGCCTGACAGCCGGCTATAGAATTCAAAGCGAAGAGAAGAGACTAAGAGACGGCTCTGACCGCGCAGCGATGAAAGAGTCGAGAGAAAAGCGGAAGAGAATTCAGAGAGAGCTCTGAAAGCGAGAGCATGAAAGAGACGAGCCCTGACAGCTCCTGCAGCACTCAGCGCAGCTCAGCAGAATCTCCTCCTCGCCTGAATTCCTCCTCTCCCTCTCACCTACTCCCTCTCATCCTGATCCTCCTGCTCCTCTCCTCTCCATCCTTCTCTCAGACTCTTCTATCCCTGCTCATGATCCTCTCCTCTCCATCTCCTCTCCATCCCTCTCCTCTCTGATAGAAGAGAATGATCATGATCTCTCCTCGAAGAGAATGCTTCCTCATGATCCTCTCTCTGAGAATCTCTCTGCTGAATGATCTCTCTCATCTCTCTCTCCATCTGAGAATAAGAGAATCTGAAAAGAGAGATCAGAGAATCTCCTTCCATCTCCACTCACCACCACTCCCTCTCCACTCTCCTATCTCCTCTGACACTCTCCTCTCCTCATCCCGCCCGTCTCCTCTCCATCCCGCTCTCCTCTCACCCATACTCCTCTCCTCTCCATCCCCCCTCCTCTTCCATCTCTATCCCTCTCCTCTCCATCCCTCTCCTCTCCATCCCTCTCCTCTCCATCCCTCTCCTCTCCATCCCTCTCCTCTCCATCCCTCTCCTCTCCATCCCTCTCCTCTCCATCCCTCTCCTCTCCATCCCTCTCCTCTCCATCCCTCTCCTCTCCATCCCTCTCCTCTCCATCCCTCTCCTCTCCATCACCTCGTCCTCTCCACATCACTCTCCTCTCCGATCCCTCTCACTCTCCAGTCCTTCATTCTCTTCTCCATCTCTCTCCTCTCCATCCCTCTCCTCTCCATCCCTCTCCTCTCCATCCCTCTCCTCTCCATCCCTCTCCTCTCCATCCCTCTCCTCTCCATCACTCTCCTCTCCATCACTCTCCTCTCCATCACTCTCCTCTCCATCACTCTCCTCTCCATCACTCTCCTCTCCATCACTCTCCTCTCCATCACTCTTCCATCTCCCACACTCTTCCTCTCCATCACTCTCTGCACTCCATCACTCTCCTCTGCCATCACACTCTCCTCTCTTCATCACATCTCCTCTCTATCACTCTCCTCTCCATCACTGCTAGTTCCCTCTCACAATCAACGTCCCTCTCCATCACTTCCTCTCTATCACTCCCTCTCTATCACTCCCTCTCTATCACTCCCTCTCCCTCACCCCCTTCTCCTTCACCAGCTCTCCCTTACTCCCCTTTCCCTCACCCCCTTCTTCCTCACCGTCTCCCTCACCTCCGTCTTCCTCACCCACAGTCTCCCACACCCACACTCTCCCTCACTCCATCTCCCTCACTCCCTTTTCCTCAACCCCCTCTCCCTCATTCCTTTTTCCCTCACCCCACTTTCCTCCACTCCCTCTCCCTCACCCCCTTTCCCTCTCCTTCACCCCTTTCTCCCACACCCTCTCATCCCCACTCTCCCTCACCCCGTCTCCCCCACCCCCTCTCCTTCATCCCCTCTCTCGCACCCGCCTCTGCCTCACCCCTTCTCCCTCACTCCTCTCTCCCGCCCACCCTCTCCCTCACCCCTTCTCCCTCTCCACCCTCTCCCTTACTCCTCTCTCTCGCACACCCCCTCCCTCATCCCCTCTCTCGCACCCCCTCTCCCTCACCCTCTTTCCCTCACTCCCTCTCCCTCGCTCACTCTCTCCCGCACAACCCCTCCCTCTCTCCCTCCCTCTCTCCCTCTCTTCCTCCCTCCCTCTCTTTCTCTAGTTGTCCCACTATGTCTTTGATCTATAGCACCGAGTTTTCGCTCTGTTCACCATTTTTTCCAATTCCTTCTGTCTTTTAATCTCTCTCGTAGGTTGTCTTTCATAGTCCCTTTTCTTCATTTCTTCAAGCCTTTTCGATTTCCTAGATTTTCTTACACTCTCACGTTCCACTCTCCTTCTTCAAGACACTTCTTCCAACCTCCCATTCTGCAAGACTTCCTCCAGTCTTCCCTTCTATAAGACTTCTTCCAGTCTTCCCTTCTACAAGACTTCTTCCAGTCTTCCCTTCTACAAGACTTCTTCCAGTCTTTCCTTCTACAAGACTTCTTCCAGTCTTTCCTTCTACAAGACTTCTTCCAGTCTTTCCTTCTACAAGACTTCTTCCAGTCTTTCCTTCTACAAGACTTCTTCCAGTCTTCCCTTCTACAAGACTTCTTTCAGTCTTCCCTTCTACAAGACTTCTTCCAGTCTTTCCTTCTACCAGACTTCTTCCAGTCTTCTCTCCCACAAGACTTCTTCCAGTCTTCCTTCCCTCAAAATTTCTTCCAGTCTTCCCTCCCACAAGACTTCTTCCTGTCTCCCCTTTCACAAGACTTGTTCCAGTCTTTCCTCCCACAAGACTTGTTCCAGTCTTTCCTCCCACAAGACTTCTTCCAGTCTTTCCTCCCACAAGACTTCTTCCAGTCTTTCCTCCCACAAGACTTCTTCCAGTCTCCCCTTTCACAAGACTTGTTCCAGTCTTCCTTCCCACAAGACTCCTTCCAGTTTTACATCTCACAAGACTTCTTTCATTCTTCCCTTCCACAAGACTCCTTCCTCCAAGCCATGATTCACCTTTCTCCTCCTCTTCCTCTTCATATAATTCTAATCTCTCTTGTTCTATCCTTCTCCTTTTACCATGGGGTTCTATCCACTCCACTCAATTTCCACTCACTGACCACATATCTATCCCCCAACAATTTACCTCCCACCTTTCTTCCACCTTGTTTCCTACCGTATATCATTCAATCTCTACCTGACCTCAGCCACCTGTCGAACTTTTACCTTCCATAGACTTATCGCCTCCCGATATAACACATCCTTATCGTCCATTCACTTTCCACCTCTCGGCTCCTCGATTCCTCACTTCACATCCACACTTCCCACACACGCTCCACCTGTTGATTCCACACCCAAGCTCTCCTCCACCTGTCCACATGGAGACTAAAAGCAATCGATCAATATTCGACTCTCTATTCATTCTTATCTGAAACTTTTCATTTAATATCATTCGTTTTCGAAGCTATCGCCAGCTTTCCCCCATTTTCTATGTCTTCTACGTGGTACAGTTGCCAGAACTTCTATCTGGTCCACCTACTCGTGCGTTATGGATGATGTGGCAACATCGCCTACAAGCCTCCATGTTAATGTGAAATACACAGATTACAGGGGTCATTTTCGACATCTGTGAACACACATGCGATGTTGCTACATCCACCACAACCCACGACCCTAAATGAATGCCACTTGGCGAGTAATTTCTAACAAAGAGAGTAAATTTGACGACTTGTGAAGATGTTCATCTTCTTCGGGCGTGAGTCCATACATCCCTCGCACTTCTAAGACTTCCCCACTCCCTCCTTTTTCCCTTCAATCCCCGATACCCCGCTGGGCATATTATTTGTGTTGAGCGGTGCGTCTACCTCGTGTGATTTTTATATCGTTTTGTTATGGTGTGGGTTTATGTTTTCTTATCTTCCTTTTTTGTTGTGTGTGGTTGTGTTTGTGTGTGTGTGTGTGAGAGGTGGAAATTGGTTTCGGGGGGGTTTTTGGGGGGGTGTCGGGGGGGTCGCGGGCTGGGGGCGGGGAGGGGGGTTGGGGGGGGAGTGAAGGAGAGCATTTGTGTGTGTGTGTTTTTGTGTGTGTGTGTATGTGTGTGTGTGTGTTATGTATATGTGTGTATGTGTGTGCGTGTGTACGTGTGTGTGTGTGTGTGTGTGTGTGTGTGTATGTGTGTGTGTGTGTATGTGTGTGTGTGTGTATGTGTGTGTGTATGTATTTGTGTGTGTATTAGTGTGTGTGTATTGTGTGTGTGTGTGTATGTGTGTGTGTTTGGGTGTGTTATGTGTGTGTATATGTGTGTGTGTGTGTGTGTATTTATGTGTGTGTGTGTGTGTGTGGAGTGTGTGTGTGTGTGTATGTGTGTGTGTGTGTATGTGTGTGTGTGTGTATGTGTGTTGTTAGTGTGTGTTATGTGTGTGGTGTGTGTAGGTGTGTGTGTATGTGTGTGTATGTATGTGTGTGTCTGTGTGTGTTATATGTGTGTGTTGTATATGTGTGAGTGTGTGTATGTGGTGTGTGTGTTATGTGGGTTTGTGTGTAATGTGTGGTGTTGTATGTGGGTGTGTGTTTTATTTGGGTGTGTGTGTATGTGTGGTGTGTGTGTGTGTTGGGTTGTGTGTGTGTGTGTGTGTATGTGTGTGTGTGTGTATTATGTGGTGTGTGTGTTGTGTATGTGTGTGGGTGTCTGTGTATGTGGTGTGTGAGTGTGTGTATGTGTGTGTGGGATATGTTATGTGGTGGTGTGTGTGTGTGTCATGTTTGTGGTATGTGTATGTGTGTGTGTGGGTGTTGTGTATTTTGTGGTGTGGGGTGTATGTGTATGTGTGTGGATGTGTAGTGTGTGTGTGGGTGTATGTGTGTGTGTGTGTGGGTGTATGTGTGTGTGTGGGTGTATGTGTGTGTGTGGGTGTATGTGTGTTTTATATATGTGTGTGTGTGTATTGTATGTGTGTGTGTGGTGTGTTTATTGTGTGTGTGGTGTGTTATGTGTATGTGTGAGTGTGTGTTGTATGTGGATGTTGTGTGTGTGTATGTGTATGTGTGTGTGTGTGTATGTGTCTGTGTGTTGTGTGTTTATGTGGATGGTTAGTGTGTGTGTGTTGTGTGTGTGTGTGTGTGTATGTGTGTGTGTGTGTGTATGTGTATGTGAGTATGTGTGTGGGTGTATTGTATGTGTACTGTGTGTGTGGGTGTTGTGTATGTGTATGTGTGTGTGGGTGTATGTGTATGTGGGGGTGTATGTGTATGTGTGTGGGTGTATGTGTATGTGTGTGTGTGGGTGTATGTGTATGTGTGTGTGTGGTGTATTTGTGTGTGTGTGGGTGTCATGTGTATGTGTGTGTGTGGGTGTATGTCTGTGTATGTGTGTGTATGTGTTGTGTGTGTTTGTATGTGTTTGTGTGTGTTATGTGTATGTGTGTATGTGTTGTTGTGTATGTGTATGTATGTATGTGTGTATGTGTTATGTGTGTGTGTGTGTGTGTGTATGTGTTGTGTTGTGTGTATATGTGTCTGTGTGTGTGTGTGTATGTGTATGTTGTATGTGTATGTGTGTGTGTGTATGTGTGTGTGTGTATGTGTGTATGTGTCTGTGTGTCTGTGTCTGTGTGTATGTGTGTGTGTGTATGTGTATGTGTGTAGTGTGTGTGTATGTGTATGTGTGTATGTGTGGTGTGGTATGTGGTATGTGTGTATGTGTTTATGTGTGTTTTGTATGTCTGTGTGTATGTATGTGTTGTATGTATTTGTGGTATGTTGTATGTGTGTTTATGTTTTTTTGTGTGTGTATGGTGTGTGGGTTGTGAGTGTGTTTGTGTGTGTGAGTAGTGTGTGTTTGTGTTTGTGTGTGTGTGTGTGTATTTTGTGGTGTTAGTGTGTGTATGTTTTATGTGTGTGTTGTGTATGTGTGTGTGTTTGTTGTATTTGTATGCTGTGTGTGTATTGTGTGATATGTGTTTGTGTATATGTGTGTTTGTATATGTGTGTGGGTATATGAGTGTGTGTGTATTGTGTGTGGTGTATGTTTTTTATGTGAGTGTATATGTGTGTGTTGTGTGTGTTGTAATGTGTGTGTATGGGTGTGTGTGTATGTTGTGTTGTATGGGTGTGTGTGTATTGTGTGTATGGGTGTGTGTGTATGGGTGTGTGTTATGGGTGTGTATTTATGGGTGTGTGTGTGTATGGGTTGTGTGGTGTGTATGGGTGTGTTGTGTATGTGTGTGTGTGTATGTGTGTGTGGTGTATGGTGTGTGAGTGTATGGGTGTGTAGTATGTGTATGTGTGTGTG
>NC_134805.1:36870704-36898204 GCF_046742065.1 Oratosquilla oratoria | reverse complement strand
CTCCCTGTCTCACTCTCCCTGTCTCACTCTCCCTGTCTCACTCTCCCTGTCTCGCTCTCCCCTTCTCGCTCTCCCTGTCTCGCTCTCCCTGTCTCGCTCTCCCTGTCTCGCTCTCCCTGTCTCGCTCTCCCTGTCTCACTCTCCCTGTCTCACTCTCCCTGTCTCACTCTCCCTGTCTCACTCTCCCTGTCTCACTCTCCCTGTCTCACTCTCCCTGTCTCACTCTCCCTGTCTCACTCTCCCTGTCTCACTCTCCCTGTCTCACTCTCCCTGTCTCACTCTCCCTGTCTCACTCTCCCTGTCTCACTCTCCCTGTCTCACTCTCCCTGTCTCACTCTCCCTGTCTCACTCTCCCTGTCTCACTCTCCCTGTCTCACTCTCCCTGTCTCACTCTCCCTGTCTCACTCTCCCTGTCTCACTCTCCCTGTCTCACTCTCCCTGTCTCACTCTCCCTGTCTCACTCTCCCTGTCTCACTCTCCCTGTCTCACTCTCCCTGTCTCACTCTCCCTGTCTCACTCTCCCTGTCTCACTCTCCCTGTCTCACTCTCCCTGTCTCACTCTCCCTGTCTCACTCTCCCTGTCTCACTCTCCCTGTCTCACTCTCCCTGTCTCACTCTCCCTGTCTCACTCTCCCTGTCTCACTCTCCCTGTCTCACTCTCCCTGTCTCACTCTCCCTGTCTCACTCTCCCTGTCTCACTCTCCCTGTCTCACTCTCCCTGTCTCACTCTCCCTGTCTCACTCTCCCTGTCTCACTCTCCCTGTCTCACTCTCCCTGTCTCACTCTCCCTGTCTCACTCTCCCTGTCTCACTCTCCCTGTCTCACTCTACGGATCTCACTCTCCCTGTCTCACTCTCCCTGTCTCACTCTCCCTGTCTCACTCTCCCTGTCTCACTCTCCCTGTCTCACTCTCCCTGTCTCACTCTCCCTGTCTCACTCTCACTGTCTCACTCTCACTGTCTCACTCTCACTGTCTCACTCTCACTGTCTCACTGTCTCACTCTCACTGTCTCACTCTCACTGTCTCACTCTCACTGTCTCACTCTCACTGTCTCACTCTCACTGTCTCACTCTCCTGTCTCACTCTCCCTGTCTCACTCTCCCTGTCTCACTCTCCCTGTCTCACTCTCCCTGTCTCACTCTCCCTGTCTCACTCTCCCTGTCTCACTCTCCCTGTCTCACTCTCCCTGTCTCACTCTCCCTGTCTCACTCTCACTGTCTCACTCTCACTGTCTCACTCTCACTGTCTCACTCTCACTGTCTCACTCTCACTGTCTCACTCTCACTGTCTCACTCTCACTGTCTCACTCTCACTGTCTCACTCTCACTGTCTCACTCTCACTCTCTCTCACTCTCTCAGTCTCTCACTGTCTCACTCTCACTGTCTCACTCTCACTGTCTCACTCTCACTGTCTCACTCTCACTGTCTCACTCTCACTGTCTCACTCTCACTGTCTCACTCTCACTGTCTCACTCTCACTGTCTCACTCTCACTGTCTCACTCTCACTGTCTCACTCTCACTGTCTCACTCTCACTGTCTCGCTCTCACTGTCTCGCCCTCACTGTCTCACTCTCACTGTCTCACTCTCACTGTCTCACTCTCTCTTTCTCTCTCACTCTCTCACTCTCTCACTCTCTTTCTCACTCTCTCTCTCTTTCACTCTCTCTTTCTCTCTCTCTCACTCTCTCTTTCTCTCACTCTCACTCTCTCTTTCTCTCACTCTCTCTTTCTCTCACTCTCTCTTTCTCTCACTCTTTCTCTCTCTCTCTCTCACTCTCTCTTTCTCTCACTCTCTCTTTCTCTCTCTTTCACTCTCTCCTTCTCTCTTTCTCTCACTCTTTCTCTCACTTTCTCTCACTCTCTTTCTATCACTCTTTCTCTCATTCTCTCTTTCTCACTCTCTTTCACTCTCTCACTCTCCCCTTCTCTCTCTCTCTCTCTTCTCTCTCTCGCTCTCTTCTCTTCTCTCTCCCCTTCCTCTCTCTCTCTTTTCTCTCTCTCTTTCCTCTCTCTCACTCCTTCTCTCTCTCCCTTTCCTCTCTCTCAATTCTCTCTCTCTCTTTCTCTTTGTGTCTCTCTCTGTCTGTCTCTCCTTTTCTCTTTCTCTCCATCTCTCTCTTTTTAATTCTCTCTCTCCCTTAACCACTTTTGTTCTCTATTTATATTTTCTTTCTTTCTTCTTCTGACGCCCTTTATTCTAACCTCTTCCTCTCTCCCTTTCTCTCTCTAACTTTCTCTTCGCTTCTTGCTCCTTCATTCCTTCCTTCCTTCCTCTCCCTCCTCCTTATTCGTACATTCGTCTTCTCTACTGCAAGTCTCTCTCCTTCCTATTTCCTCCTTCATCCCTCACTCTTTCTCATTTCCTCCCTCCTTCCTTCTTCCTCCTTCCTCCCTCGTTCGTCCTCCTTCCCTTCTTCATCCTCCTCCCTCCCTCCTTCTTCCTTCTCCCTCCCTCCCTCCTTCATCCCTCCTTCCTCCCTCCGTCCTTCGCCCTCCCTTCCTTCTTCATCGTCCTCCTTCTCTCCTTCTTCCTCCTCCTTCCTCCTACCTCCTCCTTTCATCCTCCTCCTTCCTTCCTCCTTTATAGTCCCCCCTTCTTCCTTCTCCCTCCTTCCTCCTCTCCTCTGTCCTCTCATCATCCTCTTCCTTCCTTACTTCCTTTTTCCTCTTCCTTCCTTCCCCCTTACCTACTCCCTCCTTCCACTTTCTTCTTCCTCCTTCCTCCTCCTTCAATTCCTCCTCCATCTCCCTCCTTCCTATTTCTCCCTATTCCTTATCCCTCTTTCCTCCTCCTTCCTCCTTCCTCCCTCCTTCCTCCTCCTCCCTTCTTCCTCCTCTTTACTCATTCTTCCTCCTTCCTCCTTCCTTTTCCTCCCTCCTTCCTCCTCCTACATCCTTCTTCCTCCCTTCCTCCTCCTTCCTTCCTACTTTCTCGTCCTATCGCTCTGTTTTCCCTCTATTCTTCATCCTCCGTCTTCCTCTTTTCCTTACTCCTCCTCCTCCTCCTCCTCCCCCTCCTCCTCCTCCCTGTCCTGAAGAGCACCCAAGCATAAACAGCTGATTGGTACAAAAGAAAATCTTGAAACTTCATAACTAGCCTCTGTACCACTGCCTCATCTCCCTCACCCTCCTCCTACACCTCCTCCTCCTCCTCCTCCTCCTCGTCGTCGTCTTTCTTGTCCTCCTCTTCACTTTCTCTTTCTCGCCGGTCTCCCTGTTCTCCTTCGATATTTTTCTTCTCCTCCTCCTCCTCCTCCTCCTTTGGGATTTTTACTCCTCCTCTTCCTCCTCCTCCTCCTCCATTTCCATCTGTAACCTCGCTTCTCCTCGGTTCATCTCTTGACGTGGTGATTTGTATTCCTCTCGTCTCCCTTCCTCCTCCTCTCTCTTCCTGCAGCTCCTCCTCCTCCTCCTTTTCCTCCTCCTTTTCTTCCTTCTCCCCCTCCTGCTGTTGCTGCTGCTGCTCCTCATCTTTCTTTTCCTCCTCTTCCTCATCCTCTTCCTTTTCCTACTCCTCCTCCTTTCCCTTCTGTTCTTCCTCCTCCTCTTGTACTTCTCCTCTTCTTCCTCCATCTCCTCTTCTTCCTCCTATTCTTCTTCCTCCTAGTCTTCTTTTCTTCCCTCCTCCTCCTCCTCTTCTTCCCACTACTCTTCTTCTTCCTCTTCTTTTTTCCTCCTACTCCTCTTCTTCCTCCTCCTCCTGTTCTTCTACCTCCTTTCCTACTCCTCATCTTAGTCCTATTCCTCCGCTTCATTTTCTTCCTCCTCCTCCTCTTTTTCTTCCTTCTCTTCCTCTTCTTCCTCCACCTCCTCTTCTTCTTCCTCCTCCTCCTCTTTCTCTTCTTCTAACTCCTCCTATGTCCCATCTGTTCAATCAACTTCGTATTTTCTTTCCGTTTGCCATTCTCTTCGTTTTCTGTTATTCTTCATCTTCGTATAAATGTCTCATCCTGTTTACCTTTTGGGCTTTGTGGTCCTCCTTATTCTCCTCTTCTCTCCTCCTCTCTCCTCTTTTTCCCTCTATTCGCTTATTCTAACTTCTTCCCCCCTCTCCTTTTTCCTCTTTTCTTCTTTTCTGTCTGTTCATTTTCTCTCATTTTGTGTTCTCTTATTTTTGTCGTTCTTTTTCTTCTTCTTCTTCATTTCTGCATGTCTCCTTCGTATTTTCTCCCTTCTTCCTCCCTCCTTCCTCCACCTTCCTTCCTCCCTCCTTCCTCCTCCTTCCTTTCCTCCTTCCTTCCGTTTCCCTCACTCTTTCCTCCTCCTTTCCTTCTCCCTCACTCTTTCCTCCTTCCTTCCTCCTCCCTCCTTCCCCCTCCCTCCTTTCTTCTCCTTCCTCCTTCCTCCACTTTCTCGTCGTCCTTGCTTCGTCTACTTCCTCATTTTCTTTCTAATCTTATCCCATTCTACGTTTTCTATTTTCTATATTACCTCTTATTTTTCTTTGCTATTCTCCTTCCAGATACTTCTAAGATCTGCTCCTTAGTAGTTTATGTCAGATTAATTACAACAAGGTTTAACTTAACTAGGTTTTGTAGTTTAGCGGTTTATGTCAAGTTAATGGACTTAGAATGCTCGCTAGCGGATTAGAGCGTCTCTGCTTGCGGCGTAGGTCGAGGTGACAGCAGTTCGAACATTGTCACCCGCGAGTTGGACCAAGGTCATGGTTCATCAAATTCCTAGCTACGAAGTCCTCTATAGGGGGCACCGTCCTAGCCTCCTCATAGGAGGAAGTTCGTGACGTCACACCGAACCACAATTGATTTAGCGAAGCTTACTGAAGTTTAATGTCCACTTCTTCATCTGAAGGTGCAGCCCTGAGAGGCTGATGCACGTTCCATTAATTCTGATCACTTTTCTTTCACCTTTTCACACAATGAGAACCGACAACCGGTGACTGATCATCTAATGCTGCTACTGGTACTGCTGCTCGTTGAGGCTGAGGACCGTTGCAGACTTCTGTGAGGGTGCGGGCTTCCGGTTAGTGATACTCATTAAACTATTTTGGTTCTAATCTTTACGTATTGGGCGATCTATTTTTACCTCTGACTGCCGCCTGAAGATTATAATAACCATCTTCATCAGGACATGCGTCCCCGAGGGCCGACAATTGATCCCATGGACGAGATCAAATTCTCCCACATTCACACAATATAGGCAGCATTTTTTTTATTTATTTTTTTTTTTTTTTTTTTTAGGATAAATATATGGGAAGGATTTGACATGGCTGCCGTTTTTATCATCTTTTTTCCTATTCTTTTCTTAAAAAAAAAAAAGAAAAAAAAAAGTGGTTTACCTGAGCGTCCTACGGCAAAAGAACATTAGAAACGGTCACCTTTGCCCTCAGTGCTTGCTGAACGGCTCAAAGGTAAGTAGCAGTGACAACGCTCGGAAGTAAACAAGGGTTAAATCTCATTCTTAACTTCGATATTTGGTTTAATAGACCAGTTCTGGAAGTTCAGGCATAACGTGGAGCTCGTTCGGCGAGATTGGAGACTTGGAAAGTTGGAACAAAAATATTTCGATTTTCTTCCCTGGTTTCCAGACCCCAAATTTCATTAAAGATTGGTCTAATTCAAAGGCTTTTGACTCCCCACTGCACCCCACTTCCACCCCCCCTTTTTTTTTTTTATTTTTGAGTTCCATTATGGCTAATCTTACCTGACCCCTTCGACCTGAAAACGCTCTTTATATGATTTGTTCAAGTGTCGTCAGACAAACAAATACCCCTGAGACCTCCATTTTCTTCCAAGCCAATTCCTCTTAGCTGAATACAATTGCCTGTTGTAAGCCAGAACAAACACTATAAAGAGAGAGAGAGAGAGAGAGAGAGAGAGAGAGAGAGAGAGAGAGAGAGAGAGAGAGAGAGAGAGAGAGAGAGAGAGAGAGAGAGAGAGAGAGAGAGAGAGAGAGAGAGAGAGAGAGAGAGAGAGAGAGAGAGAGAGAGAGATTAGGTCTTCAGAAACGGGTCAGGGCCTCCTGACCTTTTTCAGGGATTTCATGTGACGCCTACATATTGATAAAAAAAAAAGACTAATCCAAAACAAAAACCATCATCTCCTCTAAATTCTATCAGAATTCCGTACTTGTATTTACAAAAACAAGGCATTTATTAAGAAATAAACCCTTCAGCAACGTTTGGGCCAGCGTTGTAGGACTCGGCATGCCGAAAGCGTCATTAATGGACAAAGACACACAATCAAACTTTTATGTGATGAAGAAAATGTGGTCAATATAGGGTGTTTCAAAAAGGTGTACTCACTCTCTGAAACGCTGTAACGTTTTTTGTAACGTCTGTAATTTTGTCGAATCCGTTAGGCCACAATGTCAGTTATGTAAAAAAAAAAAAAAAACTTGGCATCGTCGTCGTCTTTTTGTCGTCGTCTTTGTCGTCGTCTTTGTCGTCGTCTTTGTCGTCGTCTTTGTCGTCGTCTTTGCCGTCGTCTTTGCCGTCGTCTTTGTCGTCGTCTTTGTCGTCGTCTTTGTCGTCGTCTTTGTTGTCGTCTTTGTCGTCGTCTTTGTTGTCGTCTTTGTCGTTGTCTTCGTCGTCATTTATTAATATTATTAACAAACTCTTTGCGAGTGATTATACTATTTATTGTTCATTTTGAGAAAAAGTTTTCCACAGGTTTTCAGCAATTAAAAAAAAAAAAAAAAAAAGTCTGCCAAACTTTCCCTCCAAATCAAATTTTTACTCTTTCGTCCCCCGAAGGAAATAAATTCGAATTTTGGAAACTGCTCTTGAAGGCCTCTTTGGGATCTGATTGGACAAGCGCGATTCGAATGTGACAAAAGAAAAGTGATTTGCCATTCAAGAGTGAGTACTACGTAAAGCACATAGTATACCTCAGAGCCCCCCGGATATGTAGTGAGGAATATTTAACAGAAGAGCTCAGCTACATCACCGCAGCCTTTATAAACCTCAAATACCGAGAAGGAATGCTCAGATCATCACTCCGAAAAGCCACCAAAATCAGAAATAGAAAAGCAAATACAGAAAAAACAGACCTACGTTTTATCGTGGTCCCATATTCTGGGTTTTCCCGCACATTAAGTAGGATACTTAGACCTTCATGTCTAGTAATTGTTAACGACACGGGAAAGAAAATCGGACAATTGGTTAGGAAGAACAGCACGAAATCTCAGTGACTCTAGTATGTTTTACAAAATTCCCTGCAACGGATATGACAGCGCATACTTCGGAGAAACATACAGAGGACTGACAGACTCAAACAACACAAAGCGGACATTAGACACCACCGTAAAACACGTAGACATAGGACACTTACCAGATTAGGAGAGATCCACCATCTTAGCCCAAGGGCTACACAAAAAACAAAGAAAAATCATCGAATCTCTACACATAGCCAATTACAACACCACAAACAAAAGTACAGGAGACTTAGTGGGAAAAAATCACATTCACTTGTCTTGTACCGTCAATGAGTGGAAAAATGTCCAATCCGTACCATGCACCAGACACCCGGACAAAATCTCACACTTTCCTTGCCACAAAAAATATATTCTTACATTATTTTTCTTTTGCCATTATTATTTCTTTTCTTTTCTAGTAATACTATTTTCCTTGCCAAATTGTTATTAATTTGTTATTAATTTCCACTACCATTTAAATCATTCCTCTGTCATTGTAACATGAGCGCCTTTGCACTCGGAAAGGGATCCACACGTACATATACATCACTTCCAGCCCTGTAGCAATATTCTTTTGAAAAAGCTTGTAGCGAAACTAGTCGAGAATAAAACTCTGAATAAGACTCCAGTCTTTCCTCTTCCCACCCACTTCAACTTGTCAGAATGTCTCAACACACACACACACACACACACACACATATTATATATATATATGTATATATATATATATATATATATATATATATATTTTTTTTTTATTTATGTATATACATTGATTCTATCCAATAATACCTAAAAGTCCCCCTGTATAAAAAAATCGATTAAACCACAGCAAAGTCGATGACTATTTGAAAAGTATTCATTTAATTCATATGCATTGAACATCAGAACATCAAACAAAATGATTTTGCTTGTCTATATAAGTGTGCATGTGTGTGTGTGTGTGTGTGTGTGTGTGTGTGTGTGTGTGTGTGTGTGTGTGTGTGTGTGTGTGTGTGTGTGTGCTTGCGTGCGTGTGTGCGTGCGTGCGTGTATACGTGTGTTTGTGTGTATGTGTGCATGTGTGTGTGTTTCTGTGCGTGTGTGTGTTTCTGTGCGTGTGTGTGTGTGTGTGTGTGTGTGTGTGTGTGTGTGTGTGTGTGTGTGTGTGTGTGTGTGTGTATACGTGTGTGTGTGTATACGTGTGTTTGTGTGCATGTATGTGTTTGTGTGAATGTATGTGCATGTGTGTGTGTGTGTGTGTGTGTGTGTGTGTGTGTGTGTGTGTGTGTGTGTGTGTGTGTGTGTGTGTGTGTGTGTGTGTGTGTGTGTGTGTGTGTGTGTGCGCGTGTGTGTGAGAGAGAGAGAGAGAGAGAGAGAGAGAGAGAGAGAGAGAGAGAGAGAGAGAGAGAGAGAGAGAGAGAGAGAGAGAAGAGAGAGAGAGAGAGAGAGAGAGAGAGAGAGAGAGAGGAGAGAGAGAGCGAGAGAGAGAGAGAGAGAGAGAGAGAGAGAGAGAGAGAGAGAGAGAGAGAGAGAGAGAGAGAGAGAGAGAGAGAGAGAGAGAGATTATTCACGGCCCACCATCCCCAACTCCTACACATTCTTTCATTATTTCAGTAGTTTGAAGAGTCATTCTTTTGAACACCAGATGAAAGGCTAGGAGCTCACGCCAGGAGGAGCTGCATAGCAGCGAGCAAGGCCGTTACCTTTGCCCCCTGTACTTGGATTGTGTTCTGGTAACCTAACCTTACCTAAATTTAGCCTATACTTACCCCCATCCTAGCCCAAACCTAGCATAACCTAAACCCAACCTAACATAGCCTAGACCTAACCTTACAAATTTGATCTACTCTAACCTAACATAGCCTAACCTACACCTGACCTAACCTAACCTAGCATAGCCTAGCCTAACCTAACTTAACCTTGCCTAGCCTAGCCTAGACCTAACTTGGCCTTGCTCAAAACTAACCTATTCTACCATAGACCTAACCTAATCCTGTGTAATCTAAACTTAGCCTAAAACTAACATAAACCTCTCCTCTCTCCCTCTCTCTCTTCTTTCCTTTTCTCCCTTCTCCCTCTCTCCCTTCTCTCTCTCTCCCTTTTCTCTCTCTCTCCCTTCTCTCCCTCTCTACCTTCTCTCCCTCTCTACCTTCTCTCCCTCTCTCCCTTCTCTCCCTCTCTCCCTTCTCCCCCTCTCTCTTCTCTCTCCTCTCCTTCTCCTTCTCCCAATTCTCGCTCCCCGCCTACCTTCCCCTCTCCCTCTCTCACCTCCCTCTCTCCCTTCACCTCACTCTCTCCCTCTTCTCCCCTTCTCCCCCTCTCCCTCTCTCCTTCTCCCCTCTCCCTCCTTTCCCTCTCTCTTCTCTCTCCTTTCCCCCTCTTTTCCCCTTCATCTCTTCTATTTTCCTCTCCTCTCCTCCCTCCTCGTCCTCGCCTCTCTTCCTTCACCTACTCCTCCTAAGTTTCCCCTTCCTTCTCCTTTCTCTCCTCATTTTCCTTCTCCTCTGCCTGCTCCTCCTCCTCCTCCTCCTCCTCCTCCTCTTCCTCATCGTGCTATTCCCCTTTCTCCTCATTTATTTCTCCCATTCTTTCTCTGTCTTACCTCTATCTCTCCCTCTCCTCTCTCTCCTCGCCCTCTATCTCTCTCTCTCTCTCTCCCCTCTCTCTCTCTCTCTCTCCCCCGCTCTCCCCTCCATCTCTCTCTCTCTCCCCCCCTTTCTCTCTCTCCTCTCTTCGCCCTCTATCGCTCTCTCTCCCCTCGCCCTCTATCTCTCTCTCTTCCTCGCCCTCTATCCTCTCTCTCTTCGCCCTCTTTCTCTCTCCCGCCCTCTCTCTCTCTCTCCGCCCTCTCTCTCTCTCTCATCGCCCTCACCCTCTCCTCTCTCTCGCCCCGCTCTCTTCTCTCTCTATCTCGCTCTCTCTCTCTCTCGCCCTCTCTCTCTCTCTCTCCTCTCCTCGCTCTCTCCTCTCTCCTCTCCCCCTCTCTCCCTCTCTCCTCTCTTCTCTCTCTCTCGCCCTCTCCCTCTCTCTCTCCGCCCCCCTCTCCCTCTCTCTTCTCGCCCTCTCCCCCCTCTCTCTCTCGCCCTCTCTCCTCTCTCTCTCGCCCTCATCTCTCTCTCGCCCTCTCTCTCCTCCCCCTCTCTCTCCCTCGCCCCTCTCTCTCTCGCCTCTCGCCCCCGCTCTCTCCTCTCCCCGCTCTCGCCCTCTCTCTCTCTCCTCTCTCTTTCTCTCTTCTCTCTCTCCTCTCCGCACCTCATCTCTCTCTCGCCCCCTCTCTCTCTCCTCTGCCTCTCTCTCTCCCTCCGTCTCTCTCTTTCTCCTCTCTCCTCTCACTCTCTCTCCTCCCCTCTCTCCCCCCTCCTCGCCCTCTCTCTCTCTCTCGCCTCATCTCCCATCCTCTCCTTCGCCCTCTCTCCCTCTCTCTCGCCCCTCTCTCTCCGGTTCTCGCCCTCCCCCCCTTCTCTCTTCTCTCTCGCTTCTCTCTCTTCTCCGCCCTCTCTCTCTCTCCCCCTTTCTCTCTCTCCCCCTCTTCCCTCCCCCCTCTCTCTCCCCTCATCGCCTCGCCTCTTCTCGCCCTTCTCTTCTCCCCTCTCTCTCTCTCTCCGCCTTCTCTCTCATTCAGCCCGCCTCTCTCTCTCTCGCCCTCTCTCTCCTCCACGCTCTCTCCCTCGCCCTCTCTCCCTCTCATCGCTCTCGTCGCCTCTCTCTCCTCGCTCTCCTCGCGCCTTCTCTCTCTCCTCCCGCCTTCTCTCTCTCTCTTCTCTCGCTCTCGCCCTCTCTCTCCTCTCTCCTCTCTCGTCTCCCCTCCTCTCTTCTCTCCCCTTCTCTCGTCTCTCCGTCTCTCGCCCTCTCTCTCTCTCTCCTCGCACCTTCTCTCTCGCCCTATCTCTCGCCACTCTCTCTCTCGCCCCCCCTCTCACTCCTCTCTCCCTTCCTCCTCTCTCGCCCTCTCTCTCCTCTCTCTCTCCCCCCCCCTCGCTCTCTTCTCTCGCCCTTCTCTCTCTCGCCCCTCCTCTCGCTCCTCTCTCCTCTCTCGCCCCCCCTCCTCTCCTCCCCCTCTCTCTCTCGCCCTCTCTCTCTCTCCCCCCCCCTCTCTCTCCTCTCCTCTCACCTCATCTCTCCCCCTCTGTCTCTTCCCCTCTGTCTCTTCCCCTCTCTCTCTCTCCCCTCTCTCTCCCTCTCTTTCTCTCTCTCTCGTCTATTTTCCTCTTTCTCCTCTCGCCTCTCTCTTCTCCCTCTCTCTCTCTCTCTCCCTCTCTCTCCTATCTTTCTCTCTCCTCTCCCCCCTCTCTCTCCATCTCTCGACTCCCTCCTCGCTCCCCCTCCGCTCTCTCCCGCCCCTCTCTCTCTCTCGCCTCTCTCTTTTCCCCCCTCTCTCTCGCCCTCTCTCCTCTCTCTCTCCTCTCCTCTCGCCCCTCCTCTCTCTCTCGCCTCTCTATCTCTCTCTCCGCCACTCTCTCTCTCTCCTTTCCCCCTCTCTTCTGCTCCTCTTTCCTCTCTCCTCTCTCTCTCTTTCCCTCTCTCCTCGCTCCCTCTCTCTCTCTCTCCTCTTTCCATTTCCCTCTCTCTCATCTCCCTCTCTCCCTCTCGCCCTCTCTCTCTCCTCTCTCACTCCTCTCTCTCTCCTCTTGCCTCTCCCCTCTCTCTCTCTCTCTCACTCTCCCTCTCTCTCGCTCTCTCTCTCGCCCTCCTCTCTCTCTCCCTCTCTCCATCTCTCTCTTCTCCCTCTCTCCCGCTCCATCCTCTCCTCTCTCTTCCTCTCTCCCCCTCATCTCTCTCTCTCTCACTTTCCCTCTCTCTCTCTCCTCTCGTCTCTCCACCCTCTCTCTCTCTCTCTCGCCCTCTCCCCTCTCTCTCTCCTCCGCCCTCTCTCTCTCTCTCTCACTCTCTCTCCTCTCTCTCTCCCGCTCTCTCCTCTCCGCTCCAGTCGCTCTCTCTCTCTCCTCTCTCTCCCTCTCGCCTCCTCTCTCTCTCTCTCGCCCTCTCTCTCCTCTCTCTCTTCTCTCTCTCTCGCAGTCTCTCTCTCTCTCTCCCCTCTCCTCTCGCCCTACTCTCGCCCACTCATCCCTCTCTCTCTCGCCCTCTCTCTCTCTCGCCCTCTCTCTCTCTCTCTCTCTCTCTCGCTCTCTCTCTTGCCCTCTCTCTCTCTCACCCACTCTCTCTCTCTCTCTCTCTCTCTCTCTCGCCCTCTCTCTCTCTCGCCCTCTCTCTTTCTCTTGCCCCCTCTCTCTCTCTCTCTTACCTTCTTTCTCTCTCTCTCTTGCCCTCTCTCTCTCTCTTTCTCTCTCTCTCTCCTCCCTCTCACTTTTCCATCTCTTTCTCTCACTTTCTTTCTCTCTCATAACAATTTTCACCAATGTCTCACTCGCTTTCATCCCCTCCTCTTCAATTGCTCCCCGCTTGTCAACCCTTCCACCTTCTTCCTTTCATCTACTCTTCTTCAAACCCCCTCCCCTTCCCCGTCCCTGTCCCCTCTTCCAGCTTCGATCTATTCCATGGAAGTCTCTCCCTCTCTCTCCCTCTCCCTTTCTCTCTGTCTCTCCCTTTCTCCCTCTCTATCTCTGCCTCTCTCCTTCTCTTTCTCTCCCTGTCTCTCCTCTCCACTCCCTCCCTCTCCCTTTCCCTCCTCTCCCTTTCCCTCCCTCTCCCTTTCCCTCCCTCTTCCTCCCTCTCTTTTCCTGTCTCTCTCCTTATCTCTCCCTCACGATCCATCTCCCTCCATCTCCCTCCCTCTCCACTCCCTCCCTCTCCACTCCCTCTCCCTTTCCCTCATCCCCTCCTCTCTCTCGCCCTCTCCTTCTCTCTCTCTTTCTTCTCCCTCTTCTCTCTTTTTCCTGTCTCTCTCCCTGTCTCTCTCACTTCTCCCTCCCCTCTTCTTTCTCCTCTCTCTTTCCACTCCACTCTCTCTCCCCTTCCTTCCCCCTCTCTCTTTTCATGTCTCTCTCCCTTTCTTTCTTCCTCTCTTCCTCCCTCTCTTTCCACTCCCTCTCTCCGTTTCCCTCCCTCTTCCTCCCTCTCTTTTCATGTCTCTCTCCCTCTCTTTCCACTCCCTCCCTCTTTCCCCCTCTCTTTTCTTGTCTCCCTCTCGCTCCCTCTCTTTCCATTTCCTCGCTCCCTTTCCCTCCATCTTCCTCCCTCTTTTTTCCTGTCTCTCTCCCTGTGTCTCCCTCTCTTCCTCCCTCTCTCCCTTTCCCTCTCTCTCCCTCCCTCTCTTTTCCTCTCTCTCTCTCCCTCTCTTTCGTTTTTGTATAGAACATGGGCCCGATTTTCTCTCTCGGTTCCACTTTCTCCCCAAGACTCTCTCTGTCCCCTTTCGCCATCTTTTTCTTCTCCTCAGTTTCACATGTGATGTCTTCTGTCCTTTCTTCTCCTATTTTTTCCCTATTCCCCCCTTTTCTTGATCCTAGGTTATCCCCCTCTTTCTCACGGTCAGTCAATGTTTTTCTCCTTTATTCCTCTTCTCTTCCTCCTCCTCCTCCTCCTCCTCTTCCTCCTCCTTCTCCTCCTCTTCCCCTTTCTTTGATTTTCTTTATTCTTTTTTGTAATACTAATTATTTGGTTCTTTCTTGCTTCTTCATTTCACTCCTTTATTTCTCTTTAATATTTTCTTCATCTTATTTCTCGTCTTTTCTCTCATACTCATTCTAATTCTCTCCCTTCAGTTATCTTTTTATCTATTCTCTTTAATTTTCTCTTCCTTTTTCGGGGGTCCTCTTTTCTCCTCTTCACTCATTTTCTCCCCTCGAATCTCTCTCAGCTCTCTTTTAGCACATTCTCTTTTTCCCTTTCTTATCATCTTACCTCTGTCCTCTCTTCTCCTCCTCTCTGTTCTTTCTTCTCTTTTCTCCTTGATTTCTCTTTCTCCCCTACACTTTCTCCTTCTTTCCTTTACTCTTTATTTCTCTCATTATCTCTTTCCTCTCTTCATCTACCCTTCCCTCTTCCAATTTCTTCCTCATTTATATCTAATTCTTTCCCCTTCTCCAATTAATTCCCTACCCCCTCCTCCTCCTCTCTTTCTCCCCTGCCACTCTCCCATTCCCCTCTCTTCCCTCCCTCCCTCCCTTTCTTCAATATCATCTTTCCTCTTGCTCCTTCTTCCCTCTCCCCTTCCATTCTTCTTTCTCCCCTTCACCTCTCCTTCTCCCCCTTCATCTCTCCTTCTCCCCCTTCACCTCTCCTCTACATCAACCCCTCCATCTCCTCCCTTCCCGGTCGGCCCCCTCTCCTCTTCTCCTGTCTCTTCTCCTCATCCTACCCCTCCATCTCTCCTTCTCCCCCTCCATCTCTCCTTCCTCCCCCTCCATCTCTCCTCCCCCTCCATCTCTCCTTCTCCCCCTCCATCTCTCCTCCCCTCCTCCCCCCTCCATCTCTCCTCCCCCCTCCATCTCTCCTTCTCCCCCTCCATCTCTCCTTCTCCCCCTCCATCTCTCCTTCTCCCCCTCCATCTCTCCTTCTCCCCCTCCATCTCTCCTTCTCCCCCTCCATCTCTCCTTCTCCCCCTCCATCTCTCCTTCTCCCCCTCCATCTCTCCTTCTCCCCCTCCATCTCTCCTCCTCCCCCTCCATCTCTCCTTCTCCCCCTTTTCCCCTCCAGTCTCCCATCGCTCCCTCTTTCTTCTCTCCTCCTAATATTCTTCATCTCCATCTTCTTTCTCTCCCTCCTCTTCTTCTTCTCCCACCTCCATTTTCTTTCCCTCCTCTTCCTCTCCCTCCTCCATTTTCTTCCCCTCCTCTTCCTCTCCCTCCTCCATTTTCTTTCCCTCCTCTTCCTCTCCCTCCTCCATTTTCTTTCCCTCCTCTTCCTCTCCCTCCTCCATTTTCTTTCCCTCCTCTTCCTCTCCCTCCTCTTTCTCCCCCTCTCCTTCTCCCCCTCCTCCTCTTTCTCTCCTCTTTGTCTTCCTTCTTTTCCTCTCCCTCCTCATCTACCTCCCCCTCTTCATCTTTATCTCCTCCTCTCCCTTTTCCTCTACCTCTCCCTCCCCCTCTTCATCTTTATCTCCTCTCCCTTCTCCTCTTCCTCTCCCTCCTCTTCATCTCCATCTTCTTTCCCCTTCTCCTATTCCTCTCCCTCCTCCTTTTCCTTTTTTTCTACTCCTCTATCTCCTCTCCCTCTCCCTCCTCCTCTTCCTCTCCCTCCTCCTCTTCCTCTCCCTTCTACTCTTCCTCTCCCTCCTCCTCTTCCTCTCCCTCCTCCTCTTCCTCTCCCTCCTCCTCTTCCTCTCCCTCCTCCTCTTCCTCTCCCTCCTCTTCCTCTCCCTCCTCCTCTTCCTCTCCCTCCTCTTCCTCTCCCTCCTCTTCCTCTCCCTCCTCCTCTTCCTCTCCCTCCTCCTCTTCCTCTCCCTCCTCCTCTTCCTCTCCCTCTCCCTCCTCCTCTTCCTCTCCCTCCTCTTCCTCTTCCTCCTCTTCCTCTTTATCTCTCTCCTCTTCCTCTTTCTCTCCCTCCTCTTCCTCTTCCTCTCCCTCCTCTTCCTCTTCCTCTCCCTCCCCCTCTTCCTCTTCCTCCTCCTCTTCCTCTCACTCCTCTTCCTCTCCTTTCTCTTCTTTGTTTCTCTCCCTCCTCCCTCACTCCCCTCTGATCTCACCCCCTCTTTCACTCCTCTCTCCCTTCCCTCCTCCTCTCATTTCCCCTCTCCCCTCATTCACCTCTCACTTACCCATCCTCTTTCCTAACTCCCCTCTACGCCCCCCTCTCTCCGCTTTTTCCTACATCTTCCCCTACTCTCACTCTCCCTTCCTCTCTTCTACTCTCTCCACTCCCTCCTTCCCACCTCCTCCACGGGCCGCCCCTCGACACTCTCTCTGATAAAATCAACTAATAAAGGACATTCCTGGGATGAAAAGTAGCAAGGAAGGCGGGGAGGAGGAGGAGGACCAGGAGGAGAGAGGAGGAAGAGGATGAGGAAGAGGAGGAGGGAGAGGATAAGAGGAGGAGGAGGAAAGGAAGAGTAGAAGGACGAGGAGACAGGAGGAATACGAGATGGAAGAAAAGTAGGAGGAGAAGGAGGAGAAGGAGAAGGAGGAGGAAGCAGGAGAAGGATGCAGGAGGAGGAAGCAGGAGGAGGAGGAAGCAGGAGAAGGAGGAAGCAGGAGGAGGAGGAAGCAGGAGGAGGAGGAAGCAGGAGAAGGAGGAAGCAGGAGGAGGAGGAAGCAGGAGGAGGAGGGAGCAGGAGGAAAAGGAGGGGAATGAGGAGAACGAGGAAGAGGAAAAGGAAGAGGAATAAGAAGAAAAGGAGGACGACATCGAAGGAGTAGAGGAGGAAGAGCAGGAGGAGGAGAAAGAGGATAAGAAAGAGGATTGTTGAGAGTGGGGGTAAGGGCGGGAAGGAGGGAAGAGAGAGAAAAGAAGAGGGGTGACAGAAGGAGAGGGAGGAAGAAAGGAGAGAATAGAGGAAAAGGAAGAGGGAGGAAAAAGGTGAACAACGAAGAAAAGAATGAAGGAAGAAAAATAGAGAATAGCGAAAAGTTATAATGAAGAAGTGGAGAAGGAGAAATCGGTCAGTTGAGAGAGTGGGAGGGAGGGAGTGAGGGAGGGAGGGAAGAAGGGAGAAAAGGAGGGAAGAAGGGAGAAAAGGAGGGAAGGAGGAGAGGCAAGGATGGAGGGAAGAAAGGCAATGACGGAAGGAGGGAGGGGTGGAGGGAGACATGGAGGGAGGGAGGGAAGGTGGGAGGGAAAGAGGGAAGAAAGGAGGGAGGGAAGGAGGGAAGGCAGGGAGGGAGGGAGTGAGGAAGGAAGGGAAGGTAGGAAGGAGAGTGAGTGAGTGAGTGAGTGAGTGAGTGAGTGAGTGAGTGAGTGAGAGAAGAAAATAGGAAGAGCTAGAGAAAACAGATTTAGGGTATGTAGCACACAAAATGTATATATGAATAGATAATTAAGTGGATAAACAAACAAACGAGATAAACACGTAAATAAACAAATAGACAAACAAATAAACCAATAAATGAAAATTTGTAAACAAAGTAAACAAATAAATCAAGAAATGAATAACCAAAAAAAAAAAAAAAAATGAATAGAGAAATGGAAAAAATGAGCGAAGAAAAATCTTAGTGAACAGAAAGAGGATATAGTAAAAAAAAAAGAGAAAAAAAAATTATATAATATATATATATATATATATATATATATATACACATATACATTGGAAAATATAAACTAATTTGAAATGTTAGGTAGCAATTAAAAAGAAAAGTAATCTGATATTTCGGTATATAGGGCAACAAGTCAGAAAAAATTAAACAAATTTAGAATGGCAATTAGCAAGAAAAAGAAGACAAAAATACTAAAAGAGTATTATCAATAGTTTTCAAAAAGAGAAACATATAGAGAAGGTAACAAGGAAATTAATATAAGAAATAAAGAACAATCAAATAAATAAACGAATTGATGAATAAATAAACATTAAAAACTTACTCCGAAAACACGATGAGATTATAAATTGAAAAATGGAAAAGACAAAAAGAAAATGAACAAAGAAAATAAGGAACAAATAAATAAATAAATAAATGAATAAATAAATAAATGAATAAATGAATAAACAAGTAAATAAATAAATATAAATGAATAAATAAAATAATAAATAAATAAATAAATGAATGAATAAGTAAATAAAGATAAATAAATAAAAGATAAATACACAAAAAGTTACTGAAGAGAATATGAAGAGAAGAAAGGGGATAAAGGAGGCAAGTGCGAGGAAGACAAGAAGGCATATGAGAAGTATTAAAAGAAATGAGAGAAGAAAGAAGTTGAAGGAGGAAGAGTTAGCAGAGGCAGATGAGATAAAAGTCGGAGATGTAGGAGAAGATATGCAAAAAGAGGAGGGAAAAGAAGAGGAGGTGTGTAAAAAGAGGAGGGAAAAGAGGAGTAGGTGCAAGAGGAGGGAGGGGACGAGGAGGTAGAGGAGGGGACGAGGAGGTAGAGGAGGAGGTAGGAGTGGAAAGAGATAAAGAGGAGGCAGAACAATTGGATGCAGGAGGAAGAGGCAGAGGAGGATGTATAGAAGGAGGAGGTATAGGAGTAGGTTGCAGAGGAGGAGGAGGAGGAGGAGGAGGAGGAGGAGGAGGCAGGATTAAGCAAAAGAGGTGAATGTAGGATGAAGAAAAGTTAGAGGAGAAGGAGGCAGGAAGAGGAGGCGAAGAAGGAGAAGGAGGCGGAGGAGGAGAAGCCAGAGTATAGAAGGAGGTGGAGGAGGAGGCAGGAGGAGGAGTAGGCAGGAGGAGGCAAAAGAGGACGAAGCAGAGGAGGAGGAAGCAGGAGGAGGAGGAGGCAGGAGGAGGAGGTAGAGAAGGAGGAGGAGGCATAGGAGGAGGCAGAGGAGGAGGAGGTAGAGGAGGAGGAGGCAGAGGAGGAGGCAGAGGAAGAGGAGGCAAAGGAGGCAGAGGAGGAGGCAGAGGAGGAGGAGGAGGAGGCAGAGGAGGAGGCAGAGGAGGAGGCAGAGGAGGTAGATGTGAATGAGGTAGAGGGGGAGGAGCAGGTGGAGAAGCAATAGGGGGAATAGGAAGAGGAGGAAAGAGTAAAGGACGAAGAGGAGGAGTGTGATGATTGAGATGAGAAAGGGGAGAAGAAGGACGAGGAGAATGGGGATGAGGACAAAAAGAAGAAGAAGAAAAAGGAGAAGTAGGAGAAGAAGAACGAAAAGGTGGGAACAAGAAGGACAACTAGAAGGAGGAGGAAGAGGAGAAGTAGAAAGAGAGGGAGAAGAAGAGCGATGAGAAGGAGAAGGAAGAGGAGGAGAGGGAGAGAAGAAAAGGACGAGGAGGAGCTGGGAGAGAAGAAGGAATAGGAAAGGAACAGGTGAAGGAACAGGAGAAAGAGAAGGAATAGGGGAAGGAATGCGAGGAGGAAGAGAATGAACAGGATGAGGAGAAGGAGGAGGAGGAGGGGAAAAGAAGGAGGACGAAGAGAGAAAGAGGAGGAGGAAGAGAAGAGGTGGAGGAGGAGGAGAGTGAGGAGGGGGAGAAGGAAGGAGGAGGAGAATGAGGAGGGGAAGAAGGAGAAGGAGGTGGTGAGAAGGAGGAGGAAGAAAGAAGGAAGAGGAGGAGAGAAGTAGGAGGAGGAAGAGAGGAGGAGAAAGAAGGAGGAGGAGAATGAGGAGGGGGAGAAGGGAGAGGAGGGGGAAAAGGAGGAGGAAGAGGAGGAGAATAAGGAGGAGGAGATTGAGAAGGGAGAGAAGGAGGAGGAGGAAGAGAGGAGGAAGAGAGAGGAGGAAGAGAGAAGGAGGAAGAGAGAAGGAGAAAGAGGAGGAGGAAGAGAGGAGAAGGAGGAGAGTGAGGAGGGGGAGAAGGAAGAAGAGGGGGAAAAGGAGGAAGATGAGGAGAATGAGGAGGAGGAGAATGAGGAGGGAGAAAAGGAGGAGGAGGGAGAGAAGGAGGAGGAGGGAGAGAAGGAGGAGGAGGGAGAGAAGGAGGAGGAGGAAGAGAGGAGGAGGAAGAGAGGAGGAGGAAGAGGAGGAGGAAGAGGAGGAAGAGAGGAGGAGGAGGAAGAGAGGAGGAGGAAGAGAGGAGGAGGAGGAGGAAGAGAGGTGGAGGAGGAAGAGAGGTGGAGGAGGTGGAGGAGGAGGAGTAGTAGGTGAGGGAAAATGAGAGAAGCAACAGGAGGTTAATAAAAGGTGAATGAAGGAACTGAGAGAAAAAATGAACAAAAAAGAAGCATCGGTCAGAGGGGACGGAATAAAGAAAAAAAATAATAATAAAGAATAAAATAAAGAAGCAATGAAAAAACTAAGAAGGAGGAGTGTAGGAATACGTAGAGAGGATATTATAAATGAAATGAAAAGAAAGAAAAAGATGATAAAATAAAGATTGGATGAAAAATAAAGATTGGAAGGAAGAATGTGAAAAAAAGGAGGAGGAGGAGGAGGAGAAGGAGGAGGAGGAGGTGGAGGAGGACTAGGAGAAGAATAGTAAAGAAAAAATATTAAATGATAGAAAGAGATCGTTTATGAAAAATACACGAAAAGTGTAAAAATAGATAAACAAATGAACATAAGAAGAGTAAAGAAATGGAAGAACAAGATTGAGAATTTAATGAAATATAAAGCGAAGAAATGAAAATAGGAAAAAGAAAAAGAAAAATTGAAAACAAATAGTTCAAGGATTGTATTTCGTTGCTAATATCCAGCGCCCCTAAACAACAGCAAAAGTGACCAATATTCATATACGAGAGACGATTAGTCTCAAAGTATTGATACGTGACTGATCTGTTGGTGTGTCATTTAATCCCCTTAAGTATGGACTGTATCAAACTTACCCACGAAAAGAAATCGTCTTTATACGAAAAAACAACAACTACATTACAATAGAAAGACATACAGGAATGGAGAAGGAAAGAGGAAGAGGAAGAGGAAGAGAAAGAGAAAGAGGAGGAAGAGGAAGAGGGGGAAGAGGAAGTTGAAGAGGAGGTTGAAGAGGAAGAGAAAGAGGAAGATGAAGAGGAAGAGAAAGAGAAAGAGGAAGAGGAAGGAGTAGTAGGAGGAGGAGGAGGAAGCAAAAATGATAATTAGAGACGAAAGGAAGTAAGAAATATGAGATAATAAATAAATCGAAGACTGATTGGGAAGAAGATGAGAAGAAGAAAGTGAACCCAAATGAGAGAGCAAAGGAAGAAACAGATAAGGGAGATGATAAGATTACGAAGGAATGGAGGAATGAGTTGTGAATATGTATATACAGAAAGGAAAAGGAGGAAACAAACTCGAAATGACGACAGGGATGGAAACTGAAAAGATAAATGCAAATACAGTCGGGGAATGGAGCGGAGGAGAATAAGAAGAGAAGTGGTGGGGAGGTGGGGAGAGGGAATGACAAAGAAAAAAGAAAGTGAATCTACAGATGAAAGGAGAATTGGGAGAGAGGGAGAATAGAAACAGAGAGAAGAAGAAAAAGAGCAATCTAGAGAGAGAGTTCTTTCCTCCTTTTGAAGAAGAGAGCACCCCAGTCAAGACACAAACTCCCCTGGAGCTTGAGCGATGGACAAATGTCCTACCCCTGCCACATTCCTCGGATCAAAAACAATGCAGTAAGGCACAAGTCTGCCACACTAAAAAAAATAAACGAATAGATAATTAGACGAATAAATGAAAAAATGAACAAATGAATGTATAAACTAATTAATAAATAATCACTTTAGAACACATCATCCTTTCATCCGTTCATTCGCTTCCTTTCAATCTTATTTTCGGCCCTCTCTCTTCCTTGCTCGACAGTCCACTTGCATCTCAAACCCCTTCAGACCATCCATCTCTCTCATTATATGTCTTCTCAAGCTTAGTCCATCCACTTTCGCTCTCTACATTCTCTTTGTTAGGTAACTGTCGTTACTCATCCATCTCTCTCATTATCGGTCTCCCTCTCAGGTTCACTCCATCCACTTCTACCCTCTACATCCTCTTTGGTAGTCTTTCCTTATACTCCATCCATCTCTTTCATTATCGAACTTCCTCTCAAGTTTACTCCATCCTTGCTCTCCACATCCTCGTTGCTAATCTATCCTTATACCCCATCCACTTTTACTCCACATTCTGTTTGCTAAATAGCCTTCGTTCTTCATCCGGTCCTACCACATACTTTGACCATCACTAGCATTCCTTATCCAACGTCTCCATTCCCATTCGCGCTCTCTCCCTCGCATTCATATATGTTACTCGATCTATTCTTGTGACACTTGTCATATTTCTCAAACGTTGCATCTCAAAAAATGTTCAGTGTTTTCTTTTCCATCTACCTTATATTCCATGACTCTGAAAGAAACAGAAAAAGAAAAAAAGGAAAAGAAGGACAAGCAAAAAATAAAAAATAAAAGACATACAGAAAGGATAGCTAGGAATTACACAGTCAGGAAAAAGACATATATAAAAAAGCACATAAAAGACAGAAAAAGAAGGAAAGACAGAAATAAAGACAAATAGAAAAGAAACTAAGAAATATAAAAATAAAATCAGAAAAGGAGGAATGAATTTAAGAAAAAAAAATACAAACAAAAAGTTATATATATATATATATATATATATTATATATATATATATATATTATATTATATATTATAAATATATTTCTATATCTCCAGAGTAACAATTTTCCTAGCAGAACATACTTATCTATGTAAACGAAAATACTTGTTCACACATAATTGCAGGCTTGTTCTGTTGGCATGTCAATTATCAGCAATTTATCTTTTATTGATAAGAATTGAGATATCATAATTGAGGTTTCTTCTTTTGTGTTTCAACAAAATGCTTATTATCTACGGATATAAGCTCATTTGGTCAATGGAACCGATTTCCTGTTATTTTCCTTCATAAAGAGATTAGATACTCTCCGGAATGGCGTACGATTATTTGAAAGAGAATTCGATTCGAAAAAAAAAAAAAAAAAAAAAAAAAAAAAGTCTTTTACTTTATGAATCTATTTCTAATTGTTTTTGTCTTATTCACTCTGTGAGAGGCTAGTTTCAAGTGATCTTTTTGATACAGAACTTACAATATATTGTAAGAGATAATAAATAAATAAATATATAAATAAAACTAAAACCGACTATTGTGGATATTCAAATCTATTTCATAACATATCAAAGGTACTTGAATATATTTCTGTTTGTGGAACAATATATTATTGAATCATATAGGTAGGTAATAGATAGATAGATAAATAAATAAATAAATGAATAAATAATAAATGAAAGGAATAATTTGATAAATTGTGAGAACTATGTAAAGAAGTATACTGAATACACAACAAGAGCTATGTCAGCATATTATCTATATATGCTGATATATCATACGCACACGCACGCACGTACACACACACACACACCTATACACATACACACACACACACACACACACACACACACACACACACACAGAGAGAGAGAGAGAGAGAGAGAGAGAGAGAGAGAGAGAGAGAGAGAGAAACACAGAAATACAGAAACACACGCACACACACACACACACACACACATACACATGCACAGTCACACACATACACATGCACAGTCACACACACACACACACACACACACACACACACACACACACACACACACACACACACACACACACACACACACACACACACACACACACACACACACACACACACACACACACACGAGTCGATACTCACACTCAGATCAAGGACGCCTTGGGCTGGCTTTTAATTGGGGAAGTGTAAGGAAGAAGAGTAGGAAAGGAGGAGTGGAGGTGGAGGAGGAGGTGGAGGGGGAAGAAGTGGAGGAGAGGGCGGAGGGAGTAAGAAGGAAAAGGAAAATAACGGAAAGCAGAGGTGGAGTAGAGGGTGGAAGAAGAGGAATGGGAGGAGGAACAAGATGAGGAAAAGGAAGTAGAAGATGGATTGTAAGGAAAGTAAGTGAAGGAAGAGGAGTTAATTATTATTTTATTCATGTTTTTGTTTAATTACTCAATTTAGGAGAAAGAGAGAGAGAGAAAGAGAGAGGTAGATAGATAGATAGATAGAGAGGGAGAAGGAGAATGAGAGAGAGAGAGAGGGAGGGAGAGAGGGAGAGAGAGGGAGGGAGAGAGGGAGAGAGAGGGAGAAGGAGAGACAGAGACAGAGACAGAGACAGAGAGAGGGAGGGAGACAGAGAGAGACAGAGAGAGGGAGGGAGACAGAGGGAGAGAGAGGGGGAGAGAGAGAGAGGGAAATCGAGAAGGAGGGGGAGAGAGGGATATCGAGAAGGAGAGGGAGAAATAGAAGAACCGAGGCTCCTTGTGGAGGGTGAGTGTTGGAGCATGGAAAGGGTGCGTGGGAGCAGTAATTAGGGGAATCCGGGTTCATATGATGGGTAGTCTTCCATTCCGAGCACATTATCTATTTATAATTTATTCATTTATCTTTTATTAAATATCTGTTTGTCTATCTGTTCATTTATTTACTTATTTGATTTTATTAGAATTTTATTTTCTGGGCCCGCGGGAGCCAAGTGAATACCGTGTGGAACTCATGAAAAGATGTTCGTGAGTTCGATTCCCGGGACCGCTACGTGCCAGACGGGTAAGCAACCCAAACATCGGCCTAAAAAATAAATGAAATAAAATAGATAAATAAATAAATGAATAAATAAATAAAATATTTAAATGAAAAAATAAATAGATAAATAAAAAGTAAATAAAAAAGTGGCTTGCCACAGCTGAAGGACTTGCCCTACCAGGGGTTTCTCACTTCCCACTACTGGCGAGTTTTTTTTTTCTTCTATTTTTGTATACTCATTTTTAAATTCATTTGTTTATTTTGCAGCAAAGAGTTGGCGCGTATGGTGTAGCCTTCTCGTAAATGGAAAAATTTCTTGTCTTTGCCTAAACGGAGAAGTCTTCGGATAAACAAAAAAGTCTTTGCGTAAACGGAGAAGTCTTCGGGTGAACGGAGAAATCTTCGGGTGAACGGAGAAGTCTTCGGGTGAACGGAGAAGTCTTCGGGTGAACGGAGAAGTCTTCGGGTGAACGGAGAAGTCTTCGGGTGAACGGAGAAGTCTTCGGGTGAACGGAGAAGTCTTCGGGTGAACGGAGAAGTCTTCGGGTGAACGGAGAAGTCTTCGAGTGAACGGAGAAGTCTTCGGGTGAACGGAGAAGTCTTCGGGTGAACGGAGAAGTCTTCGGGTGAACGGAGAAGTCTTCGGGTGAACGGAGAAGTCTTCGGGTGAACGGAGAAGTCTTCGGGTGAACGGAGAAGTCTTCGGGTGAACGGAGAAGTCTTCGGGTGAACGGAGAAGTCTTCGGGTAAACTGAAAATTCTTCGGGTGAACGGGAAAGTCTTCAGGTAAACAGATAAGTCTTCCGGCAAACTGAGAATTCTTCGGGTAACCGGAGTAGTCTTCGGATAAACTGAAAAATCCTCGAGTATACAGGAAAGTCTTCAGGTAAAAGGAGTCTTCGGGTAAACGGAGAAGCCTTCGCGTAAACGGAGAAGTCTTGGGACAAAATGAGAAGTCTTCGCGTAAACAGAGAAGTCTTCTTGTAAACGGAGAAGTCTTCGGGTAAACAGCAAAGTCTTTGGACAGAGAAGTCTTCGGGTAAACGGAGAAGTTTTCGGGTAAACAGAAAAGTCTTCGGACAAACGGAGAAGTCTTCGCGTAAACGGAGAAGTCTTCGCGTAAACGGAGAAGTCTTCGGGTAAACAGAAAAGTCTTCGGACAAACGGAGAAGTCCTCGCGTAAACGGAGAAGTCTTCACGTGAACGGAGAAGTCTTTGCGTAAACGGAGAAGTCTTCGGGTAAACAGAAAAGTCTTCGGGTAAACAGAAAACCCTTCGGGTAAAAAGAAAACCCTTCGGGTAAAGAGAAAAGTCTTCGCGTAAACGAAGAAGTCTTCGGGTAAACAGAAAAGTCTTCGCGTAAACGAAGAAGTCTTCGGATAAACGGAGAAGTCTTCGCGTAAACGAAGAAGTCTTCGGGTAAACAGAAAAATCTTCGAACAAACGGAGAAGTCTTCGGGTATACAGAAAAGTCGTTGGACAAACAGAGAAGTCTTCGCGTAAGCGGAAAAGTCTTTGGGTAAACAAAAAAGTCTTCGGGTAAAGAGATAAGTCTTTGGGTAAACGGAGAAGTCTTCGGGTAAACGGAGAAGTCTTGGGGTACACGGATAATTCTGCGGGTAAACGAAGAAGTCTTCGTGTGAACGGAAGTCTTGGGGCAAACTGAGAACTCTTCGCATAAACGGAGAAGTCTTCGGGTAAACGGAGAAGTCTTCGTGTAAACGGAGAAGTCTTCGCGTAAACGGAGAAGTCTTCGCGTAAACGGAGAAGTCTTCGTGGAAATGAAGTCTTCGTGGAAATGAAGAAGTCTTCGCGTAAACGGTGAAGTCTTTGGGTACACGGTTAAGTTTTTGGGTACACGGTTAAGTCTTCGGGTAAACGGAGAAGTCTTCGGGTAAACGGAGAAGTCTTCGGGTAAACGGAGAAGTCTTCGGGTAAACGGAGAAGTCTTCGGGTAAACGGAGAAGTCTTCGGGTAAACGGAGAAGTCTTCGGGTAAACGGAGAAGTCTTCGGGTAAACGGAGAAGTCTTCGGGTAAACGGAGAAGTCTTCGGGTAAACGGAGAAGTCTTCGGGTAAACGGAGAAGTCTTCGGGTAAACGGAGAAGTCTTCGGGTAAACGGAGAAGTCTTCGGGTAAACGGAGAAGTCTTCGGGTAAACGGAGAAGTCTTCGGGTAAACGGAGAAGTCTTCGGGTAAACGGAGAAGTCTTCGGGTAAACGGAGAAGTCTTCGGGTAAACGGAGAAGTCTTCGGGTAAACGGAGAAGTCTTCGGGTAAACGGAGAAGTCTTCGGGTAAACGGAGAAGTCTTCGGGTAAACGGAGAAGTCTTCGGGTAAACGGAGAAGTCTTCAGGTAAACGGAGAAGTCTTCGTGTAAACGGAGAAGTCTTCGGGTAAACGGAGAAGTCTTCGGGTAAACGGAGAAGTCTTCGGGTAAACGGAGAAGTCTTCGGGTAAACGGAGAAGTCTTCGGGTAAACGGAGAAGTCTTCGGGTAAACGGAGAAGTCTTCGGGTAAACGGAGAAGTCTTCGGGTAAACGGAGAAGTCTTCGGGTAAACGGAGAAGTCTTCGGGTAAACGGAGAAGTCTTCGGGTAAACGGAGAAGTCTTCGGGTAAACGGAGAAGTCTTCGGGTAAACGGAGAAGTCTTCGTGTAAACGGAGAAGTCTTCGCGTAAACGAAGAAGTCTTCGGGTACACGGTGAAGTCGTCGGGTACACAGAGAAGTCTTCGGGTAAACGGAGAAATCCTTAGGTAAACGGAGAAGTCTTCGTGTAAACGGAGAAGTTTTCGTGTAAACGGAGAAAACTTCGTGTAAACGGAGAAGTCTTCGTGTAAACGGAGAAGTCTTCGCGTAAACGGAGAAGTCTTCGCGTAAGCGGTAAAGCCTTTGGGTATGTGGTGAAATCTTCGGGTACACGATGAAGTCTTCGGGTAAACGTAGAAGTCTTCGTGTAAACGGAGAAGTCTTCGCGTAAACGGAGAAGTCTTCGAGTAAACGGAGAAGTCTTCGCGTAAACGGAGAAGTCTTCGAGTACACGGAGAAGTCTTCGGTTAAATGGAGAAGTCTTCGCATAAACGGAGAAATCTTCGCGTAAATGGAGAAATCTTCGCGCCAGTGAAATAGCCTTAGCATAAATGGAGTAGTCTTCGCGTAAATAGAGTCTAATTGCCCAGCAAGACCCGTGTAGTTTCATCTACATACTAAGGAGATAGGAGGAAGGGGAGGGGAGGGGAGGGGTGGGGTGGGTGGGTGACATACAAGTAATGCTTACCACTGGCAGAGTGGAGAAAGTGAAATGGAGAAGGTTAGGGATGCGAAGTGGCAGTGAAGGGAATTTCATAATTGGCCTCCTGTGACATGAATAAAATCACTTGT
>NC_134805.1:36855704-36858204 GCF_046742065.1 Oratosquilla oratoria | reverse complement strand
CCCATTATTATTTTCAGTTATCTTCTTTATTATTTCTTTCTTTCCCCCTTTCCCACACCGGCGAAGTAGTGCATAATTACTTGCTAACAACGCCCTATTCTTTATATATATGAAAATATACTGTATAGAAATCCAAGGCTTCTTGAAAGAGTATAGGATATAACTAAGAAATTTTATATTCATACAAGAAGATTCCTTTGACCTTTTAAAAGGTTCGTCACTATTGACTATACATGTATATACACACGTCCCATAATATATCGATCAGACTTTATACGAAACAATGTGTAACACCAGATGAAGAATATTAAAACATGGGATATGGTCCTGTACGATATTGGTACATAATAATTTTAAAGATAAACATGATAATAAACATAAAAAACAATAACAATAACGATAATAATGATGATCCTGATAACAATAACAATGAAAATAGCAATAACAATGATAATTATACAATAAACCCTCGATATAACGGACGATATGGGGACAGGGGTCTGTCGTTATATCCGAAGATCCGTTATAACCGAGGATCCGTCGCGATAACGGATAAAAATCCGTTATAGCGAGGGTTTGCCCGGTCAATTTTTTTGTCCGTTATATTCGATATCCGGTATATCGAGATCCGTTATATCGAGGGTTTAATGTATAATTACTGATACTACGATAACTGTGACACTATCAGTGACTCTCTGGCACTCGGTAGCAAAAGGTTTATTTGGAGGGTAAGGCCATGTTCACACTAGCAGTTCGAACCGCGCGGACACCACGGCGGTACCGAATAGTTAAGGAAAAACTATGTAGCTTTATGTAAAGTCTTCCACTGACTTATGTTTATATTGCGCAGACGCGGTGGAAACCGCTGGTGTGAACTGAACTTAAACTTTGTGCGAAGCGGACTGGAGGGCAAACGAGGGTTCTGCACTCTCCACGAGGAGCAGGGGAGAGTGGTGAGGGGAGATGGGGAGGAAGAGATGGGGAAGGGGAGATGGAGAGGAAGAGATGGAGAGGGGGAGATGGGAGGAGTGAGAGGGTGAGGGAGGAGGAGATGGGGAAGGGGAGAGGAGGAGGGAGAGATGGGGAGGGAGAGATGGGGAGGGAGAGATGGGGAGGGAGAGATGGGGAGGGAGAGATGGGGAGGGAGAGATGGGGAGGGAGAGATGGGGAGGGGGAGATGGGGAGAGGGAGATGGGGAGGGGGAGATGGGGAGGGGGAGATGGGGAGGGGGAGATGGGGAGGGGGAGATGGGGAGGGGGAGATAGGGTGGGGGAGATAGGGAGGGGGAGATAGGGTGGGGGAGATGGGGAGAGGGAGATAGGGTGGGGGAGATGGGGAGAGGGAGATGGGGGAGGGAGATGGGGTGGGGAGATGGGGAGAGGGAGATGGGGAGAGGGACATGGGGAGAGGGACATGGGGAGAGGAAGAGATGGGGAGAGGAGATGGGGAGAAGGGGAGATGGGGAGAGGAGGAGATGGGGAGAGGAGGAGATGGGGAGAGGAGATGGGGAGAGGAGATGGGGAGAGGAGGAGATGGGGAGAGGGACATGGCGAGAGGGAATGGGGAGAGGGAGATGGGGAGAGGGACATGGGGAGAGGGACATGGGGAGAGGGACATGGGGAGAGGGACATGGGGAGAGGGACATGGTGAGTGGGAGATGGGGAGAGGGAGATGGGGTGGGAGTGATGGTGGTGGCGAGTGATGTGGGTTGGGAGTGATGGGGATGGGGGAGATGGGGAGCAGAGACATGGGGGAGGGAGACATGGGGAGGGAGAACATGGGTGAGGGAGGCATGGGGGAGGGAGACATGGGGAGGGTGGACCATGGGGAGGGGGGAGGGGCACCTGGGGACATGGGGACGCAACGGGGAACAGGGGGAGGGGGGTCTAGGGGGACATGGGGACCAGACGGGGGCCACATGGGGAAGGAGGATAATGGGGAGGGGGAGACAGGGAGAGAGAGATGGGGAGGGGGAGACAGGGAGCGCAGAGAAGGGGGAGTAGATGGGGAGGGGGAGAACAGGGAGGAGAGAGATGGGGAGGGGGAGACAGGGAGAGAGAGATGGGGAGGAGTTAGGAGAGGTGGAAAGTGAGGCGATGGTAGGGGGAGGGGTGAGAAGGGGGAGGGGTGAGACGGGGGAGGGGTGAGACGGGGGAGGGGTGAGACGGGGGAGGGATGAGACGGGGGAGGGGTGAGACGGGGGAGGGATGAGACGGGGGAGGGGTGAGGTGGGAGAGGGGTGAGCTGGGAGAGTGGTGAGGTGGGAGAGGGTTGAGGTGGGAGAGTGGTGAGGTGGGAGCAGGGGTGAGGTCGAGAGGGGTGAGGTGGGAGAGGGGTGAGCTGGGAGAGTGGTGAGGTGGGAGAGGGTTGAGGTGGGAGAGTGGTGAGGTGGGAAATGGGAGAAGGGGAGGTAAGAGGTGGGAGAAGGGGAGGTGGGAGAGGGGGAGGTGGGAGAAGGGGAGGTGGGAGGTAGGAGAAGGGGAGGTAGGAGAAGGGGAGG
>NC_134805.1:36851857-36855204 GCF_046742065.1 Oratosquilla oratoria | reverse complement strand
CAATCCTTCATAAGCATCAAGACTCCCATTCCCAACACATGTTTTCTTGGTCGCGTATCTTTCGTATCTCTTTACTGATATTTCTCTACCCCCATCACAGTTCACCTCCCCAATTACCCCAACCCCCCATTCCCATGGTCCCCCATCTCTCTTCCACTTCCCCGTTTGCACTCCTCACCCGATTGGGAATACACACCAAGAGAAAAATCAACCCAGACCGACATTACCTTTCTCCCCTCCCTCTACTTCCTCCTCCCCCTCTTCCCCTTTCCAGCCCTACATCCGCTCCTTACCCTGCTCTCCTAAGACCCTGATTCCCAAACTCCTCTCCGCTCCTACAAGCCCTCCCCCCTCAAACCCCTTTCATCCCCCACTCCCATCCACTTCATCTCCCATTCTTAAAGACCTCAACCTCTGTTTGGGAAACTATTAAAATATCATCTAAAAATACACTGGCATTGTTTCATAAAACCCATTTAGAACTGTATACATTAATCTCATAAGTTAATGAACTATTACATAACCCAAATTACATTCATTTGAACCCATAGTACCCCGTTGATGTTGAAAATGCTGTATAATCCCTTGAATTTTCATGCAACTCGATTTGCCAGAATGTAGATTTGATATCTACTGTATAGTGCTAAACAAAAAAAAAAAAAAAAAAAAAAAAATAAAAAAAAAAAAAAAAAAAAAAAAAAAAAAAAAAAAAATATCTATTCTCGGGTCCCAAACTACGAAAGATGTCTGCTGTTACCGGTAAACGTAATCTATCAGGTATAGTCTGTTTATTCAATTCCTTATAGTCAATAACTGGATGCATGGTACCGTCTGATTTTGACACCAGATTAGGTTTAATTATATCCTGCGATAACATTTCAGTGATCAATCTATCTATAATGGCTAGTTTGGAATATGGTAATCTGTAGGCAGGTATATAGGATGAGTCCTTGGTTTTAATTTCATCTGATGTTTTAAATAATTTGTTTTGCCCAAGGAGTCTTCCGGCAAAGCAATTGCTTTACGGTACTTCAGAAGTAATGCAACCAGGGTTTCATCCAACTCAGGACAACTAGTAGGCCCTAGTTGACTCGGATTTCTTTCCCAAATATGTTTCTTCATGAATTGAATTGATTAATAAAAATTGGTAATTCCACCTCCTCAGTACTTTCGTTTAAATTCTTAATGGGTCTTGTACAAACGTTTTTTTAAGTACTAATCACTAATATTTCTACCATGTTCTTGTCTTATAAATCCGAGTTCAATTTCAAACCTTTTATCCTAATTGATTCTGGAATGGTTAAAATTTCACTCTATAATGACTCCTTTTAACTGCACTTCAACCCTGTTAACTGCTCTTGAGTGTAATAATGTCGACTTTATTACGCCACCTTCCACAATTAGCTTCACTTGGAGATGGTTAATTCTAAGTAATTTCAGGGATTTCTTGAACACCCGAGTTGGGTTCAATATACGAGACTTGTTTTATTTTGTTTGTTTTATTTGTTCTTGAATGGACCGCTCTGCCCCGCTATAATCCAATCTAGCATTGTTATCTTCTGTTTTAATAGATTCTCCTAGTCTGGTTGATTAAAAAATGTAATTAACTGTGATTTTACTAAGATCCTTAACTCAGCAGAACATATGATCATGTCCTATTTTATCATAGTCACAAATCCTATCAATAAAACTCCTGGAAAAATAGATTCTTCTACAACTATCACTAGAATGTGTAAGTGCTCATTTCTAAATAAAAAGATCTCAAATTCTATCTTACCAAATATTTCTGACTTCCTGTTACTCCTAGCAATGAGGAACCGATGGCTTCCAAGATTTTCACTCCCAGTTTAAACTGATATAAAACTCCTGAAATAACAGATTCTTCTACAACCATCACTAGAATATGAAAGTGATCATTCTATATAAAAAGACCTCTAATTCAATCTTACCTAATATTTCTGACTTCCTGTTACTCCTTGCAATGAAGAACGGATGGTTTCCAAGATGGTCACTCCCGGTTTATAATGATATAAAACTTTGTTATTTATAACATTGACTACATATCCTGCATCTATGTATATATGTATATATACATATATATATATACACACACATATATATACATACATATATGTGTGTGTGTGTGTACATGTACATATATACACATACGTATATACATGTTATCATCTTTCGCTGGTATCTTCATCTTTGATATTCAGCGTTTCTGTTATCTCCATTTGATGCTTAGCGTGCACACGCACGCATGCACATATATTGCTACCCCTGTTTCCAGCATTGCATCCTTCCACCTTCTCGCCCCACTGCAGCACCGTCACAGCCTAACGCTCCGGCATTATCTTGGGTAAGTAGATATTTTTCCGTTCTCTGTGCCACCAAGGAGCAACACGGTCTCCACACTTTTATTCAATACACGAATGTATCCACAGCCCTCTCTGATTCGACAAACCGACCCTATACCCGAAGCCAAGCTATGTTTCCACCATGTCCCCCCTTCTACTAACAACTCTTCTGAAAATTCACCTACTCAAAACACCATAACACAAAAAATTATCACAGTCATCAAAAATGAGGCAACATTAACACTCTTCGATGGCAGGAACATCCCTGTACACAATTTCAACACCCAACATCCAAAATAGACAAGTATGACACATTAGCTGGTGACGTCATTCAGTCTGACTTATTTGAGGATGCATCTTCCTTTGATAAAATTATAGAACAATCTAAAAAGTCATTTGCTACTTTTGAGCCACTTGTAGCACTTTCCCACCTATACTCTTTGGCAAAAACTTACGATCATGGCCCACACACCACTAAGGAAAAAGTGGTCAAAATAGCTGCAGAATTTAAGAGCGAACACAGAGAAAGCCTCAAAAACTCATACTGGGTCTCGGACAACAAAATTTCATTGGACAATGTAGTATCCTTCATGGCATACTTTCGCCTACTCTCCCAATTACACCCACACTCCAGAAAGCTAGCACCATTACATTCACACTAGGTATCATATTAGACGAATTCTTCAGGAGATTCTCTGACACGGACCAAGTTGTCGCTCAGATACAAAACCAGCCAGTACCCACAGAACCCATACACACGATAGGCTAGGTCACATGGTCCCCCTCACATAATACGAGATCAAGACCTACATCACGCACGCGAGATTGCTCACGACAACGCTCTCCTTCAAGAACAAGAAGGTTTTGTACATACTGCCACAAACCAGGACACCTCGTTAACACGTGTTATCACAGATACCCGTCACAACCGAACAAATACTGCGAGCATCATGGTACATGTTTTTACACAAGTGATCGTTGTCGTGT
>NC_134805.1:36844357-36846857 GCF_046742065.1 Oratosquilla oratoria | reverse complement strand
TCCTCCTAGTCCTCCTCCTCCTCCTAGTCCTCCTCCTCCTCCTAGTCCTCCTCCTCCTAGTCCTCCTCCTCCTCCTCCTCCTCCTCCTCCTAGTCCTCCTCCTCCTCCTAGTCCTCCTCCTCCTCCTAGTCCTCCTCCTCCTCCTCCTAGTCCTCCTCCTCCTCCTCCTAGTCCTCCTCCTCCTCCTCCTTCAGGTCGCGCGCCTGCCTCAGTATCCGAACTTCCGTGTTTTTGTGTTGTGTTAAGTTTTTGTGGTATCTTCCTTCAGTTTATGCTTCCTTGATATTCGTTTTCGTTCATGCTTTTTTTTTTCTTTTTTTTTCTTGGTTCTTTTTCGATTTCTCTACTTCCTTACTTTCGTTCATGGTTTTTGCTTGTTTGTTTTTAGTTCGTGATTTTTTGTCTTTTTCGTTCATGCCTATCCTTTTTATTTTCTTGTCTTTTTTTTCCTTCTTTCTTAGTTTTTTTTTTCATGCTTCTTGTAATTTGTTTGTTCATGCTTCTTATTTATTTTTTTCGTTCACATTATTTTGTTTATACTTTTTTCATGCTTCTCTTTTTTATGCTTCTCTTTTTCGTAATTCTCTTTTTTATGCTTCTCTCTTTCTCATGCTTCTTTTATTCATGCTTCTTTTATTCGTGCTTCTTTCATTCATGCTTCTTTCATTCATGCTTCTTTCATTCATGCTTCTTTCATTCATGCTTCTTTCATTCATGCTTCTTTCATTCATGCTTCTCTTATTCATGCTTCTTTTATTCATGCTTCTTTTATTCATGCTTCTTTTATTCATGCTTCTTTTATTCATGCTTCTTTTATTCATGCTTCTTTTATTCGTGCTTCTTTCATTCATGCTTCTTTTATTCATGCTTCTTTTATTCGTGCTTCTTTCATTCATGCTTCTTTCATTCATGCTTCTTTCATTCATGCTTCTTTCATTCATGCTTCTTTCATTCATGCTTCTTTCATTCATGCTTCTCTTTTTTTGTTCATGTTCCTCTTTTCGTTCATGCTTTTCTCTTTTCCATCAAGTTCCTCTCTTTTTCGATCATGCTTCTTTTTTTTATTCATGCTTGTCATCTTTTTCGTTTATACTTTTTCATGCTTCTTATTTGTTTTCTTTTTCGTGATTCGTTTTTTTTAATACTCATGCATCTTATAATTTTTTTTGTTCATGCTTCTTGTCTTTTTTCGCTCTTTCTTGTCTTTATTATGTTTATGATTCCTTCTTTTCTTTCGTGTTTGTCTTTCTTTCGTTAATGCTTATTTTTTTAATTTATGCTTGTCTGTTTCATTCATGCTTCTTGTCGTTCATTCATGCTTGTTTTCCATTCACTTTTTTTTTTCTCTTCCTTTTGGTCTTTCCCTTCTTACCCTAAAAAAAAAATCTTAGCCGCAGATTATTTTTTCTTTCTTGTTTATAAAAAAATCATTGTCAATTATATATATGTATATATATATATATATATATATATAATTATATATATATATATATATATTCTTCTGTGACCTGGTTTTCCTAACCTTTGCTTGGCCTTTCTTTGCTTCGCTATGCTATTGGCCTTTTCGGGTCATGTTGGCTGAGTGGGAAGCCCGCGGGGATATATTCGAACCAAGTCCTATTCTGTCCTTTTTCCAGCACTCGTCATGTTCTTGGTCTACTGTCCTTTTTCAACTGTTCTTCTGTCTTTTTCTTACCTGTTCTCCTGTCCTTTTTTATCCAATATACTCTCCCATTTTCCTGAACTTTCTATCATATATCTTCTTTTCATTCTTATCTAATCTCTCCATATATTTTGTATCTTATCCACTAAGGTCCTCTTTTTATCTTATCTCATAAGGTCCTTTGTTATCTTATCTCTTATGTCCTTTTTATGTGGTTTCTTCTATCCTTTTGACATCCTTTGTCCTTTTACATGCTTTCTTTATGTTCTTTATATGCTCTCTTCTACACTTTTTAAATGTTCTCTTTGTAATTTATACTAACTTGTTCATGTCCTTTTTACTTAACATTGTTCTGTCCTCCTCGTAGTCCTATGTTATGCCCAGGATTACTGTCCTTTTTACATGATTTCTTGTTTTTTTATCTGTCTTTCTCCACCTCAACCCTTCCTGTCCTTTTTTCAACTCAACCCCTCCTGTCCTTTTTCCCTGAACCCTTTCTCTACCCTTAACTAAACTTTTCCTGTCCTTTTTTACCTCAATTCCTCCCGTCCTTTTTATAAAAAAAAATTGTCCTTTTTTACTTCAACTCCTCCCGTCCTTTTTTTATATAAAAAATTGTCCTTTTTTACCTCAACCATTCCTGTCTTATTTCTATCTAAAGTTTTTTCTGTCGTTTTTTACTTCAATTCTCCCTATACTTTTTCTTGTCCTTTTCGTGTCTCTTCTGTCCTTTCATCTGACCCTGCTCTCTTCCTATTCCAAATAACAAAACTTGACCTTTCGGTTCAAACGAGGTCAGAAACACTTTGCTAACGGGAGTCTGGAGTCATGATATAT
>NC_134805.1:36826857-36836857 GCF_046742065.1 Oratosquilla oratoria | reverse complement strand
GTCTGTCTGCCTGTCTGTCTGCCTGTCTCATTGTCTGCCTGTCTCATTGTCTGCCTGTCTCATTGTCTGCCTGTCTCATTGTCTGTCTGTCTCATTGTCTGTCTGTCTCATTGTCTGTCTCATTGTCTGTCTGTGTCTCATTGTCTGTCTGTGTCTCATTTTCTGTGTCTCATTGTCTGTGTCTCATTGTCTGTGTCTCATTGTCTGTGTCTCATTGTCTTTGTCTCATTATCTGTTTCTCATTGTGTGTGTCTGAGTGTCTGTGTCTCATTGTCTGTGTCTCATTGTCTGTGTCTCATTGTCTGTGTCTCATTGTCTGTGTCTCATTGTCTGTGTCTCATTGTCTGTGTCTCATTGTCTGTGTCTCATTGTCTGTGTCTCATTGTCTGTGTCTCATTGTCTGTGTCTCATTGTCTGTGTCTCATTGTCTGTGTCTCATTGTCTGTGTCTCATTGTCTGTGTCTCATTGTCTGTGTCTCATTGTCTGTGTCTCATTGTCTGTGTCTCATTGTCTGTGTCTCATTGTCTGTGTCTCATTGTCTGTGTCTCATTGTCTGTGTCTCATTGTCTGTGTCTCATTGTCTGTGTCTCATTGTCTGTGTCTCATTGTCTGTGTCTCATTGTCTGTCTGTGTCTCATTGTCTGTCTGTGTCTCATTGTCTGTCTGTGTCTCATTGTCTGTCTGTGTCTCATTGTCTGTCTGTGTCTCATTGTCTGTCTGTGTCTCATTGTCTGTCTGTGTCTCATTGTCTGTCTGTCTCATTGTCTGTCTGTGTCTCATTGTCTGTCTGTGTCTCATTGTCTGTCTGTGTCTCATTGTCTGTCTGTGTCTCATTGTCTGTCTGTGTCTCATTGTCTGTCTGTGTCTCATTGTCTGTCTGTGTCTCATTGTCTGTCTGTGTCTCATTGTCTGTCTGTGTCTCATTGTCTGTCTGTGTCTCATTGTCTGTCTGTGTCTCATTGTCTGTCTGTGTCTCATTGTCTGTCTGTGTCTCATTGTCTGTCTGTGTCTCATTGTCTGTCTGTGTCTCATTGTCTGTCTGTGTCTCATTGTCTGTCTGTGTCTCATTGTCTGTCTGTGCCTCATTGTCTGTCTGTGTCTCATTGTCTGTGTCTCATTGTCTGTCTCATTGTCTGTCTGTCTCATTGTCTGTCTGTCTCATTGTCTATCTGTCTCATTGTCTGTCTCATTGTCTATCTGTCTCATTGTCTATCTGTCTCATTGTCTGTCTGTCTCATTGTCTGTCTCATTGTCTATCTGTCTCATTGTCTATCTGTCTCATTGTCTATCTGTCTCATTGTCTATCTGTCTCATTGTCTGTCTCATTGTAGATCTGTCTCGTTGTCTGTCTCATTGTCTATCTGTCTCGTTGTCTATCTGTCTCGTTGTCTATCTGTCTCGTTGTCTATCTGTTACATTGTCTCTATCTATCTCATTGTCTGCCTCATTGTCTACCTGTCTCAGTGTCTATCTGTCTCATTGTCTATCTGTCTCATTGCCTATCTGTCTCATTGTCTGCGTCTGATTGTCTGTCTGATTGTCTTTTTGTCGAATGTCTATCTGTCTGATAGTCTATCTGAGTGCTTATCTGTCTGATTGTATCTCTGTCTATATCTGTCTCTCTTCCCATCTCTGTCTGTCCATCTGTTTGCCTATCTCTGTCTGCTTGTCTGTATGTCTGTCTATGTCTCTGTCTGACTGTGTCTCTGTGTCTGTGTCTGTGTGTGTCTCTGTGTCTCTGTTTGACTGTGTCTCATTGTCTGTGTCTCATTGTCTGTGTCTCATTGTCTGTGTCTCATTGTCTGTGTCTCATTGTCTGTGTCTCATTGTCTGTGTCTCATTGTCTGTGTCTCATTGTCTGTGTCTCATTGTCTGTGTCTCATTGTCTGTGTCTCATTGTCTGTGTCTCATTGTCTGTGTCTCATTGTCTGTGTCTCATTGTCTGTGTCTCATTGTCTGTGTCTCATTGTCTGTGTCTCATTGTCTGTGTCTCATTGTCTGTGTCTCATTGTCTGTGTCTCATTGTCTGTGTCTCATTGTCTGTCTGTGTCTCATTGTCTGTCTGTGTCTCATTGTCTGTCTGTGTCTCATTGTCTGTCTGTGTCTCATTGTCTGTCTGTGTCTCATTGTCTGTCTGTGTCTCATTGTCTGTCTGTGTCTCATTGTCTGTCTGTCTCATTGTCTGTCTGTGTCTCATTGTCTGTCTGTGTCTCATTGTCTGTCTGTGTCTCATTGTCTGTCTGTGTCTCATTGTCTGTCTGTGTCTCATTGTCTGTCTGTGTCTCATTGTCTGTCTGTGTCTCATTGTCTGTCTGTGTCTCATTGTCTGTCTGTGTCTCATTGTCTGTCTGTGTCTCATTGTCTGTCTGTGTCTCATTGTCTGTCTGTGTCTCATTGTCTGTCTGTGTCTCATTGTCTGTCTGTGTCTCATTGTCTGTCTGTGTCTCATTGTCTGTCTGTGTCTCATTGTCTGTCTGTGTCTCATTGTCTGTCTGTGTCTCATTGTCTGTCTGTGTCTCATTGTCTGTCTGTGTCTCATTGTCTGTGTCTCATTGTCTGTCTCATTGTCTGTCTGTCTCATTGTCTGTCTGTCTCATTGTCTGTGTCTCATTGTCTGTCTCATTGTCTGTCTGTCTCATTGTCTGTCTGTCTCATTGTCTGTCTGTCTCATTGTCTGTCTCATTGTCTATCTGTCTCATTGTCTATCTGTCTCATTGTATATCTGTCTCGTTGTCTGTCTCATTGTCTATCTGTCTCGTTGTCTATCTGTCTCGTTGTCTATCTGTTACATTGTCTATCTGTTACATTTTCTATCTGTTACATTGTCTATCTGTCTCATTGTCTGTCTCATTGTCTATCTGTCTCAGTGTCTATCTGTCTCATTGTCTATCTGTCTCATTGCCTATCTGTCTCATTGTCTGCGTCTGATTGTCTCTCTGTCTGATTGTCTTTTTGTCGAATGTCTATCTGTCTGATAGTCTATCTGAGTGCTTATCTGTCTGATTGTATCTCTGTCTATATCTGTCTCTCTTCCCATCTCTGTCTGTCCATCTGTTTGCCTATCTCTGTCTGCTTGTCTGTATGTCTGTCTATGTCTCTGTCTGACTGTGTCTCTGTGTCTGTGTCTGTGTCTCTGTGTCTCTGTTTGACTGTGTCTGTTTGACTGTGTCTGTCTGACAGTGTCTCTGTTTGTGTCTGTCTGACAGTGTCTCTGTTTGTGTCTGTCTGACAGTGTCTCTGTTTGTGTCTGTCTGACAGTGTCTCTTTGACTGTGTCTGTCTGACAGTGTCTCTTTGACTGTGTCTGTCTGACAGTGTCTGTTTGACTGTGTCTGTCTGCTTGACTGTGTCTGTCTGCTTGACTGTGTCTGTCTGCTTGACTGTGTCTGTCTGCTTGACTGTGTCTGTCTGTTTGACTGTGTCTGTTTGACTGTGTCTGTTTGACTGTGTCTGTCTGACAGTGTCTCTGTTTGTGTCTGTCTGACAGTGTCTCTGTTTGTGTCTGTCTGACAGTGTCTCTGTTTGTGTCTGTCTGACAGTGTCTCTGTTTGTGTCTGTCTGACAGTGTCTCTGTTTGTGTCTGTCTGACAGTGTCTCTGTCTGACAGTGTCTCTGTCTGACAGTGTCTCTGTCTGACAGTGTCTCTGTCTGACAGTGTCTCTGTCTGACAGTGTCTCTGTCTGACAGTGTCTCTGTCTGACAGTGTCTCTGTCTGACAGTGTCTCTGTCTGACAGTGTCTCTGTCTGACAGTGTGTCTGACAGTGTCTCTGTCTGACAGTGTCTCTGTCTGACAGTGTCTCTGTCTGACAGTGTCTCTGTCTGACAGTGTCTCTGTCTGACAGTGTCTCTGTCTGACAGTGTCTCTGTCTGACAGTGTCTCTGTCTGACAGTGTCTCTGTCTGACAGTGTCTCTGTCTGACAGTGTCTCTGTCTGACAGTGTCTCTGTCTGACAGTGTCTCTGTCTGACAGTGTCTCTGTCTGACAGTGTCTCTGTCTGACAGTGTCTCTGTCTGACAGTGTCTCTGTCTGACAGTGTCTCTGTCTGACAGTGTCTCTGTCTGACAGTGTCTCTGTCTGACAGTGTCTCTGTCTGACAGTGTCTCTGTCTGACAGTGTCTCTGTCTGACAGTGTCTCTGTCTGACAGTGTCTCTGTCTGACAGTGTCTCTGTCTGACAGTGTCTCTGTCTGACAGTGTCTCTGTCTGACAGTGTCTCTGTCTGACAGTGTCTCTGTCTGACAGTGTCTCTGTCTGACAGTGTCTCTGTCTGACAGTGTCTCTGTCTGACAGTGTCTCTGTCTGACAGTGTCTCTGTCTGACAGTGTCTCTGTCTGACAGTGTCTCTGTCTGACAGTGTCTCTGTCTGACAGTGTCTCTGTCTGACAGTGTCTCTGTCTGACAGTGTCTCTGTCTGACAGTGTCTCTGTCTGACAGTGTCTCTGTCTGACAGTGTCTCTGTCTGACAGTGTCTCTGTCTGACAGTGTCTCTGTCTGACAGTGTCTCTGTCTGACAGTGTCTCTGTCTGACAGTGTCTCTGTCTGACAGTGTCTCTGTCTGACAGTGTCTCTGTCTGACAGTGTCTCTGTCTGACAGTGTCTCTGTCTGACAGTGTCTCTGTCTGACAGTGTCTCTGTCTGACAGTGTCTCTGTCTGACAGTGTCTCTGTCTGACAGTGTCTCTGTCTGACAGTGTCTCTGTCTGACAGTGTCTCTGTCTGACAGTGTCTCTGTCTGACAGTGTCTCTGTCTGACAGTGTCTCTGTCTGACAGTGTCTCTGTCTGACAGTGTCTCTGTCTGACAGTGTCTCTGTCTGACAGTGTCTCTGTCTGACAGTGTCTCTGTCTGACAGTGTCTCTGTCTGACAGTGTCTCTGTCTGACAGTGTCTCTGTCTGACAGTGTCTCTGTCTGACAGTGTCTCTGTCTGACAGTGTCTCTGTCTGACAGTGTCTCTGTCTGACAGTGTCTCTGTCTGACAGTGTCTCTGTCTGACAGTGTCTCTGTCTGGCAGTGTCTCTGTCTGACAGTGTCTCTGTTTGCCCGTCTGTGTCTGTCTGCGTCTGTGTCTGTCTGCGTCTGTGTCTGTCTGCGTCTGTGTCTGTCTGCGTCTGTGTCTGTCTGCGTCTGTGTCTGTCTGCGTCTGTGTCTGTCTGCGTCTGTGTCTGTCTGCGTCTGTGTCTGTGTCTGTCTGTGTTTGTGTCTGTCTGCGTCTGTGTTTGTGTCTGTCTGTGTTTGTGTCTGTCTGCGTCTCTGTCTGTCTGCGTCTCTGTCTGTCTGCGTCTCTGTCTGTCTGCGTCTCTGTCTGTCTGCGTCTCTGTCTGTCTGCGTCTCTGTCTGTCTGCGTCTCTGTCTGTCTGCGTCTCTGTCTGTCTGCGTCTCTGTCTGTCTGCGTCTCTGTCTGTCTGCGTCTCTGTCTGTCTGCGTCTCTGTCTGTCTGCGTCTCTGTCTGTCTGCGTCTCTGTCTGTCTGCGTCTCTGTCTGTCTGCGTCTCTGTCTGTCTGCGTCTCTGTCTGTCTGCGTCTCTGTCTGTCTGCGTCTCTGTCTGTCTGCGTCTCTGTCTGTCTGCGTCTCTGTCTGTCTGCGTCTGTCTGTCTGTCTGCGTCTGTCTGTCTGTCTGCGTCTCTGTCTGTCTGTCTGTCTGCGTCTCTGTCTGTCTGCGTCTCTGTCTGTCTGCGTCTCTGTCTGTCTGCGTCTCTGTCTGTCTGCGTCTCTGTCTGTCTGCGTCTCTGTCTGTCTGCGTCTCTGTCTGTCTGCGTCTCTGTCTGTCTGCGTCTCTGTCTGTCTGCGTCTCTGTCTGTCTGCGTCTCTGTCTGTCTGCGTCTCTGTCTGTCTGCGTCTCTGTCTGTCTGCGTCTCTGTCTGTCTGCGTCTCTGTCTGTCTGCGTCTCTGTCTGTCTGCGTCTCTGTCTGTCTGCGTCTCTGTCTGTCTGCGTCTCTGTCTGTCTGCGTCTCTGTCTGTCTGCGTCTCTGTCTGTCTCTGTCTGTCTCTGCGTCTCTGTCTGTCTCTGCGTCTCTGTCTGTCTCTGCGTCTCTGTCTGTCTCTGCGTCTCTGTCTGTCTCTGCGTCTCTGTCTGTCTCTGCGTCTCTGTCTGTCTGCGTCTCTGTCTGTCTGCGTCTCTGTCTGTCTGCGTCTCTGTCTGCGTCTCTGTCTGTCTGCGTCTGTCTGTCTGCATCTGTCTGCGTCTGTCTGTCTGCATCTGTCTGCGTGTGTGTGGGTGTGTCTATGTATGTCTGTTTGTCTGTGTCAATGTCTGCCAATGTCTGTGTCAATGTCTGTGTCAATGTCTGTGTCAATGTCTGTGTCAATGTCTGTGTCAATGTCTGTGTCAATGTCTGTGTCAATGTCTGTGTCTGTGTCAATGTCTGTGTCTGTGTCAATGTCTGTGTCAATGTCTGTGTCAATGTCTGTGTCTGTGTCAATGTCTGTGTCTGTGTCAATGTCTGTGTCTGTGTCAATGTGTGTCTGTGTCAATGTCTGTGTCAATGTCTGTGTCTGTGTCAATGTCTGTGTCAATGTCTGTGTCAATGTCTGTCTGTGTCTATGTCTGTCTGTGTCTATGTCTGTCTGTGCCTGTCTGTGTCTATGTCTGCCTGTGCCTATGTCTGTCTGTGCCTATGTCTGTCTGTGCCCATGTCTGTCTGTGCCCATGTCTGTCTGTGCCCATGTCTGCCTGTGCCCATGTCTGCCTGTGCCCATGTCTGCCTGTGCCCATGTCTGCCTGTGCCTATGTCTGCCTGTGCCCATGTCTGCCTGTGCCCATGTCTGCCTGTGCCTATGTCTGCCTGTGCCTATGTCTGTCTGTGCCTATTTCTGTCTGTGCCTATTTCTGTCTGTGCCTATTTCTGTCTGTGCCTGTGTGTCTGTGCCTATGTGTCTGTGTCTGTGTGTCAATGTCTGTGTCTGTGTCTGTCTGTGTCTATGTCTGCCTGTGCCCATGTCTGCCTGTGCCCATGTCTGCCTGTGCCCATGTCTGTCTGTGCCCATACTGCCTGTGCCTATGTCTGCCTGTGCCTATGTCTGCCTGTGCCTATGTCTGCCTGTGCCTATGTCTGCCTGTGCCTATGTCTGTCTGTGTCTATGTCTGTCTGTGCCTATGTCTGTCTGTGTTTATGTCTGTCTGTGCCTGTGCCTATGTCTGTCTGTGGCTATGTCTGTCTGTGCCTATGTCTGTGCCTATGTCTGTCTGTGCCAATGTCTGTCTGTGCCTATGTCTGTCTGTGCCTATGTCTGACTGTCTGCGTCTGCCTGTCTCTGTTTGTCTGCGTCTGCCTGTCTCTGTCTGCCTGTCCTTGCCTGCCTGTATCTGTCTCTGCCTGTGTCTCGTTTTGTGTTTCTGTCTCGTTTTGTGTTTCTGTCTCGTTCTGTGTTTCTGTCTCGTTCTGTGTTTCTGTCTCGTTCTGTGTTTGTCTCGTTCTGTGTTTCTGTTTCGTTCTGTGTTTCTGTCTCGTTCTGTGTTTCTGTCTCGTTCCGTGTTTCTGTCTCGTTCTGTGTTTCTGTCTCGTTCTATGTTTGTCTCGTTCTGTGTTTGTCTCGTTTTGTGTTTGTCTCGTTCTGTATTTCTGTCTCGATCTGTGTTTCTGGCACTGTCTCTGCGTCTCCTCCTCCTCCTCTCTCTGCCCTCTCTCTCTGCCTTTTCTTTCTCTCTGCCCTCTCTCTCTCTCTCTTCCCTCTCCCTCTGATCTCTCTCTCTTTCAGTCTTCAGCTTGTCTCCGGGTGAAGCTTATGGATTCAATATTTGACCTCTGCCCTTATGGAAGATGGAGTCAAATCCCTCTTTTGTCTCTCATCGTTGTTCATTTTCATCTATGGAGGTGGTGGTTAGCCTGTTCAACGTCAAACTCCAGAGCTCCCTGTTCAGTTTTGAACATGTTCTTCTCCCACGCAGGATCTTCTTTGACACCAAGTTAAGAATTATCTGTTCACTTTTAAAACTATTCTTGAAGATCAGGGGTGGGGAACCCTTGGCACGCGTGCCAAAAATGTCGCATTAACGCTTTTTTTTTTCCCCGGCACGTGAATCCCAGAACTCATCTTAAAATATAACTAATAAATCTTCAACTTCGTTTTGCGTGGGATACCGGATTGGGTCTCTTGAACAAGAATTCTCAACCTTCCTTCCTTATGTACCCTGAGGTTATGCCTTGCTGTTCTTTAGCCTCCTAGAAACCCCATTATTAGTGGGTAGAACCCTAGTGCATCAACAAACTATCACTAGTTTTCGATTCATGGGAAGGTGCCTATGACCTTACTTCGTTGACAAGGGAGATAATTTTGTTTTGTATCAAAGATTTTGCTGATCTTGGCACTTACACATTAAAAGGTTGCCCACCCGTTCAAGGTACTTACTACCCTTTCAACTCCTCTTTCTACTCTCTCCCTTTGCCTGATCCCTCTTTTTTGGCTACATCTAGCTTTCAGCTGTCTCTAATTCTAGAAGATTCAATGGATTCTATTCCTCATTCTAGTTTTTTAGTTCCGTACCTGCATTAATCTAGAAGCATCTAGATAGCTTCTTATAACTTATGAACATCCTGTTCTTATGAAACAAATCATTACTTAAAGGTTCTTCAGTCTACAGCAATTACATATTCATGTTGTTTGCCATCCACCTAGTGTGTTAATAGCCACTCGCCTTTAGAAACTCTTCTGCTTATCTAATCTATCTTCCCTATGGGTAACTAGGTACATCACATCCTCCTCTCTCTAGGTGGATCATCCACAATATCTCATCTCGTCCTTTAACCTCCCGAGACTCGTGACCTCGATTTCTTGTTGACCTGGTTTCCTTGTGGCTGTGTACATCCACAGTTCTTGTGTTGGTCCTTCCTCGTTCTCATCCTCAGACTCGGAAGCGTCTGTGATCAAACTCGTTCTTCTTTCTCTCAACATCGCTCTCTACCACCACCACCACCACCTCTGCCTTCACTATCATCACAACCATCATAAGCACCATCACAATCACCATCACCAAAATCACAATCATCACAACCTCTATCATCACAACCATCATGACTTAAATGACCATTTTCTATATCACCACCAAAGCCTCTACCTTCACAATCATCACTATCATCACAACCATCATAATCACCACAATCACAATCCCCATCATCACAATCACCACAATCACAATCATCACAACCCTTATCACAACCATCATGACTTAAATGACCATTTTCTATACCACCACCACCACCACCTCTACCACCACCACCCCGAACCCCCAACCTTCACCTCACCATACTCACCTCTCTTGCTGTATTACTCCGTGTAAAACAAGGTGCAAAGCCTTTGTGGAGCCTCACCGTGTTTAATATTTTATCTATTTTTTCTTCTCTCATGATTATATTTTTTTACTAGTTTATCCTATCCCCCTTCCCGGTTACCTCACATCTTCTTCAAGATTGATGTTTTATTCATTCTTTGTTTCATTTTGTTATTCCACTATTCTTCCCTCTCTCTGTCCATCTCTTCTTCACGCCTTCCCTGCCGGTTGGTACGTGTCTTTCTATCATGTCTGCCGCCAGGCGATTTTTATTCTTTTTCGTGCCATCCTGTTAGTAATATACAAGGGATTTTTTTTACCATCTTCGATTCTATACCCTTCAATAAATAGAATATTGGTTGACTGCAATCAACACTTTAAGAGGTTTCTTGACACCCATACGAACCCGAGTCACCCAGCATTTCATTGTAATTAAAAATAACCTTATATATATATATATTATTATGTATATATATATAATTATATATATATATATATTATTATATATATATATATATATATATATAATGTATATAAATAACAATTACAATAATGATAATGATAATTAAATAAATTCCTCTATCCCTACATTCTGCTACCATCCTTAAACCTCCTTTTCTGTGTGCGTGCTTTTGTGTGTGTGTGTGTGTGTGTGTGTGTGTGTGTGTGTGTGTGTGTGTGTGTGTGTGTGTGTGTGTGTGTGTGTGTGTGTGTGTGTGTGTGTGTGCGAATGTG
>NC_134805.1:36799357-36816857 GCF_046742065.1 Oratosquilla oratoria | reverse complement strand
CAAAGAAATTGAACGACTACATAGGGAAGAACTACAACTGGAAGGACAGCGACATCGAGTCCGGCTTCAAACAAGGTGTTCTATTATGCTGTTCCATTGCAGCCAGGGACAACAGCAAGACCATCCCCAGGAGATACGTTCGCGCCCTTCAAGAACTCCTTAACAATGACGACATCATCATCACGACCGCCGACAAAGGAGGTGGCGTTGTCATCATGAACAAGAGGGTCTACACCAACAAAATGGAACGTTTACTCTCTGACCAATCCACATATTGTAAACAAAGGGACGGTACAGCCAGCAAAGAAGCCAAGAAGTTCAACACCGACATCAGAAAAATCCTCAAAAGAACCGAAAAGGGAAAAAGACTCCTCTACCTCCTAGAGGAAGACCCAACAATCCCATCCATGAAAGGACTTCCGAAAATCCACAAACAGGACATTCCCCTCCGACCTATAACTTCTGGCATAGGTAGCGCACCACATAGGCTAGCCAAACTATTAGCCAAACCTCTTTCATCCTCCTTAGGTAGCATTAGCGGAACACACCTTAGAAACTCCTCCGACCTAATAGACAAACTCAACACATTTGACTTCACAGACCAACGCCTGATAAGCTTTGACATAACTTCCCTCTACACAAACGTAACAATAGACGGTGCCCTTCGGGCTGTTAAAGAAACAGTACAACACATTGACACCGACAACTTACCCATCAACAAGCGTGACTACTTGGAGTTGGTGGATAAGTGCATAAAATTTGGTTCCTTTGTTTTTAACAAGCAGGAATACAGACAACATGAGGGGCTTCCAATGGGGTCTCCATTGAGTGCGGTGGCAGCATCGCTCTACATGGAGACTTTGGAAAGGGACCACCTTCTGCATATCGTCCCAGCTAACTCCAGGTGGTACCGTTATGTTGACGACATCCTCTTCATTTCACACAAAACAAACGACACAAGAAACATACTGGAACAACTGAACAACGTGGACAAAAGAATTAAATTCACAGTAGAGGAAGAGACCAACGGTTCCCTACCTTTCCTAGACGCTGTCGTCATCAGATCGGACAGCAGCGCTAGGTTCAAGGTATACCGTAAACCGACAAACAAAGACGACTTCATCCACTATTTTAGCGCACACGACGAGAAGACCAAATCAGGGGTTATCATTGGGTTTTACCTTAGGGCTCTTAGAATATGCAGTGAAGAGTATTTACAAGAGGAAATTGAATACGTAACCGCTGCGTTCAGGAACCTAAGGTACCCAGAGGGCATGTTAGGGACGTCACTACGGAAAGCCATTAAAATCAGACAGAGGAAAGGATGTGAAGAGAGGACAAATTTACGATACCTTGTGGTTCCTAACTCTGGCCTCTCTCACATGCTTTCCAAAACGTTGAGACAGACAGGACTCATCATAGTAAATGACACAGGGAAGAAAATAGGACACTTGACCACCAACAGAACCAAGACGAACCGTGACAATAGCATCGTTTACAAAATTCCCTGCAAAGGATGTGACTGTGCATACTACGGAGAGACATACAGAGGACTTAACAACAGACTCAAGGAACACAAAGCGGACATTAGACACCACCGAGAAACCAACGCTCTAGTTAACCACATTGACACAGAGGGACATTTGCCTAACTGGGAGGGCTCCACCATTCTAGCTAAAGGACTACACAAGAAACAACGGAAAATAATTGAATCACTTTACATTGCCAACCACAAAAACACAAACAAGAGAACTGGTGACTCGAAATGGACAAAATCTACCGCGACACTTGCCCTCCAAGAATGGCTTCCCAGACCCCCCGATCCTAAGTAGATACCTTTTTCCCACTTCGGCCTACCCTCTCCAGCTTTCTTCCTTTCACTCTGAAGTTCCTCCATGCTACCTTGCCCCAACTTTTTATCATGATTTATTCTTTTAATGCTATTTGTTACTATTTATTTTCAACACTATTATTATTATCATTGTTATTATAACTATTATTATTTCTATCATTATATTTATAATTTTATCATTACATTTTTATTTTTATTATTACCATCTTTATTATTATTACTTTCATTATCTCTATCATTATTATTGTTATTATTATTGTTACTATTTAAATATTTAATTAATTTTTTCGTTTTTATTATCATTGTTTTCACTATTATTGTCATAATTACTATTAATATTATTTCTATTATTGTTTTTATCATTATCACTTTTATTTTATTGTTATTATTTCCTGTATTGCTACTATCATTTTTGTTATCTTTGTTAATATTATTAATTAAATATTTATCTTCATCGTTATCATTACTATTGTTACATTTTCTATTAATAATTTATTTCGTATTAGTGTTATCATATTTAATTGTAAAAATGTCTTCATTGTTACGTGAGCCACAATGTGATGTTCACATTCGCCACCAACTATGGCAACTCGGAGAGGTGGTGAGGTCCACCCCATGTATATAATGCCCACAGCCCGTTTGTACACATATTCCTTTGAAAAAGCATACCTGCGAAACTAGTCAGGAATAAACTCAAGACTAAGACTCCTGTGTTTCCTATTCCGCTTACATCAACCTGTCAGAATGTCTCAATATATATGTATATGTATATGTATATATATATATACTATTTTTGGCTGCACTATTCCACTTATAAGAAGGAAAGGGCCTTACAGAAACACACACACACACACATATATATATATATATATAATATATATATATAATGTATATATATATATATATATATATATGTCATTAAAATGAATGGCAAGCTTGTTATGACAGAGCTTCTTGTCGTATTTTTCTCTCTTTCTTAGAGTGATCTTGCCTTCTGTAGGCAGTAACCTTAATAAATCTCCGTATGTCATGTTGTGGAATAACATACATAATCTATAAATAAGCCAAAACGCGTTTTCACACCTCTTGGTGCTTCCTCAGTGGCAGGCACGAATCTAAGGGCTGGGCTGGTGTGTGTGGGTATATATGGGACAGGCTGTGGGATTTTGTCTAGTCGTCGGTGTGGGATTTTGTCTGGTCGTCGATGTGGGATTTTGTCTGGTTGGCGTCGCCGGAGCTCCGTGTCGTTCTGTAGGTTGGAGGGTGGCGTGCATCTGTGTTTTTTGTCTCATTTTCACTGGGGAATGATCTTCTCACACTTGGTAGGATTTTTAAGTCCTCGAGTTGGGTATTCATTCCCGGGGATAGATCCTTGATATACAAAGCCTCTAATATAGGTAAACGTCGTGGGTCTTTGTTGTGATCTATAATCTCCGTATTCTGGGTTAGGTCTTCTCTTCTTAATTTTGCTTGATGGACTTCGCTATGATGATTTTTAGGTGCTCCTGAGTTTAGGTGATATGACAGACGACGCGAGAGCCTCATGGTGGTCATGCCGATATAGGTAGTAGGATGGGTTTCACAGTTCCCATATTTGCAGGTGTACCTATATACGACATGAGATTTTTGAAGTTCATCGACGATCTGCCTGGTGTTGTTCCTTAGGAGTAGGTTCGATGTTTTTTTGTTTGATAGTAAATAATGAAATTAATTTTGAAGCTTGATTCAGTGGGCTTGATGTTTCTCTTTATGATTTGTTGCATCACTCTCTCATCCTCCTTGCCATTCATTTTAATGAAGTATGCTTGAGGGAAAACCTCCTGCCCATTTACACTATGAATATATATATGTATATATGTATATATAAAGATATATATATATATATATATATATATACATATGCATATGTATATATTATATATATATATATATGTATATACATTTTATATATATATATATATATATATATATATATGTATATATATATCAACCATTCCTGCACACATCAACCATTTCCCCCCCCCCGTATGAACCATTTCTCTACACACATCAACCATCCTCCCCCCACCATCCATCCTGCACATCAACCATCCCCACATCATCCATCATCCACATCAACCATCCTTCACATCAGCCATCCCCCACACATCAGCCATCCCCCACACATCAGCCATCCCCCACACATCAACCATCCCCCACACATCAACCAACCCTGACATCAACCATCATCCCATACATCAGCCATCACTCCACATCAACCAAACCTGACATAACCCCCCCCCCCGCTACATCTCCGCAGCCAAATGGTCACATTAAACTGGCGAGGAATTTGGCTGTAGAAACTACAGCTACGATCCCATTCATGGCAAACCGAAAACTGATAAAAAAAAAACTCAAAAAAAGACAACCAACTCTTAAAGAACTCAAAAATTTGAAAATATAAGAATCTTACCTCACCCCTCACCCTCACTGAAAAGACTCATATTTTGAATTATGATATTCAGACCCTTATCACTAATAGCACTCAAAATTCACAACTATAGTATTCAAAGTAACTATGAATATAACATCTTACAACCCTAGTTATAACCGTGATAACCTTTGATTCAATTACACACCAAAGGCGTTATATAACAACAACCATAATTATGATATCCAGACCCAATTCACTAATATGACTCTAAATTCACAACTATAGTATTCAAAGTAACTATGAATATAACATCTTACAACCATGGTTATAACCGTGATAACCTTTGGTTCATTTACACACCAAAGGCGTTATATGATAACCAAAATTAACAACCTGATAACTCCAACTACAACTTGTGTCCCTAACCCGAATAGAAGGAACAATAAATCCCGCTGAACGAGAGCAGTTGTCGAAAGTGTCGAGAACCTTCAGTATATGCTACATGCCCCATTAAAACGTTCAGGAAACATAAGAGGAGATATACTTCATTAACCCGTTCAGAAACGATCATAAACATTGATCGGACAGAACTTTTGACGCATAGGAACCTTGAATGAAAATTACACATGACGTTGCTGTGACCTTGATTTTTGACCTCGATCTAAGGTCATTGATAGGGCTCAACCCTGGAATCATTTTTAATAAGGTATCTTAGTAAGGTTATGATCAAAGCAAGTTAACCCATTAAACTCCGATGACAAGATGTCTTGTCATTTGGTCAAATAAAACAAAAAATTATAAAACACCAAAATGTTTGATCCAACACCAGAAAAATATGACGTCAATCCTCGCTTCGCTCGCAGCGAAGCGAGGATTGACGTCATATTTTTCTGGTGTTGTTTGATCAAACATTTTGGTGTTTTATAATTTTTTGTTTTATTTGACCAAATGACAAGACATCTTGTCATCGGAGTTTAATGGGTTAAGAGGCCAAAATATGCGTTACAACGTTACAAACAAACGTGTAACGGAACAAATAACACAGTTGTATTTTCGACAACTATAAACAATCACAAGCACAAAACTGAAACTTAAAGCAAAACTATAAAAAGCCACAACCAAAATCAAGGCTACAACCACAATTGTAACTAAGCACACCAGTAACTGTGAGTACAATACAACCAGGTACTGCCACAACACAACTCCAGTTGCAACTACAACCTTAATAACTACAATACCCGGAACTAAAACCATGATGTAACAGTCCAATAACACCTAAAATCACAACCACAACGTAAATAAAAATCACCCAAAATCGCAACCGATAACTCACAATTACACTAAAAAATATGACCGTAAATTACACAGAAATCACAACTACAACCAGTTACAAACACAACCACAGACAATCGGAAAAGCAAATAACCCGCAAATCATACCCATACCTACAACCGCAGCAGGAACTAATAACCAAAGCCATGTTCACAACCACGTGGAAGAAAAATCACAACCGCGCCAACAAATGCAACCACAACAATAACCATAGTCGCCACTGAGAAATCACAATCACGCCTATAACCACAACCAGGAAATAACCATAACCAAAGCCATATTCACAACCACGGGTAAGAAAAATCACAACCGCGTCAAACAAATGCAACCACAACAATAACCACGATCGCCTTTGACAAATCACAGCCACGCCTATAACCAGAACCAGGTAATAAAAACCACAACCGGACATTCACAACCACAAATGATAGGGGACTGACAACCATTCCTGAATCTGGAGCCACAAGAGCCACAAGAAACTCCACAACCACAACCAACCACCGTCAGGTTGGTGCGCGGGTTGTGATGAATAAAACATTTGGGGATGAAATCATACAACCGGATATCCCTTCTTCACCATCTCTCTCTCTCCCTCCCTCTCCCTCCCTCTCTCTCTCTCTCTCTCTCTCTCTCTCTCTCTCTCTCTCTCTCTCTCTCTCACTCGCCCGCTTTTCATCACCACCACCAATACCATCACCACCAATACCATCACCACCACCACCACAATCACCACCACAATCACCACCACAAACACCAACACCACCACCAAAATTACCACCACCGGCGCCATCACTATCAACACTACCACCATCTTCATCATCAACACTGCCATCACTTTCATCATCGCCATCTTCATCACCATCAACAACATCGTTATCTTCATTATTATTACCTTCATCACAGTTATCATCATTATCATTATCTTCACCCACCACCCCTTCCTCCTCCTCCTCCTCCTCGTTTATTCTTTCCGTTCGTGTTCATTTGCTGCTACCACTTAATTGTTCTTCTTCGGGTTCTTCCATTTCTCCCTGTTATCATATCTACTGCCCTCTTTCTTCTTTCGTTTTGTTACTTTCATATATCTTCCTCTTTTTCGTCCTCATCTTTCCCTTCCTACCCTTCCCTTGTTTCTTTCCTTCCCTGTTTTCCTTCACACACTTCCTCTCTCATCCATTCCTCTTCCGTCTTTCTCCTCCTCGCTTCTCTTCGGTGCCCAGTAGTAACTGTTACCTGCCCTAACAGTCCAAGCACATTGGACAGAAGGGACGGTTTCGACCACAGCTGCTGAGCACCTCATGGCGTAGACTCCTTATCTTTTTCCTTACTCCTCCTCCTCCTCCTCCTCCACCACCACCTTCTGTTCCTCCTCCTCCTCCTACACCTTCTGTTTCCCCTACACCTCCGCCTTCTGTTCCCCCTTCTCTTCCTCCTCCTTGTTCTCCTCTATCTTCTCCTTCTCCTCCTCTTCGTTATTCTACTCCTTCTCCTCCCTTTCGTTATTCTCCTCCTTCTCCACCTCCTCCTTCTCTTTCTTCTCCTCTTCCTCCTCTTTGTTCTTATACTCCTCCTCCTCCTCCTCTTCCTCCTTCTCCCTCTCTTCGTCTTTCTTCATTCATTCTTTCGCTTTGTTCTTTGTCTTCTCTCTGTTCGTATTCTCTTCATTTTTATAACTCCTTATCGTACCCATACCACTCCTACTTTATTTTATTTTCTTCTTCTCTCATTTTTTCCTTATTCATTTTATAACTTTTTTCCTTCGTTTTCTTTAGTTTTCTTTTGTTTTCGATTTCTCAATTTTCTTCGTTTTTTTTTAATTTATTTTTGTTTTCTTCGTGTTCCATAATCTTTTTTGTTTTCCGTCTTAATTTTATTCGTTTTCTTCTACTTCCTTGCTCATCTTTATATTTTTCGTTTTCTTTATTTGTTATTTTTTATATACATTTTTACTTTATTTGTTCGCTTAGTTTACAACCTCTTCCATTTTTTTTTTAAACTCTGCCATGTCTTCTTCTGCCTTGTTGATCTCGTCAGCATTGTATACAAATTTGGTTCGCCCGGTTTGGGAGATGTGATTGGTCCAGGTCGGAGCCGTGGCCGAACTCGCAGGTTGGAGCCGGGCCAACGATCTTCTGGCGCCAGAAAGACCAGCGATGCCCACGCAAGAATGGCGAGTTGGGCTATGTGCTGCCTTGGGTATAACCCCAAACCCCTACCCCAGCCTGAATTTAGATGGGACAAATTTTGATTTAAGAAGGATATAGGCAAGAATTGGATTACTAATAGTGGCAAGAATTGGATTACTAATAGTGGTTAACGAATGGAGTAGTCTTAGTAATCATTTACCGAGAGCTGAAACTATTGGCTGTTTTTTATAAGAGAAGGTTAGATAATTTCATGGATAGGGATGAAATGTGGTAAGGGACATGGAACTGCCTAATGTAGGCCTTATGGTCTCTGGCAGTCTCCTTTTTTATGTCCTTATGATCATCCCCTCCCCATATTGAGTATATAAGGACACAAGAATGATAGAGACTGCAAGAGACACGGTCTACACTAGGCAATTCCAAAAGTATGGACTGTATTAGCTGTATGTAGTCTGTTTTTGGAAGCTATAGTGACACCCCTACGGACGAGAGTCACGTGTCCTTTTGATGCCCGAAGACTCGTCTATGCTCAAAGAAGAATGCTGAGCACTTTAAAGGGTTTGAAAAAAATTCAAAGGTCTTTAAATCCTTTAAAAGGAGGTATGGATCCTATTTAAAGGGGTTCGATCCTTAAGAGGAATCCAAAACCCCTTTTAAAGGGGTTCGATCCTTAAGAGGAATCCAAAACCCCTTTTAAAGGGTCTCAATCCCTTACAAATTATCTGACCCTCTTTATAAAGAATTGAACCTCATTAAAAAGGATATTATTCCCTCAATTTCTCCTCCCTCTTCGTCACCACCTCCATCTCTTCGGAGCAATGCTAACCCCGCGGATAGAAGCGCGGGTAACGATAGAGCCCGGGGTCGATCCCCAACGGACACGACTGACTTGCCCTGGATGCTAGAGCATACAAGGCAAGTATGACGACCATCTCGGTCACCGTTAAGAATCTACTGGTGTAGTTTCCTCCCCTTCATAAGGTCTTTGTAAACTGATTGAAAGATTATTTTACTTGTATTTATTTATATGATTACCTATTTACTTTAATTATATTATCAGTTAATTAACCGATTCATTTATTTTATTTCTTTATTTTTCATTTTTTTTTTAGCTTTTTGTTGGATCACTGACGGTATCCTTCTTCTGGTGGTTCTGATACGAGTAGATTAACAATTGAACTGCTCATTCTATCGTGTCAACTAGCTCGACCCCATCAAGTGTTTCAAAACCTCCATCTATCAATTTCAATTGTATTTCTTACACCTTTCCCAGACGTGGAAAGCTGGTGACCGACAACTGGTCTCTTCCCCATACCACTTTGAGGTGGTGATACAGAAACGGTCCCAAACTCGCACAACACAGACAAGAGCCCAAAATTTACTCCCAGAGGATTCCGAGGACCGATGCCAGCCGCTTCGGGGCTCCGGGTTTTCCTCTTATTGAAACTCAAGATGGTAATCATTATCTTATTTTTTAATCTATTTACTAGTGTATTTATTTTCGCTTATATGTTTATCTATTTCTTTATTCATTTGTTCCTCTATTTATTGTTTATTCAATTATTCATCTATTTGTTTCCCATGTATTTGTTTGTTTGCTTGTTTGTTTGTTCAATTACTGATCTACACGTTTGATTTATTTGATCTTTTTACAAAAATCTGTGACTCAAAACCAAATCAAGCTTCTTATCTCTTATCTTGTCCACGTACAATACATATCTGCAAGCAATTAGAATGACCAAGCTCATTATGCTCTTATCATGTTCCTTTTTTATCTATCTATATTTTCTATTATTTACAACCAATGCCAATGTAACACGCTCCACATTTCAAAGGATTACAAAGGAGGAGCATGCCGACAGGTGACCTTTTGGTCCATAACTAGGTCAGATGCGAAAAAATGTAATGATAAATAAATAAATGAACAAATGAAAAATTATAATAGCATAAATAGTAATATATAAAATGAATAAATGCATAGGTATAGTTAAATAATAAAGAAACGGGAAAACAGTAAATAATGATAAATTGACAGATGAATAATAATAATAATAAATGAAAATCGAACTATAATAAACAGACAAATAATAACAAACAAATAATATAAAATAAATGGCAGGCATTACAGTATCTTGTTTAGGTGTTTATCTAAAAGAATCTTAAAGCTTTGAACTAAACTACATTGTACTTCCTCTGCAGGAAGTTTATTCTATTCATTAACTACACGGTTGGTGAAGTTGTTTCTACCCACTTCCAAATTAAACCTATTTCCTGACGGTTTGAGACCATTGTTTCTTGTCGGATTCTCATTCAGTACGAAATTTGTCACTTTTGATGTTGTCAATCCCCTTTATAAGCTTAGAGACATGTATCAAGTCACCTCTGAGTCTACGCTTTTTTAGGCAGAATAGATTCATATGTTTTAGTCTACTTTCGTATAATTTATTTTTGATATTTGGAATCAGTTTTGTGGCTCGCCGTTGTACTTTTTCCAATCTGTCAATGTCTTTAGCCTGACCTGAGGCTGTATCATTCCTGAGTGGTTAGACAGGGGAACCTGCAGTGGACTGGTCCATTTACAATTTCGAATAGCCTCTATCTTCATCATCAATTTCAATATAAATTGGAGGCATACGACAGGGAGCGCTTTGCATCACTTACACAACGGCCCCAGCCTCCATCGTTACTCCGGGCAAGCTTCCATGCAGCCACCCTTTCCTTTAACTTGCTCTCTCTTATATTTCTTACTATCATTGTCCCGGTATGTGGATTTCTGTTCTCCCTCTTTCCATTTTCTATTGTTCCGTTTTGATTCGCCCTTTCTCTCTTCTTCTTCTTCTTCTTCTTCTTCTTCCTCCCTTTCTTCTTCTCTATTCGGTTTGTTTTCGTTCCCAACGCGTCTCTCGGATTTTCTGCGTCTACTTAATTATCTTGACATTCCTCATTTTTTTTTTCTTTCTTTTTATTATTCTCTCGCTCGCGTGCCAAGTCTTCATCTCCCATTTTCTCATATTTACTCCTATTCATTTCTGTCTGTTTCTTGTTAATTTTTGGATTCTGCTCAATCTTTATCCTTTTTTTTTATTCTAATATTTCCTTTTCTTATATTTGTTCTTTATGAGCTCATGTACATTCGCATTCGTTTTTTTTATTTATTTATTTATTTTTATCTTTCATTCCTTACTTGTTCTTCCATTCGTTCGTCTATTTTCTTTTTATCTTCGACTCTCCTACTTGGTATTGTTCGTCTTCTCCATTTTTCATTTTTCTACCCTTCCGTCCTTCCAATCTTCCTCTTCTCTTTCTCTCTATCTCTCTCCTTCTCTCTCTCTCTCTCCCCTCTCTCTCTCTCTCTCTCTCTCTCTCTCTCTCTCTCTCTCTCTCTTTACATTTGCACATTTCTTCTTTTTGTACGAGTTCTGTTCCCTATTCATTCGTTTGTAGGTCCTTCTACTCTCAATGAGCACGTTTGTCTGTGTGTGTTTGTGTATGTCTATGCGTATGTGTGTGTGGCTATGCGTATGTCTGTGCGTCTCTGTGTTTATTTGTGTACGTGTGCGTATCTGTGTGTGTTTGTGTCGTGTGACTGTGTGTATCTGTGTGCTAATGTGTCTCTGTCTTTTGTGTGTGTGTGTGTGTGTGTGTGTGTGTGTGTGTGTGTGTGTGTGTGTGTGTGTGTGTGTGTGTGTGTGTGTGTGTGCATGCGCGCACGCGCATGTGTGTGTCTGTGCCCGTGTGTGCGTCTGTGTATGTATATGTCTGTCTCTGTGTCGGCCTGGGTCTGTCTGCATATCTGTATGACTGCCTGTATGTCTGTGTCTGCCTCTGTGTGTCTGTGTCTGTGTCTATGTCTGTGTGTGTGTCTGCCTATGTCTGTATCTGTCTCTTTGTGTGTGTCTATGCCTGTGCCTATGTCTGTGTGTGTGTCTGTGTGTCTGTGTTTGTGTCTGTGTTCATATATGTTTGTGTTTGTCTTTCTGACTGTGTGTGTGTCTGTCTCTGTATATACTTGTGTCTGGCTGTGTGTCTACTTGTCTGGCTGTGTGTCTACTTGTCTGGCTGTGTCTGTGTCTGTGTCTGTGTTTGTCTATTTGTGTTGTGTCTTATTTGCGTCTCTCTGTTTGTGTGTGTCTGTCTGTCTATGTCTGTCTGTGTCTGTCCGTGCCAGTCTGTCCGTGCCAGTCTGTGTGTCTGTGTCTGTCTGTCTGTGTCTGTCTGTCTGTGTCTGTCTGTCTGTGTCTGTCTGTCTGTGTCTGTCTGTCTGTGTCTGTCTGTCTGTGTCTGTCTGTCTGTGTCTGTCTGTGTCTGTCTGTCTGTGTCTGTCTGTCTGTGTCTGTCTGTCTGTGTCTGTCTGTCTGTGTCTGTCTGTCTGTGTCTGTCTGTCTGTGTCTGTCTGTCTGTGTCTGTCTGTGTCTGTCTGTGTCTGTGTGTCTGTCTGTGTCTGTCTGTGTCTGTGTGTCTGTCTGTGTGTTTGTCTGTGTGTTTGTCTGTGTCTGTGTCTGTGTCTGTCTGTGTCTGTGTCTGTTTGTCTATCTGTGTCTGTGTCTGTCTGTGTCTGTCTGTCTGTGTCTGTCTGTCTGTGTCTGTCTGTCTATGTCTGTCTGTGTGCCTGTATTTGTGTGTCTTTGTCTATGTGTCTGTGTCTGTGTGTGTCTGTCTGTTTGTGTGTCTTTGTGTGTCTATGTCTGTGTGTGCGCATGTCTGTGTGTGTGTGTGTCTGCCTGTATCCGTCTACATGTGTATGTGTCCATCTGTGTGCCTGTGTCTTTCTGTATATGTGTCTGTATCTGTGTGTGTCTGTATCTGTGTGTCTGTCTGTGTCTGTGTATGTATGTGTATGTGTCTGTGTCTGTGTAAGTCTGTGTCTGTGTATGTCTGTGTCTGTGTATGTCTGTGTCTGTCTGTATGTACGTGTATGGCTGTGCCTGTGCATGTCTGTCTGTACATGTCTGTGTCTGTGCATGTCTGTGTTTGTCTGTGTGTGTGTCTGTGTCTGAGTATGTCTGTGCATGTCTGTCTGTATATCTGTATGTGTATTTCTGTGTTTGTGAATTTTTGTGTCTATGTCTGCATCTGTGTGTGTCTGTGTGTGTGTCTGTGTGTGTGTCTGTGTGTGTGTCTGTGTGTGTGTCTGTGTGTGTGTCTGTGTGTGTGTCTGTGTGTGTGTCTGTGTGTGTGCCTGTGTGTGTGTCTGTGTGTGTGTGTCTGTGTGTGTGTCTGTGTGTGTGTCTGTGTGTGTGTCTGTGTGTGTGTCTGTGTGTGTGTCTGTGTGTGTGTCTGTGTGTGTGTGTCTGTCTGTGTGTCTGTCTGTGTGTCTGTCTGTGTGTCTGTCTGTGTGTCTGTCTGTGTGTCTGTCTGTGTGTCTGTCTGTGTGTCTGTCTGTGTGTCTGTCTGTGTGTCTGTCTGTGTGTCTGTCTGTGTGTCTGTCCTTGTGTCTGTCCTTGTGTCTGTCCTTGTGTCTGTCCTTGTGTCTGTCCTTGTGTCTGTCCTTGTGTCTGTCCTTGTGTCTGTCTTTGTGCCTGTCTTTGTGCCTGTCTTTGTGTCTGTCTTTGTGCCTGTCTTTGTGCCTGTCTTTGTGCCTGTCTTTGTGCCTGTCTTTGTGCCTGTCTTTGTGCCTGTCTTTGTGTCTGTCTTTGTGTCTGTCTTTGTGTCTTTGTGTCAGTTTTTGCATCTGTCTGTGTCTGTGTTTGTGTTTGTGTTTTGTACGTGTTCGTATCTGTGTTTGTGTATGTGTTTGTCATTGTATTTGTCTGTGTCCGTCTGTGCCTGTGTATCCGTCTGTGTTTATATTTGTGTGTGTCTGTCTTTCTATCTCTGTGTGTCTCTGTCTGTCTCTACCTCTCTCTGTGTGCCTCTCTGTGTCTGTTTATTTCCGTATGTGTTTGTCTGTCTGTATCTCTGTGTGATTGGGTCTATGTATTTGGGTCTATATTTGAGTCTGTGTTTATGTGTTTGTATCTGTGTTTGTGTCTGTGTTTGTATTTGTGTCTGTTTGTATTTTTTAGTCTACCTGCTCCTGTCTGTATCTGTATCTTCCTGTCTCTGCCTGCCTGTCTGTCTGTCTGTCTGCCTGTCTTTCCATCTTTTCTCCTGAGTGCTTCCTGTCTGTCCATCTATGTGCTTGACGTCAGTCGCTCTGTCCATCCCTTTTACTCGAGTGACCGACCGACCTCGATCCTGCTTTCTCCTGGGTGCGCGCGCGCGCGCGTGGGTGGGGGTACACTGCATCCTTCTCTTGCTCTCTTTCTCGTTCTCTTTCTTGTTCTCTCGCTCTCTCTCGTTCGCTCACTCTCACTCTCTCACTCTCCCTCCCTCTCTCCCCCTCTCGCTCTCTCCCTCTCTTGCTCTCTCCCTCTCTCGCTCTCTTGCTCTCTCCCTCTCTTGCTCTCTCGCTCTCTCCCTCTCTCTCCCTCTCTCGCTCTCTCTCGCTCTCTCCCTCTCTCGCTCTCTCCCTCTCTCGCTCTCTCCCTCTCTCGCTCTCTCCCTCTCTCGCTCTCTCTCACTGTCTTTCCCTCTCCCTCCCTCTCTTTCCCTCTCGCTCTCCCTCTGTCCCCTCTCTCGCCCTCCTTCTCCCTCTCTCTCCCTCTCGCTCTGCCTCTGTCCCCTCTCGCCCTCCCTTTCTCCCTCCTCTCTGGCTCTCCCTCTCTCTACCTCTTCTCTCGCTCTCCCTCTCTCCCCCTCTTGCTCTCGCTTTTCCTCTCTCACCCCTTTCGCTCTCCCCCCTCTCGCTCTCTTTCGCTCTCCCCCCTCTCACTCTCTTTCGCTCTCTTTCGTTTGCTCTCTCGCTCTCGCTCTCACCTCGCTCTCTCGCTCTCACCTCGCTCTCTCGCTCTCACCTCGCTCTCTCTCACTCTCTCTCGCTCTCGCTCTCCCTCGCTCTCGCTCTCCCTCGCTCTCGCTCTCCCTCGCTCTCGCTCTCCCTCGCTCTCGCTCTCTCTCACTCTCGCTCTCTCTCACTCTCGCTCTCTCTCACTCTCGCTCTCTCTCACTCTCGCTCTCTCTCACTCTCGCTCTCTCTCACTCTCGCTCTCTCTCACTCTCGCTCTCTCTCACTCTCGCTCTCACCTCGTTCTCGCTCTCACCTCGCTCTTGCTCTCTCTCGCTCTCTCTTTTGCTCTTTCGTTTGCTCTCTCGCTCTCTCTCTTGCTCTCGCTCTTACCTCGCTCTCACCTCGCTTTCGCTCTCACCTCGCTTTCGCTCTCACCTCGCTCTCGCTCTCACCTCGCTTTCGCTCTCACCTCGCTTTCGCTCTCACCTCGCTCTCGCTCTCTTTCGTTTGCTCTCTCGCTCTCACCTCCCTCTAACCTCGCTCTCGTTCTCACCTCGCTCTCGTTCTCACCTCGCTCTCTCTTGCTCTCACCTCGCTCTCTCTTGCTCTCACCTCGCTCTCTCTTGCTCTCACCTCGCTCTCGCTCTCACCTCGCTCTCGCTCTCACCTCGCTCTCGCTCTCCCCCGCTCTCGCTCTCACCCCTCTCTCTCTCCCTCTCGCTCTTGCTCTCTCTCTCGCTCTTGCTCTCTCTTTCGTCTGCTCTCTCGCTCTCACCTTGCTCTCGCTCTTACCTCTCTCTCGCTCTCACCTCGCTCTCTCTCGCTCTCTCTCCGTCTCTTTCGCTTAGCTCTCTCTCGTTCTGTCTCGCTCTCTCTCGCTCTCTCTTCATTTTCCTTTATCGGTCTATTCTTCTTCTTTACCTTTCGTTCTCCTAACTCTTTTTATTTAATTTCTTTTCTATTAATTCTTTAGTCCCTTCTCCTTCAAGGATTTTTTTTTCTTTCAATTTCCCTCTTCTGTTCTTCTGACACTTTCGCCCTTTCCCTATTCCCCCCCTTCCCTTCCCTCTTCCCTCTTTATATCCTTCCCCTTTACAGCATCCTTTGTCCCCTCTCCCTCACTTCCTCTTCTCTTTTTCACACCCTCTCCCCTCTCACTCCACTCTCCCACGTTCACAGCCCACTTCATTTATTCTCTTTGTTATTTTTCACTCTTCGTTCCTCCTATTATATGGTTCAGTTTATTTCACCTTCTCAGCTGTCACGTTTTCCTGATGCTTTTTTTTTTCGTTTTCATTCTCCTCTACCTCTTTCTTCTTATCATTGCAATTTCTCTATTTCTTTTTTTTTTTTGTAATTTTTCTCCCTATCATTTTCCTCCCTACCATTTTCCTTTTTACATTCTCTTCTATTTCATTCACTTATTTTTCATTATTTTCTTTTTCATTATTTTCTTTCTTTTTTTTCCTTCGTTCTCTTCTTTTTCGTTCTTTTCCGTTTCATTTTCTTCTTTTTCAATCTCTTTTTCAGCATTTATTTTTCAGCATTCTCTTCTTTATCATTCTCTTTTTTCATCCTCCTCTTTTTCACCTCTCTTTTTATCACTCTTCATCATTTTCTTCTTCATCATTCTCTCCTTTATATTCTCTCCTCTTCCTCCTTATCCCATATAGCCTCTGCCTCTTCCTAGCCTTACTTTCCTCGTAATCTCTTATCCTTGTCCTTCTCTTTTCCTTCTTCCTCTCTTTATTCTTCCCTCCTCCTCCTCCTTCTACTGTTTCCACTGATGCTCCTCCTCCTCCTCCTTAATCCTCTTCCTTCTCCATCACTCCATTCTCCATTTCTCATCAAATTTATCATATATTATTTTCACTTCGTCTTGGTATACATATTTCGTCAATATTTTAATTAATGTTCTCAAGTCTAGAGTAAATATTTTGTTTTGCCTCGCGTGTCCCCTCCCCCTCCCCCCCGCATCCTCTTCGTCTCGCCGGAAACTCTGAAGGACTTGGCGACGGGGGAGGTCTGAAGAATCATTCGAATGGTACTTTGAAGGTCATCAGGTCAGGTCAGGTTAGGTCAGGACAACGGAGGAATAAAAAAATGCGCTTCCTACCGAGCCGAAGACCTCTATCGAGGGTCTTGTATTAGGTCAGGTTAGGTTGAACCAGGCTAGGTAATATTGAATCTGCGACAGAGTAGATGACTTCTGCTGAAAATCAGGTAATGCCCTTGGGTTGTGGCCTTCGACAAAATCATGAGAAACAGGGAAGGGGAGGTGGGGGGAAGGGGAGGTGGGGGGAAGGGGAGAAGGGGAGAAGGGGAGAAGGGGGGAAGGTTTCTGTCGTAAAATATTTGATGAAGTCTGCGGTCGGGCAGCAAAGGAGGCCATGAAAAGTCATGAGAACATGGAAACGAGTCGCAGCATAAAAGTAGGTTTTATCAAGACTTTGGGGGGAGGGGGGAAGGGGAGAGGGGGGCAAGGGGAGAGGGTTGGTCTCAGGTCTCAACAGAGACGAGTCAAAGAATAAAAGGAGGTTTTATCGAGACCTAGAGCCTCGGGTCTCGACACAGATTCAGTTTGCGGTTGAAACGAAGGTTTCTTTCGTTCTTGCAGAAGATGACCATATAAGGAAATTAAGATGCAGAGGCTTTCGTTATTATGTTACGGGCAGTCGAACTAAGATATGGCGGTTATGAATCATTGCACTGACGTCTCCTCTGGTTTTCTTGAAGAGAATGACCTTATAAAGAAATAACGTAGGAGAGGTCTAACTCAAATGAAGAGTATGTCATTACAGAAAACTGGGTCGAGTTCAAACCCAATGCTTGAAAAAAAAAGTGAGATTCTCAATTTGCCTTGTTCACGTCAAGTTCCTCCCACACGTTCCTTGACCTCCTCCATCCAACGACATCTATGGATACTTTGTTCTGGCTAACACCAGACGATTTTATTCAGTTGATGTGGAAGACATCACGCTGAGAAG
>NC_134805.1:36774357-36796857 GCF_046742065.1 Oratosquilla oratoria | reverse complement strand
ACTTAGATAATCTTTAACTAACCGTTCTTTAATGTAATCGAGATTTAATCAATCTGGTTCAACCGAGTTGAGGTTTAATTAATTTTGCTTACGAGTTCGAACCGGAGTATAATGGTCTTCCCTCGCAATCCGTTGAATTGTCAATAAATAGATGAAATGTTGGAAATCAAAGTATCAATTAAATCATTTTATTCTGGCTAGCCCAGTAGATACCATCTCCAAGTCATAAGTGAGAATCCAGGGACCATGTGCATGGCTCTTGCACTCGTTCCCGATACCCCTGGCCAGGCGGGGAGGTGACCCAAGCATCGGTATATATTACAGGTGAAAAATGTAATCACACAATCTTCCCATGTTCCCCTTTCTTTTGTTAAGGGTGCTACTTAAACAGCACGCCCTCTCTTATTTGTATCTACTGAAGAGGATTGCAGTTAGCAATCGAAATATATAGATTCCCCGTTTTCAGTCTTTTCTACTCCAACAGTGGTTTCTACGTTATCGGTATATATATATATATAATATATATATATATATATATATATATATATATATATATATATATATATATATATATATATAAAAGAGAGAGAGAGAGCGGCTTGCCACAATTGACAAGTCTTACCATACCAGGGGTTTCTCACTTCCCACTTTGTAGTAGTGGGATGGTGAGTCGGTGAGTCTGTCTGTCTGTCTGTGTCTGTCTGTGTCTGTCTGTCTGTGTCTGTCTGTCTGTCTGTCTGTGTCTGTCTGTATGTGTCTGTCTGTCTGTGTCTGTCTGTCTGTGTCTGTCTGTCTGTGTCTGTCTGTCTGTGTCTGTCTGTCTGTGTCTGTCTGTCTGTGTCTGTCTGTCTGTGTCTGTCTGTCTGTGTCTGTCTGTCTGTGTCTGTCTGTCTGTGTCTGTCTGTCTGTGTCTGTCTGTGTGTCTGTCTGTGTCTGTCTGTCTGTGTCTGTCTGTCTGTGTCTGTCTGTCTGTCTGTCTGTCTGTCTGTCTGTCTGTCTGTGTCTGTCTGCCTGTCTGTCTGTCTGTGTCTGTCTGTGTCTGTCTGTCTGTCTGTCTGTGTCTGTCTGTCTGTGTCTGTCTGTCTGTCTGTCTGTGTCTGTCTGTCTGTGTCTGTCTGTCTGTGTCTGTCTGTCTGTGTCTGTCTGTCTGTGTCTGTCTATCTGTGTCTGTCTGTCTGTGTCTGTCTGTCTGTGTCTGTCTGTCTGTGTCTGTCTGTCTGTGTCTGTCTGTCTGTGTCTGTCTGTCTGTGTCTGTCTGTGTCTGTCTGTCTGTGTCTGTCTGTCTGTGTCTGTCTGTCTGTGTCTGTCTGTCTGTGTCTGTCTGTCTGTGTCTGTCTGTCTGTGTCTGTCTGTGTCTGTCTGTGTCTGTCTGTCTGTGTCTGTCTGTCTGTGTCTGTCTGTCTGTGTCTGTCTGTCTGTGTCTGTCTGTCTGTGTCTGTCTGTCTGTGTCTGTCTGTCTGTGTCTGTCTGTCTGTGTCTGTCTGTCTGTGTCTGTCTGTCTGTGTCTGTCTGTGTCTGTCTGTGTCTGTCTGTGTCTGTCTGTCTGTGTCTGTCTGTGTGTGTCTGTCTGTGTGTGTCTGTCTGTGTGTGTCTGTCTGTGTCTGTCTGTGTCTGTCTGTCTGTGTCTGTCTGTCTGTCTGTCTGTCTGTCTGTCTCTTTCTTATTCTGGCTAAAGTTGATCAATTTTTGTTCAGTCCGGATAGGACTTCAATTTAAGAAAAGGTTAGGAAATATCTAGATGGAACGTGAGGGTAGCAATCCTGGATCTAGGATTAGAAAAAAAAAATAGAAAAAGTTAGAAATGTTAGAAAGTACGAGGACTTGCCTTTAAAGACAACATTTTTACTCTATATTCTATTATATTTCATCTTATTTTATCTTTTATTTTGAGTAAGTAATTACTAAACCGGTAACTACTTATCTTTAAGGGCTATCACACTGGGTTTCCACGAGATTCACCAACGTCGACAGTTGAGAGTTCGTTTGAGTAAAAACGACTTTGGTTACAATATTCTATTTTTCAATTTTCCAAATATCAAATCATCTCTCCGTCATATATAGAAAAGCTGAATAATGAACTCAGAGATTTTAAACCTATAGGAATGTAAGACATACTGTTGAAATGTCCTTAGAGAAGCCTAGATTTCTGTAAGCGAGGTCATATTCTAGTTATTCAAATGGAGGTTGGAGGTAGGATGTCGAAGGAAAAATAGCCCAATGTGATAGGCCCCTTATTCTGACACCAGGAATGAGATTAAATCAATACGGAGTTGATCCTTTTTGCGGCAAACGAGTTTAACTCATCTCGGTTAACTCATTCGATCCTTTTCACAAATCGTAATTCTATACTAATTGCCGTCAGGGGATTTTATGCGCACACCCATCAGCTGTCTTCCATCTTGGCCCCGTAGCTCCACCGTTGCCCCACCTATTGGGTCCCCATTGCGCCACCTGTTGGCCTCCGTTGCCCTACCTGTTGGTCCTAGTTGCCCCACCTGTTGGTCCCCGTTGCCTCACCTGTTGGTCCCCGTTGCCCCACCTGTTGGTCCCCGTTGCCCCACCTGTTGGCCTCCGTTGCCCCACCTGTTGGCCCTAATTGCCTCACCTGTTGGTCCCCGTTGCCTTACCCGTTGGTCCCCGTTCCCCGTTGGCCCACTTGTTGGCCCCCATTGGCCCATCTATTGGCCCCATCGCCACAGCTGTTGGCCCCATCGCCACACCTGTTGGCCCCAGTTGCCACAACTGTTGACCACCATTGTCTCACATGCTGGCCCTATTGTTGACCACCGTTGCCCCACATGTCCCCACCCCGCTGACCAACATATTGATCTCCGTTGCCCCACCTGTTGCTCCACCTGTTGGCCCATGTTGCCCCACCTGTTGACCATCGCTGCCCCGCCTGTTGCTCCACCGTTGCCCCGCTAGTTGCTCCACCGTTGAAACATCTGTAGGTTCCCGTTACCCCACGTGTTGGACCCCGTTGCCCCATCTGTTAACCACCGTTGCTCCACCTGATGGCACCCCGTTGCCCCACATGTTGGCTGTTCTTGCCCCATCTGTTGACCCAACAGTTGCCCCAAATGTTGAACCACCAGTTGCACTGCCTGCTGGCCCCCGTTGCCTTACATGTTACCTCCCCCCTTTGCCCCACTTGTTGGTCACCATTGCCCCAACTGTTGGTCACAGTTGCCCCAACTGTTGGTCCCTTCTTGTCCCACCAGTTGCTCCATCTGTTAATCTCCGTTGTCTCACCTGTTGCTCCACCTGTTGGCCTCCGTTGCCCTACATGTTGGCTCCCTGTTCCTCAGGATACCTGTTCCTATCCGGCATATTCCCCGGTCCTCTGCATCTCTTCCGGTACAAGGCTCTTGCACATGTATATACCGGAGCCAATGCATTTGACGTTTTCATATGTCAAATGAACTAATACGTCGGCCTGGCGGACGATAGCATAGAATAACAGCATGAAATGCTGTTATCGTCCAACGCAGCATTATGCCCCGTTGATATGCTGAATGAAATACAGTATGATATCTAAATTCAAATATAATGCTGCAGTTAAATTCAACAGTGCGTATTGTACACCCAGTTATGCTGCATTCAGTATAGTATTATTTTTGGCCTCTGTGTATCATGTTACAAACACACAACATGTAGTATTGTGCTCTTTTGATATGCCGCATTCGTGTATCATGCTACAACGGTATACAGCATGCAGGCGCGTTTCATAGCATAAGTGAAAACATCATGTTATGATATTACTTTGACTTTCTGCTGTAAGCTGTACTATGAAATATTCACAAACTCTAGGATTATAATATTTTTTAACCTTTCACCAATTCTAGATTTGCAATATAGTCTTTAACCGTGCACCAATTCTAGATTTTACTAAACCTGAAACGTTCACCAATTCTAGGTTTGTAAGAGTCCTGAAACGTTCACGAATTCCAGGTTTTACTAAGACGGAAACGTTCAACAAATCTATGTTTGTAATAGGCCTGAAACGTGCACCTATTCTAGATATTGCTGAACCTGAAATATTCACCAATTCTAGGCTTTCAATAGGCCTGAAACGTTTGCTAATTCTAGGTTTTATTAGTCCTGAAATGTCCACTAATTCGAGATTTGTAATAGACCTGAAACGCTCACTAATTTTTTGTTTATGATAAGCCTGAAACGTTCATCAATTCTAGGCTTATACTAGACCGTGAACGTTCACCAATTCTAGGTTTATAAGCCTGAAACGTTTACTATTTCAAGGCTTGTAAGAGTCTTGAAACGTTCATCAACTTTAGGTTTGTACTAGACCTGAAACATTTACGAAACCTAGGTTTGTAAGAGTCTTGAAACGTTTACCAACTCTAGGTTTGTACTAGCCCTGTAACGTTCACAAATTCTAGGTTTGTAAGAGTCTTGAAACGTTCACCAACTCTAGGTTTGTACTACACCAGAAACTTTCCCCAATTCTAGGTTCTAATAGACCTGAATGGTTTGCCAATGAAACCCACAGCTTAGAGTTCAGCAAACGATTCTACTCATTTGAAAGAAACTCCCTTGGGCTTGTGTCACACAGTCCGGCGTCGCCGTTGCGGCTTGTTGTTGGCGACAACAAAATCTCCCTTATTACGAGTCATTTGATTCGAAAGGTTATGATAGTAAGAGGGTGGTCCTTATATAAAGCTCTAACTGTCGCCAGGAGATTTTATTAAACTAATTGAACTTCCCCCATCATCTGGCCGCATCCGGCGGAGCCGCATAGTGTGACACGAGTTTTAAGGACTCTAGAAAGTTACAAATTCTCTTACTCGATTTGAACGTTTTATGTTCTCTGCCGTCAGGCGATTTTATTCCGCTGAGGCTAAGGCATTGGATTCTAAAGGCGGTAAGCTTGCTTTGTAAAGACACCAGTTACACTAAAGGTGGTATCACACTGGGCTATTTTTCCTTCGACTTTTGGAGCCGATTTGCAGCCCACAGCTTTCGGTAAGGAGTGTGATATGCTGAAGGAAATTATTTTCCTCCAGCATATCAAGTGATAGTCTATGTAAATTGTTGAGAAAACAAGATATGTTACCTCCGATTAATTGGAGGTTGGAGGGAAAGTAGCCCAATGTGATGACGCCTAAGTCAACCAAACAACACAAGGGGGACTGCGTATTTGCAATATGCATTGCAAAAGATTAAAAGCTTTTACCTGCTCCACTGAGCTCTTGGGGCATTGAAATACATGGATACAGACCCATCGAATAGAGACAAACAAGCAACGCGTCGTTGCTATGGTAATGATCACTTAAGCGGGTTATCACACTGAGCTATTTTCCTCCGATTAATCGGCGATACCGCCCACCTCCAGCATATCAGATTCTTTCACGAAAGCTGCAAATCTGCTCTAAAAGTAGGAGGAAAAATAGCTCAATGTGATAACGCCTTAAGGAGGGTACGCTTTGAGTTTACCTACAATCGAAAGTCTATTTCTATTTTTTCAAACGTTTATAAGTATCGCTAATGTTTGCGATACTGAATTAATTGAAGTAGAAGTTGGTACAAATGACAACCGAAATTATCAGTCGCTGTTAAATAAAAAGGGATTATTCCAGTATACGAGGAAATTATATTGCAAAGAATATAACCACACACACGCACACACGCGCGCACACGCACACACACGCACACACACACACACACACACACACACACACACACACACACACACACACACACACACACACACACACACACACACACACACTGAAATAATTTCAATATTGCTGTGCTGCGGAGTGTTACTCCCTCTCTCGTGGGCGGGGAGTTGGGCGTGTGTGCGCGTGTAAGGTCACAGCATTACCCAGAGATCGGTCATATATGAGCTCTGAGCTCTCTTCCGGGAGGGAAATAGCTGTCGATCACGAGTCCAACACGTGATCCAAGACCATGGTGAATTTCTCTCTCTCTCTCTCTCTCTCTCTCTCTCTCTCACACACACACACTGAAATAATTTCAGTGTCGCTGCGCTGCGGAGTGTTACTCCATCTATCGTGGCTGGGGAGTTGGGTGTGTGTGTGCGTGTAAGGTCACAGCATTACCCATAGATCGGTCATATATGAGCTCTGAGGTCTCTTCCGGGAGGGAAATAGCTGTCGATCACGAGTCCAACACGTGATCTAAGATCAAGTTGAACCTCACACACACACCGCGCACACACACACACACACACACACACACACACACACACACACACACACACACACACACACACACACACACACACACACACACATACACACACACACGACTCAATGGTGCAGTGGTACTGGTGTCGATAACTAATTCAGTAATCTGAGTTAGATTCCCACCTAGGTCTGAATAAATCAGTATAGCTGCATTACCAACTAGAAATCCAACTCTGGTGGGCAAGGAGTGCGTGTGTGTGTGCGTGTGTGCGTGTGTGTGTGCGTGTGTGTGCGTGTACGTGTGTGCGCGCGAATGTGTGTAAGGTCTCAGAATTACCCATAGATCGAGCCATACATGAGCTCTGAGGTCTCATCTGGGAGGGAAATAGCTGTCGATCACGAGTCCAACACATGGTTCAAGACCGTAGCGAATTAAATATATGTAGCAACGTGCCTCCGGCAGAAGGGGGTTCGCGTCGCGCCCAAACCCTTAAACAAACCTTAGTTCTTACTGACTAAAGCTAAAGGCAAGAAGAAGAATCCTGTAACCAAAATTGGTGTTGTTCATGAGACCAAACGCGATTACTGATTTAGAAAAAAATACAAATTAATAAATAGATAAATAGATAAATAAATAAATAAATAAATAAATAAATAAGCAAATAAATAAAACGAATGAATCAATAGAAATAAATAAATAATCAAATAGATTAAAATAAATAAATAAATGAAAATAAAATTAAATTAAAATTAAATTGAAGAACTAAATAAATAAATAAATAAACATAGATACATAGGATAGATAAATTGTATGGATAGACTGGATAGACTGGATGGATGGATCATACGAGTAGATTATATAGATTGTAAAGATACAATGTATGGGTAGATAGATATATTAGATTGGATAGATTGTATGAACATATTGGATAGACAAATTATATGGATAGATTAGATAGAGTAGATAGATTAGAAAGAATGATAGTTTAGATAGTTTAGATAGTTTAGATAGATTATATAGTATATAGATTATATAGATTATATAGATTATATAGCTTATATAGCTTATATAGCTTATATAGCTTGTATAGCTTATATAGCTTATATAGATTATATAGATTATATAGATTATATAGATTATATAGATTATATAGCTTGTATAGCTTGTATAGCTTATATAGCTTATATAGCTTATATAGCTTATATAGCTTATATAGCTTATATAGATTTGATAGATTTGATAGATTTGATATATTTGATATATTTGATATATTTGATAGATTTGATAGATTTGATAGATTTGATAGATTTGATAGATTTGATAGATTTGATAGATCTGATAGATCTGATAGATCTGATAGATTTGATAGATTTGATAGATTAGATAGATTAGATAGATTAGATTAAATAGATTGAATAGATTAGATAGATTGGATAGATTAGATAAATAGATTAGATAGATTGGATAGATTAGATAAATAGATTAGATAAAATGTATACATTGGATAGATAAGACTATGGATAGATCATATGAATAGATTATATAGATTATGTAGACAGTTTGTATGGGTAGATAGATATATTAGATACATATTAGATAGATTAAATATAGATAGATAAATATAGAAATAAGAATGGCACTATAGGGGCAGTACACAGAAAATGCTGGAGTTCTCTGTATACACACTGAAGGCCCAGGACAAGAGGCACGTGTCCCATAAACAAGCCCAAAGCTCAAGGAGTCGAAGAATCGAGGGAGGCTATTTCAGCAAACATGGGCCCGTTAACATGACAGCATCCAGAGGGAGGAGGAGAATTATTGTAGACGATTTTTGGCAAAGAAGAGAAGGACATGCACGGAGAGAGACAAGGAGCAGAGAACCATCACCTCCTCCTCCTCTTCCTCCTCCTCCTCCTCCTCCTCCTCCTCTTCCTCTTCCTCCTCCTCAGGTGTTGACATCAACGAGCCTCTGAAGATGAAAACCACATCAGGTTCTGTATGTAAAGAGGAGTCCTATTTCTTATATGCTTAATATGTATCTACCAACACCTGAATGTACATCTGTATCTATTCGTTTGTATTCTTAGATGTATTCATCTACTCGTTCTACGTATGGCTGCTTAGTAAAAGAGTCAAAAATCTACAAAGGGCGTCCTTTACCCATCTGAATCCTTTGTAACTGAACGACAAGCGAAAGGGAAGCGCTAAGGTTGGCGAAGAAGGTCAAGAGGGGGAAGAAAGGGAAATGGAGGGAAGGGTAACTGTGTGCATGTGCGTGTGTATGTGTGTGTGTATACGTGTGCGCCTGAGTGTGTTCGCGAGTGTGTGTGTGGATGCGTGATATATATATATATATAATATATATATATATATATAAATATATATATATATATATTTTATATACTGTATATATATATATATATACATATATATATATAGAGAGAGAGAGAGAGAGAGAGAGAGAGAGAGAGAGAATGGTGAGTGAGAAAGCGTAGTTACACAGTAACATAGAAAAAAAGAAAAACAAAACAAAAGCAGAGTAAATAAAGAAAGAGGAAAGAAGCCAAGAGACCAGGAAACGGTGAGGAAAGGGGAATATGAAAGAAAGGAAAAAAAAATAAATAAAAAGAAAAAAAATCTAGACAGAAGAAAGTGAATAAAAGAGGGAAGCGTAAAAGAAGACTGAAGAACAGCGAGGATCGAGATGAAAAGAAGAAGAAGAAGAGGAGGAGGAGGAGGAGGAGGAGGAGGAGGAGGAGGAGGAGGAGGAGGAGGAGGAGGAGGAGGAGGAAGAAGAAGGGGAGAAGAAATAGAGAACGAAAGAGAACAAGGACCAGTAGAAGAAAAGGTGTGACGGAGCGGAGAAAAAGGAGGAAAGATGGGAAGAGGCAAATAAAAAAATGGAGTTAAGGAAAACAAGGAAAGGGGGAAGGGGAGGGGAGAATTAAGAGGAGGGAGACAAAGAGGATGAGGTTAAGAGAATGGAGATAAAGAGGAGGACAAAGAGTAGGGTGACAAAGAGGAGGGAGACAAAGAGGAGGGAGACAAAGAGGATGAGGTAAAGGGAATAGAGATAAAGAGGAGGACAAAGGGTAGGGTGACAAAGAAGAGCGGGACAAAGAGGGTGAGGTAAAGGGAATGGAGATAAAGAGGAGGACAAAGGGTAGGGTGACAAAGAAGAGGGAGACAAAGAGGATGAGGTAAAGGGAATGGAGATAAAGAGGAGGACAAAGGGTAGGGTGACAAAGAAGAGGGGGACAAAGAGGGTGAGGTAAAGGGAATGGAGATAAAGAGGAGGACAAAGGGTAGGGTGACAAAGAGGAGGGAGACAAAGAGGATGAGGTAAAGGGAATGGAGATAAAGAGGAGGACAAAGGGTAGGGTGACAAAGAAGAGCGGGACAAAGAGGATGAGGTAAAGGGAAAGGAGATAAAAAGGAGGACAAAGGGTAGGATGACAAAGAAGAGGGGGACAAAGAGGGTGAGGTAAAGGGAAAGGAGATAAAAAGGAGGACAAAGAGTAGGGTGACAAAGAAGAGGGGGACAAAGAGGGTGAGGTAAAGGGAAAGGAGATAAAGAGGACATCGAGTAGGGTGACAAAAAGAGTGGGACAAAGAGGGTGAGGTAAAGGGAAGGGAGACAGAGTAGGGTGGCAAAGAAGGGGGGAAGAGAAGGGGGGGAAGAGAAGGGGGGGCAAAGAGGAGGGGAACAAAGAGGGAGACCAAAGAGAAGAGGACCAAGAGGAGGGAAACAAAGAGAAGAGGAACAAAAAGGAAGAGAACAAAAAGGAGAACAACGAGGGGGGTCAAAGAGGAAAGAATCAAAGATGGGGGCAAAGATGGGGGGCAAAGAAGAGGGGGACAAAACGGAAGGGAATAAAAAGGAGGGGGACAAAGGAGGGGACCAAATGGCAGGGGAACAAAGAGAAAGAAGAAAGAGGGGGAACAAAAATGAGGGAACAAAAGAGGAAGGAACAAAAATGAGGGAACTATAAGGAAGGGACAGACAAAGTGGACAAAGATGAGGGAGACAAAGAGGAAGGGGGCAAAGAGGAAGGGTACAAAGAGGAGGGATACAAAGAGGAGGGGGACAAAGAGGAAGGGTACAAAAAGGAGGGGGACAAAGAGGAGGGGGACAAAGAGGAAGGGTACAAAAAGGAGGGGGACAAAGAGGAGGGGGACAAAGAGGAGGGGGACAAAGAGGAGGGGGACAAAGAGGAGAGGCACAAAGAGGAGGGGGACAAAGAGGAGGGGGACAAAGAGGAGGGGGACAAAGAGGAGGGGGACAAAAAGAAAAGGAAGAAAGATGAGGGAAACAAAGAGAAGGGGAACCAAGACGATGGAAACAAAGAGAACAAAGAGAACAAAGAGGAAGGAAATAAAGAGGAGTTGAGCAAAGAGAAGGGGAACAAAGAGAAGTGAAGCAAAGAGGAAGGGGACAAAGAGGAGATGGGAGAATCGATGAAATACACATTTGGGAGATAATCCGACTAAGGGCTGCGAAAGAGGGAAAGAAGAAAATAGAGGCAAGGTAACAGAGAAAAAATAATAATAATAAAACAAAGTAAATTAAGATATAACAAAGTTAAATGAAAATGATATTATATAACTTGAAATAGAATAAAATAAAGTACAATTTAATGAAAATATATATGAATTAATAAGACAAAGTAAACTGAAGATAAGTAAATGAACAAGAAAATATATAGAAAATGGAGAAGAGAGGAATGGTGGAGGTAGAGCAAGTGAAGGAATAAAAGAGGAGGAGGAGAAAAGGAAGTAAAAAAAAAAAAACAAGAGATACAGAGAGAATTAAAGGATAAGATAGAGAGAGAAGAGGGGAAAGAGATGAACCGGAAAGAGGGGAGAAGAGGGGAGACGAGGGGAGAAGATGGGGACCTTGGGGACACTTGGGGGGGGGGGAGGGGAGAGGAGAGGTTGGAGGTGAGGGTGGGGGGGGAGAAATGAAAGGGTAAGGAAAGAGTGGGAGAACTTGTCAAAAGAGAGGAAAGGCGAGGTTAAAGCGGACCAATCGACGGGCAATTACGAATGGAGGGAAGAGAGAAAGAGAGAGAGAGAGAAAGAAAGAAAGAAGAGACGTTAAGGGAAGAGTGAGGAGGAGGAAGGAGGAGAGGAGAAGGGAGGAGGGGAGGAGAGGAGGGGAGGAGAGGAGGGAGGAGGGGAGGAGAGGAGGGAGGAGGGGAGGAGAGGAGGGAGGAGGGGAGGGAGGAGGGGAGGGAGGAGGGGAGGGAGGAGGTAGGAGAGGAGGGAGGAGGTAGGAGAGGAGGGAGGAGGGGAGGGAGGAGGGGAGGGAGGAGGGAGGAGGGGAGGGAGGAGGGGAGGGAGGAGGGGAGGGAGGAGGGGAGGGAGGAGGGGAGGGAGGAGGGGAGGGAGAAGGGAGGAGGGGAGGGAGGGAGGAGGGGAGGGAGGAGGGGAGGGAGGAGGGAGGAGGGGAGGGAGAAGGGAGGAGGGGAGGGAGAAGGGAGGAGGGGAGGGAGAAGGGAGGAGGGGAGGGAGGAAGGAGGAGGGGGTGGGAGGACAGAAGATCGAGTGATGAGGAAGGAAAGTACACGAAGGATGACGAAGGGAACGATTATGATAATGATGATGATGATGATGATGACGGTATGACTAGTGATGATGATAACAATTGTAGTTATGGTTGTAGTGGTGATAATGATAGTAGTGGTGATGATGATGGTGGTAGTGATGATGATGGTAGTGGCGATGATGATGGTTGTGGTGATGATGATGGTAGTGGTGGTGATGATGGTTGTGGTGATGATGATGGTGATGATGAAGGTGATGATGAAGGTGATGGTGATGAGGTGATGATGAGGTGATGGTGAGGTGATGGTGAGGTGATGGTGAGGTGATGATGAGGTGATGATGAGGTGATGGTGAGGTGATGGTGAGGTGATGGTGATGGCGGTGATGGTGATAGTGACGACGAAGACGACGATGACGACGACGATGATAATAAGGACAAGGATAAGAAGGAGGACGATAAGGATGAGGGCAAAAAGAAACATGAAAAGTAGAGTGGGGAAGTGGAAAGAGGAAGGAAAGGAGTAGATGTTAGAAGAGGAGGAGGAGGAGGAGGAGAAGGAATAAGAAGAGGAGGAGGAGAAGGAATAAGAAGAGGAGGAGGAGCAGGAGGAAGGAGCTTTGGACAGTGGGAATGAAAGATAGAATAGGACTAACCTTCTTTAAGGAGGTTAACCAGAGAAGAGATCGGAGACTAATCCTAGTTAACATCTTCCAGTTATGTAATTAATCTAATGCCTTTATTCTGATTAACATTTTATATTCGGTCGGGTGGTAGACTAATCTAGATTAAGATTTTCCAGGTAGCAAGTTTAATCATTTTGGTCTGCTTAACGCCTGTCCATTTCATTCAGATTAAGAAAAGCTTCTCAGCCGGAAAGAAATAAAGGAGGAAAAATGTTTTGGTTTGATGAAGATGTAGGGGAAGAAAGATAATGAAGAGGACGGGGGGGGGAGAAGAAAACGAGATAAGTAAAGAGGAAAAGTCTAAAGTGAGGGGAGGGAAGAAGAAAAAGACAAAACGAGGAAGAAGATGAAAAAGTATATTATTAAAAAAGAATGAGTGATATCAGAGGGAATGGCGGCCTAGGAGGAAATGTAGGAAGAAAGTATGGAAAGGAGAAGATATAATAAAACTAATATAAACAGCGATTACAATGACAATGACGGCAACAACAATGTTAATAACTATAGAATGCAACGACGACATTTGAAATAAAAAGACAATAAAGACGACATTAACGAATACAATGATTACAATAAACACAAAATACAACACTGAAAAGTGAAGAAAGAGGAGGAAGGAATGAGAAGCAAGAAAGAGAAACGTGAAGAATAGAATGGGAAAGAAAATAGGTACGTGATGACTGAATTCAAAGAGAAAAGAGAGAAAGGAGAGGAAAGAAGGAGTGAGGAAGGAAAAGAGAGGAAGGAGGGAGGAGGTAAGGGGATAAAAGGAGACAAAGGGGTGGATGGGGGGGGTAGGAGACGCGGGGCTTTCAGTATGCTTTCACCCACCCACCCCTTTTTTTTTAAGAGAGAGAGAGGGAGATAGAGATATAGGTAGAGATATAGATATAGATAGATAGAGAGAGAGAACGAGAGAGCGATAAAGACAGAGACAGAGAGACAGACAAGGGAGACGAGGGAGACGAGGGAGACGAGGGAGACGAGGGAGACGAGGGAGGGGAGGGAGACGAGGGAGGGGAGGGAGGGGAGATAGAGTGGGTGAATGGGGTGGTAGGAAACGCGGGGTCTTCATTATACTTTGACCCCTCCTCTTTTTTTTAGAGATATAGATAGACAGATAAACAGATAGACAGATAGACAGATGGATAGAAAGATAGATAGATAGATAGATAGACAGACAGATAGACAGATAGATAGATAGACAGATAGACAGACAGATAGATAGACAAACATAGATAGACAGATGGATAGAGAGACAGTGACAGTGTGACAGTGACAGAGACAGACAGGGAGACAGACGGAGACGGCCAGGGAGACAGACAGGGAGACGAGGGAAGGGAGACGAGGGAAGGGAGACGAGGGAAGGGAGACGAGGGAAGGGAGACGAGGGAAGGGAGACGAGGGAAGGGAGACAGAGAGGGTGGATGGGGTGGTAGGAAACGCGGAGCCTTCATTATACTTTCACCCCTCCCCCTTTTTTTTTAGAGATATAGACACACACACACACACATATATATACATATATATATATACATATATATATATATATATATATATATATATATAAATATATATATATAGATAGAGAGGGCGAGAGAGAGCGAGAAAGCGAGAGAGTCAGAGACGGAAACAGAGACAGAGAGAGACAGACAGACAGACAGACAGACACACACACACACAAACACACAAACACACACACACACACACAAACACACACACAAACACACACACACACACACACACACACACACACACACACACACACACACACACACACACAATCTCGTGGCGCAGTGGTTAGCTCTCGCCTGCCACTACGGTGGTCTGGGTATGAATCCCGCCCAGAGCTAAAAAGAAATTCAGTATCTATGCGCTGTTACTACAACTCTCGTGGGCGGGGAGTTGGGGTGTATGGGCGTGTAAGGTCACAGTATTACCCATAAATTGGTCATACGAGCTCTGTGTTCTCATCCTGGAGGTTAATAACTGTCGATCACGAGTCGAACACGTGATCCAAGACCATGATGGTGAATCTCACACACACACACACACACACACACACACACACACACACACACACACACACACACAGTATAGAAAAACTCAAAGTTAGTAAAACACCAGTGCCTGACGGTTGTTATCCAAGAATCTTAAAAGGAAATAAAAAACAAGATTGTTGATCCATTAGAAATTATTGTCATGAAATCCATCATATCCGGATACGTTCTAAGAGAGTAGAAGCTAGTTAACGTTACTCCCATATTCAAAAAAGGTGACAAAAAGAAACCAAATAACTACAGGCCTATAAGCTCGACTTCAATCGTAGGAAAAATTATGGAAACTATCATAATTTAGAAAGTAACTGTTTGATAAACGAGAGCCAGCATGGATTCAGACGGAAGCTTTTTTGCATGACTAAGTTACTCGAATTCTACAACACAGTCATCTCGAATTATGACAAAAGAAATAATATAAATTTGCAAAAGTTTTTGATACAGTCCCCCACGAAAGACTGCTTATTAAATTAGCTTCACACGGAATAAGTGGTAGCCTATTAAGTTGGACTAGTAATTGGTTTGATCGAAAACAGTTGTTCTAAATGGCAAACCTTCTGGATGGAAAAATGTTACGAGTGGAGTTCCTCAGGGCTCCGTTCTTGGGTCACTTCTATTCACGGTATATACAAATGATATAGATTGAAATCAATTGTCTCCAAATTTGCTTATGATACAGAACTGTGCGGAGTGGCAAATGATCACTTAAACCAAATAGATATTCAAGAAGATTTAGATTTACTACAGCAATGATCTGGAAAATGGCTAATGAAATTTAACACAAGTAAATGCAAAATTATACACATATGCAAAAATAACAGTAAGTACGATTCCAAGCTATTTGGAAATTCGTTAACAAAAGTGGATAGAGAAAAGAATCTCTGTGTAATTAACAGTAACGATCTCAAAGCAGTGTATTTCAGCCTCTGAGAAAGCAAATAAGATTTTAGGACTGATTGCGTGATCTTTTGACTTCAAAAGTCCATCTGTCATTAACAAACTACATAAATCGTTAGTTTGTCCATATTTGGAATATGCTGTTTCCATATGGTCACGGAATCTTATTAAAGACATTGACGGATTGGAAATAGCGCAACGGCGAGCCACAAAATTGATTCAAAATATCAAAGGTAAATCATACGAAAGTCGACTAAAACACTTGAATCTGTTTTTCCTAAAAAAACATAGACTCAGAGGTGACTTAATACAGGTCTAAGATTCTAAAGGGAATTCACATCAAAAGTGACAATTTTCACACTGAATGAGAATCTGACAAGATAAGGGTCTCAAACTGTCAGGAAATATATTTAATTTGGAAGTGGGTAGAGAGAACTTCGCAAACCCTGTAGTTAATGAATGGAATAAACTTCCAGCAGAGGCAGTGCAATGTAGTTCAGTTCGAAGGTTTAAGATTCCTTTAGATAAACACCTTAGTAAGATGCTGTAATGCCTGCCATGTATTTTATATTATTTGTTAATTTGTTTGTTTTTATTTGCCTGTTTATTATCATTTGCTTGATTATCATTTATTATTATGTCAATTTATTATTTACTATTTACCTGTTTATTATTTAACTTTACCTATTTATCTATTAATTTTATCATTTATATCATTATAATTTTTATACATCATTATCATCAAAAGTGACCAAATTTTTACATTGAATGAGAATCAGACAAGAAACAATGGTCTCAAACTGTCCGGAAATAGATTCAATTTGGAAGTAGGTAGAAACAACTTTGCCAACCGTGTAGTTAATGAATGGAATAAACTTCCTGCACAGGTAGTGCAATGTAGTTCAGTTCGAAGCTTTAAGAATCATTTAGATAAATACCTAAGTAAGATGCTGTAATGATTTTAATTTATCTTATATTATTTGTTTTTGTTTTGTTATCATTTTCTGTCTGATTTTCATTTATTATTAGTTATATGTCAATTTATTATTATTTACTATTTACCTGTTTGTTTATTAAGTATACCTATGCATTTATTTATGTATTTTATTTGTTATTTACATTATCATAGTTTTTATTTATTATTTTATTATTAATATGATTTTTTTTCGCATCCGACCTAGATATGGATCAAAAGGTCTCCTGTCGGCATGCTCCGCCTTTGTAATCCTTTAATCCTTTTCGAATCCGACCTAGTTATGGACCAAAAAGTCTCCTGTCGGCATGCTCCTCCTTTGTAATCCTTAGAGAGACAGAGAGAGAGAGACAGAGAGAGAGACAGAGAGAGAGAGAGAGAGAGAGAGAGAGAGAGAGAGAGAGAGAGAGAGAGAGAGAGAGAGAGAGAGAGAGAGAGAGAGAGAGAGAGAGAGAGAGAGAGAGAGAGAGAGAGAGAGAGAGAGAGAGAGAGAGAGAGAGAGAGGAGGGGGGTAAAGTACCCCCGGCCTTCCCAGCCTCTTGGTTTAGGAAAATATGTTTTAAGTGAACAACAACAACAACAACAACAAAAATAATAATGATGAAATAGCAAACATCACACCATGAAGAAAAATATACGAGACGATGACCAAGAAAATGTATAAAGAAAGAAAAGAATGAAAGAGAAAACGAAGATAAAAAAACGAAAGAATAAAGAATAAAAAATATAAAGAATGAGAAATAGAAAAAGAGAAAATTCGTAATGAAATACCAAGAAAAACTACAAGATAATGAAAGAGAAAAGAGTAAAAAGATAGTAAAAATAAAAAATAAGGAAATTAAATGAATAATGAAAGAATAAAAAAAAGATGGATATACAAAGAAAATGAAATACAAAAAAAAGAAAAAAATAGACAGGCTAAGAGATATAAAAAAAAAGCAGTGACAGATGAAGAGAGAAACAGATACTGAACGAAAACAAAGAGAAGGAGAAAAAGAGAGATGAGGACAAAGAGGGAGAGAGAGAAACAGCCAAAGATAAAGATAGAGAGAGATACATTTAGAAACAGACAGATAGGCAGACAAAATAGACAGACAGGTACGGAAAGAGATAGACAGAGACAAAGATAGAGATGCAGAGAGAGACAGATATAGACAGACAGTAAATCAACACAGACGGAAAGAAGGGACGGAGAGAAGGGGAAGCAAGATCGAAAGGCGCTGTCGCCATAAGAAGCACATTTATATTCCAAGAACAAATGAAATAAATCCCTCCAGATGACGTAAGCCCGATCTATTTTGGCTTCACAATACTGTGAACTCAACTAGACTCCATGGAACCGACTACCGAATAGCAACTCTCCTCGTCTCAGCAGCGAGGGCCGCTCCGTGTGATGCTAAAGAAATATAAGACAAATAGTTGACACAAAACCGTTCCCCCGACCCCCATGGCCTCTCTATTTCCAACTCCATCATCTATTTACATGGAAAGAAAACTATTTCATTCTCCAACTCAACTCCCTACTCTTTCTTCTTCTTCTTTTTTCAACTCTTTATATTCAAGAATGTCGTAGCACCGCGCCAAACCAAACGTACCGATACTCCAACCAATCAGAATCCACTTTACATCTGTGTTTGGTTTTCCTTGCTTGTCGTCACGGGTGAATGAGGAATATGATTGGCTGCGCGCCCGCCCTTCCCTCTCGTCTCAATAGATGGCGTCGTAAAAAACAGGAGAAAGGGAGAATGGAGAAAGAGAGCAAGGACGAGAGGCACAAGGACTTGACATGAAAGAAAATAAAATATATATATATAGAGAGAACTAGGGACAAAAATAAGGAAGGAGAAAATTAGCGTACCAATATGCATACCCTGAGTAAGTAGATAGTGGGGTAGATATAAATAATAGATACAGTAAACATATACCGTTGATAGGTAGATAGGAACAATAGATACAATAGAGTAGATAGATGAACACATTAGATATAATATGATAGATATAGTAGATGTATACCGTATGTAGGTATGGAAACAATAGCTATAACAGATATAGCAGATAGGAAGATGTATACGTAGATATGTAGATAAGAAGGTAGAAGCCTCTCGTGTTACAGTAGAGTCACAATCAACCTTTCCTACTTCGGTTAATTATTTGGTTCTAGCTAACGTAATACAGTTCGATTCATATTAAGTCTCGTTGCCAGAAAGGATTGAGGAAGTCAAGGGTCATCATGTTCAATCATATCCCTGGTTATCTCGGGTCATTTCTTCAACATCAAATGTTATGTATTATGATTATCTTACTTTGTTTCATCTCGGGTGTGTGTGTGTGTGTGTGTGTGTGTGTGTGTGTGTGTGTGTGTGTGTGTGTGTGTGTGTATTCACTTGGTCTTTGGATCACGTGTTGGACTCGTGATCGACAGCTATTTCCCTCCTGGAAGAGAGCTCAGAGCTCGTAGGTCCGATCTATGGGTAATGCTATGACCTTGCACACACACACACACACCCAACTCCCCGCCCACGAGAGTAAGAGTAACGACCCGAGGCACAGCGATACCGAAATAATTTCGGTCCTGGGCAGGATTCGAACTGGGTACAGGGAGCACTTCTACTTCCCAGTTCAGCGCTCTACCAACCGTGCCACTGTGTGTGTGTGTGTGTGTGTGTGTGTGTGTGTGTGTGTGTGTGTGTGTGTGAAAAAGTGTTAAGTGAAGTAAAAGAAAAAATAAGTTGAAGTGTTTAGAATAAAGTGAGAATTTTTTTTAAATAGAAATAAAATTAAAATAAAATGAAGATAAAATGAAAATATATAAAGTAATGAATTTAAAATATCAATAAAAATGTAAGATTAACTATAATAAAAAATAAAATAAAACCAATAAAATAAAAAAGATTAAATAGAAACCGATCCTATTAGGCAGAGTGCTGACTTTGATATATCTATTGAGACTAAAGACAGTTGATTTCATTTGCAGTACTCTTCTGTTTTAGATAACACCCCCGATATCTTTGATCTATACTTCATCCATAATCATCCATTTATATTTCATTTTACCTTAATTATTATATATATATATATATATATATATATATATATATATATATGTATAGATGTATATACATGTATATATATATGTATATATATATGTATAGATGTATATATATATGTATATATATATGTATAGATGTATATATATGTATATGTATATATATATATGTACATATTATATAATATATATATATATGTATATATGTATGTATATATATATATGTATAGATGTATTATATATGTATATATATATGTATATACATATGTATATATATATGTATATACATACATATACATATATATACATATATACATATACATACATATACATACATATATATATACATATATATATATACATATACATACATATACATACATATATATATATATACATATATATATATATATACATATACATACATATACATATACATATATATATACACATACATACATATACATATATATATATATATACATATACATACATATATATACATATATACACATATATATACATACATATATATATACACATATATATACATACATATATATATATACACATATATATATACACATATATATATATATATACATACATTATATATATATGTATATATATAAACATATATACAGGTATACATATATATATATATATGTATACATATATATATACATATATGTATACATATATATATACATATATGTATACATATATATATATATACATATATATATACATATATATATATATATATATACATACATATATGTATATATATACATATATACATGTATACATTATATATATATATACATATATATATGTATATATATATACATATGTATATGTATATATACATATATATGTATATATATTATTGCTACTATTTTTCATTTTTCATTCTCGTTGATTTATGACAAACAGTTTGTAGTCTTGGAGGAAAAAAACCCGCTGAGGTCATTTTAGGTGTCAGCTCCTTGGCCGAGACTCGAACTCGGAAACTGAGTGCCAACCCGATGGCCCTGAACGAACGGGTTTATCTGGGTGAACTCGACCGAACATCTTCAAATGTTTCAATCTACCCGATGCCAGGCAATTTTGTTACACCAAAAGAAGGGAAAACCCTTTTAACTAAAAATAAACAAATAAGTAAATAAAGAATAAATAAATTGATAAACAGATAATAAATAAATAGATAAATAAATTAGTAAGTTATTATTAATTTTCTACGGCTCATGATTGATTTTATTACAAACTATTTACACGTAAATTACACGTAAATTACACGTAAATTTACACGTAAATTTACACGTCAGCTCAGACTGACTCCCGATATCATTATGGACCAATCACGTCTCAGACCTTGAACGAAACTGAAACACTGAAAGAGAAACTGAAATTTAAACTGAAATAAAGCTTACGATTAATTACGTTTTTGTTATTTTCGGTTTCAGAAATTGGTGTATCATTGAACATTTCGCATTGCATTTGAGGAAATAATGGAATAAAACTGCGCGTTGCTGAAATTGGCTGTTTTCGATGTTCAATTTGAAGTCTTTAACAATAAACATGTGAATGAGCCATTTTCCCTGAAGGTATTTTTTTTTCGATTTTTTTTTCCAAATGTAATTTTCGATTTTTCTTTTTTTCGTTCAATCGTTAACTCAGATGTGTGTGTAGGCTATCAGAGTTCAACTCTGAACAAATCTCGATTAGATACAGTTCAGTATTCAACAGGAAAAACAAAGTGAAGCAAACAGTCACTATGGCTTCCTTACGTGATATGTTCAGATATACAAGACATCGATTATGTTCAGGTCCATTTTGAACAAAGACAGCTATGTTAACTATGAACTATAACAACATTTTTACACTCTCTGTATGACAATAACAAAAAACAAGAACAAACCAACAGGCAGATAATAAGAGATCATTAGGTGCATAACAACACTGAACTCTTAAGAAGAAAAAAAAAAAAAAAAAAAGCTAGGGGAGATAATCAAATAAATACAATTGGACATTTATATCAAAACAAATAAAAGACAAAGATAAGTAATTAAGTAAACTAATTAAATAATTGATTGGCAATACGGTATATGGCAGGGGTTCTCATTAGGGGTGAAATTCACCCCCGGGGGGAATTTTGGGCTTTCTGGGGGTGAATTCTGACCACAGTAAGTTTATGGGATGAGGAAAGCAATTACGGGTTTTGGCCTATCTGGCCTGTCACTGACCTCGGCTGGAATTATACCTGTGCTGACCCAAGTTAATTTTAGGATTAGAAAAGTGTTACACCGTGCGATAATATCTGCATATTATTTAGAATGCACATTTTGAAATAGACAATCTTGGAAAGGAGGGGGGAATGACATTCTGACAAATAGCGAAAGGAATTGGGCAAACAAGGCTGAGAACCCCTAGTATATGGCTCAGGTGCTTGATCAAGTCGATAGGGATCAGTGAATACCTTCAAAAGAAGGACTTCAGGGAGAGTCATCTCCCTGCCACTCATCCTCAAAACCCATCAACATCCCCACGTTCACCTGGAGGTGCATCCCCGGTGGGCTGGTGCTCGGTTCCCGGAACAGGTCTAAGATCTCCATCTACCAATTTCAATTTTATTTTCTCCACTTGTTTCACATAAACAGGCTTGGCAAACGGTGACTGCTTCCTTTTATCATTATAAGACCGTGACATAGTCTAACACTAATACATCACAGACATTCCAAAATTTCTTTACAAAGATCTATAATAGGGCATTTACATATATGTATGCATATATTCATTTCAGTGTGTGTGTGTGTGTGTGTGTGTGTGTGTGCGTGTGTGTGTGTGTGTGTGTGTGTGTGTGTGTGCGCGTGTGTGTCTGTGTGTGTGTGTGTGTGTGTGTGTGTGTGTGTGTGTGTGTGTGTGTGTGTGTGTGTGTGTGTGTGTGTGTGTGTGTGTGTGTGTGTGTGTGTACTCCAAGGGTGTAGCTACCTGACTGGAAGCCAGCAGGAAGAGACATAGATGAAGAAGAGGAAGGCAAATAAGAGAGGGAAGGAAAAGGTAAAGGGAGAGTAAGAAAGAAAAGTAGAGATAGAATAAGATTGACTCCTCAACGTAAATGAACA
>NC_134805.1:36736857-36759357 GCF_046742065.1 Oratosquilla oratoria | reverse complement strand
TGATCGAAGACTATGGTGAATCACACACACACACACACACACACACACACACACACACACACACACACACACACACACACACACACACACACACACACACACACACACACACATTATGCATATATACATATACATGTATTATGCATATATATATATGCATATATATATTAGTAAAGGAGGGGAGCAGGTTCTCAGTAATACACATCGAGTTAAAAACGACAGCGATGTTGTAGTTATTCAGTTTTTCTTTGTATTCTCGATTTTCCTGATTAGAGATTTGACAAACGGGAATATAAGAGACAGGATCCCACGAGCATTACTCCTTTCGTGTGTACTACAATTAGGTAAATACACACACAGACACACGTGTTCACTCACTCACGCACGCACACGAGCGCCTAGTGTATAAATTACATAAATTCAGAAGAATATACAGACCCTAATGCATAAATACAAAATAACTCACTTGGATACATTGTTACAGAGGCACATTAACCTCTACACTACGAGCTGGCGCCCGTACAGCTAAAGTGAATCCCCTGGCGCCACATTAGATGAAAAGCTAAAATTGTATTTTGTAAGTAAAGAGACAAATTGTAACCAGCGTTTCTTTTCTTCAGAGGTAAGGAGCAATTAAAGGTGTTTAGCGTGGACCAAGACTTAACACGCATACGCAAGAACATAGTTAAGTAGTTAGGGACATAGTTAAACATCTAAGGTGAATCTGTCATTAACAAGTTAATTTCTTAATCAAAGTGTGACAACATAAAATACCAACATCCTACAAGTTATGTGACTGTTGTAGCGTGTATACGGGACCATCATCCTCTTACAGTTTATCAATCAAGATTTCTTCTAAAGTGGCAGGCAGTTATAATGATTGATAATATCAATAAAATCTCCCCCGACGGTGTTTCTTATTGTGTTACGGCCCTCTTCAGCCGTCCAGGTCAGCCAAGGTCGTTAATCTTGCTGTGTGTGGGAGATAATGACCTCCTCAGGTCATCTTTCCCACTGGAGTTAATTCCCCCTCCCCCTCCCTTTCCTCTCTCACACTTGCACGCATAAACATTCATATACACATGCACGTATATATGTGAACATACATGCACGTAGATGTTGTGTGTGTGTGTGTGTGTGTGTGTGTGTGTGTGTGTGTGTGTGTGTGTGTGTGTGTGTGTGTGTGTGTGTGTGTGTGTGTGTGTGTGTGTGTGTGTGTGTGTGTGTGTGTGTGCGCGCACATGTGTGTGTGCACATGTGTGTGCGTGAACGCGTGCGTGAGTGTGCGTGTGTGTGTGTGTGTATTCACCTTGGTCTTTTTGGATCACGTGTTGGACTCGTGATCGACAGCTATTTCCCTCCCGGAAGAGAGCTCAGAGCTCATATGACCGATCTATGGGTAATGGTGTGACCTTACATCCACACACACACCCAACTCCCCGGCCACGAGAGTTGAAGTAACGACTAGAAACGCAGCGATACTGAAATTATTTCAACCCTGGGCAGGATTCGAACCCGGACCGCCGTAGTGACAGTCAGAGACTCTACCAACCGCGCCACCAAGTCGTGTATGTTTGTGTGCACTCGTGTGTGTGTGTGCGTGCGTGCCCGTGTGTACAAATTTTACCATATTAATCTTATTTGCTCCATAAAAGAACGACTTTATATTTCCGTCGCCATTAACATAAATATAATCATTTGACTGGCAACATCGGGAATAAAAAAAAAGAAAAGAAAAAATCCTCAATATTCCTGCTCCAAATAATATGATACACATTGCGCAGTCTTATATTAAAATACACTGCGATAATATGAAGGCAAGCATATACAACCACCTATTAACTGCATCTCATTTTATTAATTACTAACTTATACAAACCGTTTACCAATTTTTGACATGTAAGACACATCAGAAACTCGAGTAGGTGAATCAAAATGAACGTGTCACGGGAAATTATTCCTTATGTCGTTGTGTAAGAAGGGCGAAAATAGCAAATTAGAACCACGGCCATATGAGCGACTTTCCTTTTCTGTGATAACGCGTGTTTTCGCTGCCATATAAAACATTTGATAAATATTAAAAAATGGTCTCGCCTCGTGTGTAGATATTATATTTTGCATCTCTGCCTCGTCGCCTTTCTGATCCGCTTCTTGCAGCTTCTCTGTACTTTTGTATTCCTAATATGTATATTTACATGTCACTGTATGTGCAAATATATATATATATATATATATATATATATATATATATATATATGTATATATATAATGTATGTATCTATTTATGTACATATGTAGGGAGATGGGTAGGTAATATACACACACATATATATATATATATATATATATATATATATATATATATATATATATATATATAATGTATGAACGCAATAAATTTACGTAGGTAATAGAGCTAATGGATGTATGTAGGAAATGTATGTATGTAATATATCCATGTGATGTTTGCATGTAATGTATGCATGTAATATATTAATATAATGTATGTGAATATATATCCATCAATATATTTATGCAAGGATGAACTCATGCATGCATGAATATACAAGTATATATCCTCTCAATCAAGACCCTCTCATAAGCCTTCCCGACTACACTTAACAAGCTGATCCCTCTGAAACTACTACACTCACACTTGCTCCCCTTTCCCTTATACAGTGGAACTTTACAGGCACTCCTCTAGTCCCCCGGCACTCTACCCTCTCAACAAACATTAAGTAACCTCAGCAGCCAGTCCACTATCACTATACCTCCTTTTTTTCAGACATTCTGCACTTCGAATGACAGAAGATACTATATTTCGGCTACCAACTGTAGCCTTCTCCAGGAAAGTACATAAGGCATTGGACTATTGGGACTTATATGCTAAAGATACAAAGAAAAAAGAGGGAACGTGGGCTGATGGCATTACTCTGACTCGAGGTGAGATGGGGTGGCGGGGGAGGTTGAGGGTGAGGGTGAGGTGGAGGGGGTTGTTAGCTTCGAACAAGCCTACTAACCGCCGCTCGGGGAATAATGTAAGGAGTCCACTGCCCTTTAGAAATATTAATATTGGGGCATTCCTCAATTAATGCTGATTCAACTATTTTCCTCCTGAAACCGCATTGGGACTTGAACACTAATCTGGCCTTACCTCAATCGAAAAAATTATTCTTATTTTGCATAAAGAAATAAGACCGAATTTTCTTGCCCATACCTAATTGATTTTTTATGTTTTGCTAATCTAGTGTTCAAGTCTCTCCCGGTTTGACCCAAGTACACCAAATTACAATCTTGGCAGGGCAAACAATAAACGCCGGGTGACTACTTCCTTCAGTTTTTGTTGAACGTTCACAATTTGCTTACGTACGGTGTTCTCTTACCTGGTTCTCTTACCTGGTGGGCTTCCCATCCACATCCAGCTTATGATGTAGGCAAGGAAGCCGCACTCTGCTGATACGCCAGCCCATAATTCTACACATGACCTTTATATATTAATTGCAACTGGCTGGATAGTGTATCATAAGCAGCAACATTGCATGGAGCTGTGTCAAGGTGTCGATTGGTACTGCCTTATGCAATATAATCAAATAATATATCACCGAGATAAGCTGCAAGACCTCGTTTGAACACATCAATATCACTGCAGTTAACAAGTTCTGCTGGCAATTCATTCCACAGATTCACACATCTAATACTAAAATACCTTCTCCGTACTTCTACTTGTGTTCTGGTGTGACCAATTTTGAAGTCATGGCCCCTTGTGCTACTCAACAAGGGTCGAGGGAACAAGTCATCACGAGAAATTGCTAGTTTCCCATGGAAAATATGCCAACATTTAATTATATCATGCCTAAGTAATCTCCCTTTAATTGAATATAAGTTAAGAGTCCTAAGTCGCTGCGAGTAATCCAAACCCTCCAATCCATGTATCTCCCTTGCCCATCTCTTTTGTACAGACTCCAACTGCCTAACATCTCCTACATAACCCAAGTTCCAAACTGAGGATGCATATTCAAGCAAAGGCCGCACATGTGTGGTGAAAAGGGGAAGCATAAAAGAGTCTTGCCGATTAACTGTTGATCGGAGAATACTGGTTGATACTCCACTTGCTTTATGTACAATATTAGAAATATGTTGGTGAAATTTAAGTTTGTTATCAATACACACACCCAAGTCCGTAACTGATTCCTGAAATGGAATAGATACGTTATTGACATGATAATGAACATCTACCAAATCTGTCCAAAAAGCATTGCTTCTGGTAAACCTTATGGCAACACACTTTGCTGGATTGAGTGCAAGTCCCCAAGATTCAGATACCTGGTAGAGAGTATCAATGTCCACCTGACATCTTCTCACCGCAGTCAAGGCATCTTCTTTTGAACATACCTCAATACTAACATACAGCTTCAAATCATCGGCAAATATCTTAGTAGGAGACCTGGTATTTGACGTAATGAAGTTAATGTACAGCAAGAAGAGTAGAGTCCCCAAAACTGATCCCTGAGGGACTCCACTGGTTACCTGCTTAGGTGAACTCTTAGCATGTGCCACAACAACATTCATTACCCGTTCTGTAAGAAAATCTTTAATCCAGAAAAGAACTTTGCCTGTAATCCCTAGGTTTATCAATTTGTCCAACAAAATGTCATGATAGTGATAGACAATAGTGAGACGTTCATAAAGAAACAACTTAGAAGAACTGATGGTTTTACTATAGGGAATCTTTGATATATCTTTAAAAGAACGGTGAAGACTAGAGGGGACGGAAATATTGAAATGGCTGGCTCTAGCCTTACTTAGGGCTTGGTCCAGAAACCAAGATGGATATGCCAACTTCTTAAGTTGACATTTGACCACCTCAATTTCTTGGTCCAGATATTGAGGACTGCATATTCTGAAAGCCCTCAGGAAAAGATCAGAGGCAATATTTTTCTTAACATTATCAGGGTGATTACTAGAAAAGTGAAGGTGGGTGGGTTTTTGGCACACTGTAAACTGTTTTGAATTTGAGGTTCGGGGTCAATTGGTTCGATTTATCATGGAACATTAAATGGGCCCCACTTGTCATCCCACGCCGAAAAGATATCGTCTGCGTACCGCCCGAAATGATTTGGCTCAGGTACGTATACAAAATCTATAGTCTCTGTGGTGGAGTGGGTAAAGGCTCTGTGAAGGTAAGCTTACGAGTGGCCGATAGCAATGGGTTCGAATCCTACATGCAACTATCATAAAAAGTTATGAGATTAATGTCGCTGTCACTAGCGAATTTCTCTCATATGTATATTATATATACATATATATATATATATATATATATATACATACACCTATACACACCGGTACATACACGTACGGAAACATTCTCACACACAATGACAGATGATTGTTGGTCATCTATTTGGACGTTAAGATCCGTCACCCCAGAATACCTGAGGGCTATCTATTTTCACAATTTGGGGTGGCTGATCTTAAAGTTAACCTAACCTAATGTAACCTAAGCTAAGCTAACTTAAGCTCAGCTAAGCTAACTTAAGCTAAGCTAAGCTAACCTAGCCTAACCTGGCCTATCCTGGCCTAGCCTGGCCTAGCCTGGCCTAGCCTGGCCTAGCCTGGCCTAGCCTGGCCTAGCCTGGCCTAGCCTGGCCTAGCCTAGCCTAGCCTACTGTAACCTTAATCAAAAACTGTCGTCAATGTTGGGCTGGTATGTGGGCTAGCTTATCTTTACATGGGTACGCCAGGGCTATGGGATCGCACTTGTAAACTAATGCACGACTGTGTTGTGTTTGCATGGTTGCGCGGCTTTCATACAATATTGGGAATATCAAGAATCAATATTTGCACACGAGAGTAATATACATATATAGCGTGAAAGCCATAATAAATACAATTGGAAATTTATTGCTTTAATGGGATATTGGTCATATGAAAGATTTAAGCATTAGGTATGTGACGTCGCTTTTAAGTATTTAGTAGTCTGCTGGATGTTTCCAGCGCTTCTATAATTCGGGACAAAAATGGGACGTTGTAAAAATCAGCAACCCCCAGAAATGAGCCTGTAAATATAAATTGTCCCAACAGTGACAATCATTTTACTAAGGTTAGGTTAGGTAAGGTTAGGTTAGGTTAGGTTAGGTTAGGTTAGGTTAGGTTAGGTAAGGTTAGGTAAGGTTAGGTAAGGTTAGGTTAGGTTAGGTTAGTTCAGGTCAGTTGAGGTCAGGTCAGGTTAGGTCAGGTCAGGTTAGGTCAGGTCAGGTCAGGTTAGGTTAGGTTAGGTTAGGTTAGGTTAGGTTAGGTCAGGTTAGGTTAGGTTAGGTTAGGTCAGGTTAGGTTAGGTTAGGTTAGGTTAGGTTAGGTCAGGTTAGGTTAGGTTAGGTTAGGTTAGGTTAGGTCAGGTTAGGTTAACTTTGTCTTCCCTCTCCACATCTCTTTTTCTTTCCTCCCCTTATCCCCTAATTTGTCACTTATTTGTGTGTGTAGACATCTAAAAGTATCATTTTAAGGAGCGCTTCATAAACTGTCAAACGTTAAAATAAATAAATCCTCTAACGTTATATTCACATGTGCCCGCCCAACGTACACCCTGTCTCGTAGGCCTTTGTTTGGGGCTGGCGAGGTTACTTTTCAGAAACGAGGCGATGGCATCTAAGTTTACAGATGTATTCATTATCTGTATTGTCAATAATAAGGTAGTTCTGTTCACACTGACATTAAATCCCCGATCTTGCAAAGGTAACACTTCATGCAATGCTAAGATGAAAATTCTGAATATCATGTTTTAATATGATATTTGAATTCATTTCATCGCTTAGTTCACTTACTAATCTTATTTTGAACATGGTGAACAATCCAATTAGATGTATTTAATATATTATACATGTAACAATACAATCTAATTTTACATAATAATTACTGTAGTAGTAGTATTTAATGTGCATCTTTACACACTGAACAAGTTGGATTGTAATTCTGCGTAACAAATTAATTACCTTATAGCGAGTCCAACCACCACGTGAGTCAATTACCTTGAGTAGCCTACTGCCTAGTTTAGGTCACCTTTCAAGGCAAGAAGGACATTTCTTGCCCGAGACTGGTCTGGGAACGCGGCACAACTATACCAGTTATAAGCTAACTACATAAAACATACAGTCAATACAACATAAGAAGGATAATTTTTAAGATATCCTACTAAGACATTATTTTACATCAAGGCCAAGCTGAAAGTTTGTTTTAGAATTATAAAAGAATGCAGGAAAACCTGGAACAGTCATAGCTAAAATATCAAAACTAGATAAAAAAAAAAAAACGTGGAGTGTGTTTGCCGATGTATGTTACTGTTTGCGTTTTAAGTTTTCATTTCAATGCTAAGTTGAAAGTTTGTTTTAGAATTATAAAAGAATGGACGAAAAGCTGGAACAAATAAGTCATAGCTAAAATATCAAAAATAGAAAAAGTGATGGATTGTGTTTACCAGTGTATGTTATTGTTTTTGATATAAGTTTTCATTTACCTTGACGTTGCCCAGGCTCCTCATTGGTGACAGAATAAAACATGTCGGTCCAGAAAACACTTAACATATCTTTTCGATCACTAGATTTCTAATTCTACGTCCACTTTTTCACTATACAAAATCACTATGGGACATACAGGTCTAGTGCAGAGGTTCTTAACCTTTTTCAGTGACTGTAGCTCTTGATTATCTAAAATAAATTCTAGTATTCCCATCCAATATAAATACAATGCAAACATATGAAAAGGATTAGGTATACAAACCTTACTAAGAAATTATCAGATATATTCAATTACTGAACAAAGGTAATTTTTCATTTCAAATTAAGTGTCACTTTGTAGGGTACAATGAATGCGCACTTTCAGAGGTGAATAGTCTGCAAATCAGATGGTCACTCACCTCCGCTTAGGAAAGACACGCGTCAAATGAAAACTTAACTTCCTATTGGTCAAATGCTGGGACACACCCACATGGCAGCCAATCGTAGCGCTGCTTTGGTCTGGGCTTGAGAAGCTACATCGCCTCGGTCTCTGTATAAGACTTGGGACCGAACTAGCTGGATGGGTATACTGTGTGAACACTTGCTTATGTTTAAGATATGGTGGCACACTTTGAAAATTCTGTTCTAGTTAACGTAAGGCCATTTCTATCCATTTTGCAAAAAAATGTCGTTCAAACGGCTAAGTGCACATCATGAACGAGCTTGTTGATAATAAATAAGGACTTAATTTATCAGCACTTCAGTCTCGTGCATGAAAGGTATCCTTATAAAATATCATCTTATATGATACATTCACCATTATATTCATAAATATATGTGTACAATTACACAGAAAACGAACATGAAGTTAAACAGCATATTTGACAACTTTGGCATCGTTAACTGAGGCAGGAGTGGATGGGAGGGAGTGGGAGGAGGAATGAGTGATGGTTCGTGGACGGCAGTATATTTGAATTAGAGCATATGTAAAAGGGCTATCACATTGGTCTATATCCCTTCAAACTACGGAGGTACCATCCACCCCCAGAACTTTTCCCGCTGTGAAATCACTATGGGGAACTATTTTGTTTTCTTAACAAAAATGCATACAATGTCATTTGATATGCTGGGGTTGGGGGATAATCTTTCTCCGGCATATCAAATTCCTTCCTGAAAGCTACGGGGCTGAAAATCTGCTGCAAAAGTCGAAGGAATAATATCCCAGTGTGATAATGCCTCAACAGTCTCCCGAGACAGACGGACGTCAACAAATAACATTAATGATAATAACATGAATAATAGAAATTCAGGATAAACATATGACTCAGCTTTGGCTACATATTTCCAGAAAAAGAAAACGGTTACTTCAGAAAACGGGTTGCTCATATCTGTGCTAAACGAAGCGACATTGACGACGATGACTTTAATAATAGAAAACAAATTGTAAATAAACATGTAGAAAAATAAATCGATAAATAGATAGATAAATAAATAGATAAAAGGTAAATGAATAAAAAAGTAAATTAATGAATACATAAATAGATAAGTAGATAAACCAATCAACCACTCAATCATTCAATCAATCAAAAAGATATATAGATTAATAGGTAAATAAAGAGTAAATGAATAAATGAATAAATGAATGGAAAATAGATGAATAAATGAAAATAGAAAACAGCGAAACAGTGCATTACTTTTGTTGGATGAGTAGTAGAACATCCCACACACACATGCGCCTGGGGTGAGATTGTACATTTGAATGTTGCTGAGGTGGATATTCTACAGATGATTGTGGCTCATAATACCTAACCTAACCTAACCTAACCTAACCTAACCTAACCTAACCTAACCTAACCTAACCTAACCTAACCTAACCTAACATCCCACAGTTGATTATAGCTCGTGATTCCTAACCTTAATTAACCTAATCCAACCTAACACGACCTAACCTTATCTAACCTAACCAAACCAAACCTAACCAAACTAAACCTAACCTAGCCTATGTTAGGGTGGAGCATCTACAGTTGATCAGTGTGTGTGTGGGGAATTCTACAATTGAGTGTAGCTGGAGTGGATATTCCATAGTTGATCATTGTGTGGGCAATTCTACAACTGACCCTTTTTTTTCATTTTATATAAAAATAAATAAACATTTCTTGTGGACCAGTGGATGATGTTTCATTTGATAATAACAAAGAAAATAAGTTGTTTATAAATTTCTCCCTCACGCTGTTCACATTGGCGGTCTGAACCGTGCAGAAACCAAGGTGGTACCACATAGGCAAGAAAAAAAACTGCGCATTTGTATGTGAACGTCTCCACTGACTTACATTAAAACTGAACCTCCGTGGTTGAAACCGCGGCGGTTGAAATCGCTAGTGTGAACAGGGCTTTAAAAGTCCAACCCGAGGCATTGAAGAAGTGACTACAAACACAGGTAGATGGTGGGGACCCCGCAACACGTATCCACAGAGGCAACATTCCGACGTAATAACTTCCATTTGTTTTTGTGTTGAAAAACGCTGAGTCGGCGCGGCCCTTCGTGCCGCTGCCCGCGGAGAGAGGACGACTCGTATGGCTCAGGGATGGGTGTTGGTGTTGGGGAGTTATAGACAAATTGTGGACGATTTTTTTGGTAACAGAAGCTATATTGAAATCAGTCTATGTTGTCTGTTTATGGGATGTGGGGAAGGGGAAAGGGGGAAGAGGGAAAGGGGAAAGGGGAAATGGTGAATGGTGAAAAGGGGGAACGGGAGATGGAGAAAGGTAGAAGGGGAGAGGAAAGGAGAGGGAAAGGGGAGAGATATAAGGGAACGTGGTTTAGTTCGGCTTGGTAGGGTTGTATGGATGATGTGTAGTTTATGCAGTGTCGAGCGTGTTGGAATAGTTGTGGCTGTGAATGGAGTCCTGTTTGTTTATTACTTAACTATACCTATGCATTTATTTATGTATTTTATTTGTTATTTATATTATTATAGTTTTTTTTTTTTTCGTATCCGACCTAGACATGGACCAAAAGGTCTCCTGTCGGCATGCTCCGCCTTTGTAATCCTTTGTATACAAAAAAGCCGCTATGTAGTTGATTTCCTTAGTGTGAAAACGAGTAATAGTTTGACACACAAACATGAATGTGTGTTTTCTTTGGGAGAGGGCAATGGAAAGCATGTCAGAAAAGAATATATTCTTTGACATATGTCTTTTTAAATGACATCTAACAGCTAACAACTAACAATGCTTAGAGCGTTTTTCCTCTTCTGTCCAAGATTTTTTTTTTTATGTTTCTTTTTAATGTTACAATCTTGTCCATGTCTGACACATTTAGCAAAAGCCAGTTCAACTCAGGTCAGGTCACAATCCATCCGGACCAGGTATTCGAGGAAAAGAATTATGTTTCTCTTCACTAAATCTTTTGTCCAAAAGATGCTAACTGGCAACTCGACCCGAGACAAGAGAGACAATAAATCTCTTTGGAGCCGAAAGAGGCAACATTGGTCCCTTCCCATCTGCAACAGAGACGAAATTAATCGTCAGAATCAAAATACCACTTTTGTCAGAACTACCAACGTTGGTATGGCAAGTCGACCGTAAAATGCTAGATAGATAGGATGGTATGTCGTTTACCAGCGCTTCTGTCCTTATGAACAATCTCCCGCTCTTTGACAAGGAGGAAGGGATACAGAGAAGAAAAAAGAGTGACAGGACAAGGAAATGCATAGATGGAATAGAAAAAAGAGTAAGTGAAAGAGAGAAAAAGAGTAAATGAGAGATACAGTGATAAAAAGAAAGTAAGAGATATTGAAAGAAAGAGAGAGAGAGAAAAAGAGACACAGAGAGAGAGAGAGAGAGAGAGAGTAGGGAGACATGGCAATAAAAGGGGAATGAATTTAAGAGAGGGAGATGGAGAGAGAAAGAAAGAGAGAGAAAGAAAGAGAGAGAGAGAGAGAGAGTAGGGAGATTTGACGATAAAAGGTGGAATGAATTTAAGAGAGTGAGATGGAGAGAGAGGGAGAGGAAGGCAAGGAATGGGGGAGGGAGGGAGGGAGGGAGGGGGAGAGAGTAAGCCTACGTTGAAAAAGGAGTGAGGTTTGGGACAAAATCGTCTCAATGAAGTTGGGAATCGGGGGGAGGTCAGACGCCCTTCTCCCCCTCCCTCACTCCCCCCCCTCCTCGCCCTTGCAACATTACAGTAACAGTTATAGTTATTCCTCTTCTCCCTCACCTCTTTCTCCTCCTCTTCCTCTTCTTCCTTTTCCTCCTCCTCCTTCTCCTCTTCTTCCTCTTTCTTCCTTCTCCTCCTTCTCTTCTTCTTCCTCTTCCTCTTTTTCCTCCTCCTCCTCCTTATCCTCCTCTTTCTCTTCCTTCTTTTTCTTCCTTCTCTCCCTCTTCCTGTTCTTCTTCCTCCTTTTTTTCCTTATCCTCCTCTTTCTCTTCTCCCTCTTCCCCATTCTTCTTCAGCTATTTTCTTCCTGCCCTTCCTCCACCCTCTACTCCTTCCACTCCTGTTCCCACTCCTCCTCCACTCCTTTCTTTCCCCTCTCTCGTCGACTACAGTACCCCAGGGTCTACATAAGATCAGGTCAGTTCTCTTCAAACAGAAAACTGAGCGACATAGGGTCATAACACGAGAGGTTCGACTAATCTGACTTGCGGATTCCTAGGTCCTCATCGCTGGGACCCGAAGACGGCCTGGTTGGCACCTTGAGCGTCTTCGCATAGTTTCCCTGCCTCTGCAGTCTCTAAGTGGCCGTCCCGAGTGATGGTTACACGACCGGAGCTCCAGGAACATAAGAATAGAGGAGAGTGCAGGAGACCATAAGGCCTACACTAGCCAGTTCCATATCCCTTACCACTTGTCATCCCTATCCATAAATCCATAAGTTATCTAATTATATCTTAATTAAAGCAATCAATGGTTTCAGGTCTCAGTGCATGGTTACTAAGTCTATTTTATTCATAAAGGAGGCTGCAAAAGACTTTAAGGCCTACACTAGGTAGATCCATGTCCATTATCAACTGTCATTCCTATTCATAAAGTTATCTAACCTTATCTTAAAGCAATCAATAGTTTCAGTATTCAGTAAATGATTACTAAGTCTATCCAAATCCTGGAGGAACTGCAAGAAACCATAAGGCCTACACTAGGTAGTTCCATGCCCCGTACCACCTGTCATTCCTATCAATAAAGTTATCTGATCTCTTCATAAAGCAATCAATAGTTTCAGCGCTTACTTCATGGTTACTAAGTCTATTGCAGTCGCTAACCACTCTATTGGTAAGCCAAATTTTGTCTATTTCCTTCTTGAACCTAAATTTGTCCAATCTAAATCCATTACTATGAGTCTTACCCTGTTGATGAGTTCTAGATTTTAATGAGATCTGGGGCGAAGGATGAGACAAATAACTCCTCCCCCGCCCACAACCCACCCCCGGCCCCCGGACCCCGGACCCCGGCCCACCCCGGACCCCGGCCCACCCCGGACCCCGGCCCACCCCGGACCCCGGCCCACCCCGGACCCCGGCCCACCCCGGACCCCGGCCCACCCCGGACCCCGGACCTCGGCTGTAAGTCTCTGAGGGCAGAGTTTCGTTATTTTGTTTACCAATGGAGTTATTAAACAAAAATAACAACAGAAACATAGTAACAACAACCACAACAACATTAGCAACAATAACTACGATAACAAGTAAAACGATGACATAATCAACGACTACAACAGAAACAACAAAAGGAAAACCAACAACAACCAACAACAACAATAACAGAATCAACAACAACTAGAGTAATAACCAAAACAACCAAAACATCAGGAGCAGAAACAGTTACATCAACCACAGCATTAATAACAACGACACCAACATTAACAACAGCAACAACAAAACTAGAATAATAATAAAAACCACAACAACAACAACAGCAGCAATAACAAAAACAATTTGTCTGTCTGTCTGTCTGTGTGTCTGTCTGTCTGTGTGTCTGTGTGTCTGTCTGTCTGTCTATCTGTCTGTCCATCCGTCTGTCTTATTAGGGTGACATGGTTCATCTTGACGGAATACAGCAAAAGGAATTCCTGATGTGATGAAGAAAAGGAGGAGGAGGAGGAGGAGGAGGAGGAGGAGGAGGAGGAGGAGGAGGAGGAGGGAGAGGAGGAGAGGAGGAGGGGAGGAGGGAGAGGAGGAGGAGGAGGAGGAGGAGGAGGAGGGAGAGGAGGAGGGAGAGGAGGAGGAGGAGGAGGAGGAGGAGGAGGAGGATTAGGAGGAGGAGGAGGCCGCTGTGTCCAGTTCCGGCGAGGAGCCTGCGGAACCGCTGATCCGGTGTTTGTCCAGCGTTAATAAGACAAACTTTGTGACTCACGTGAACGATCCGAATCGCTAAGGTAAGCGCTTTTTCGCTGACTCGAGTGCGGGCGCGCTAACTTTGGCCCTCGAGGATGTGAGCAAGGAACAGAGAAAATGTGTGTGTGTGTGTGTGTGTGTGTGTGTGTGTGTGTGTGTGTGTGTGTGTGTGTGTGTGTGTGTGTGTGTGTTTGTGTGTGTGTGTGTGTGTGTGTGTGTGTGTGTGTGTGTGTGTGTGTGTGTGTGTGTGTGTATGTGTGTGTGTGTGTGTGTGTGTGTGTGTGTGATTCACCATGGTCTTGGGTCACATATTGTACTCGTGATCGACAGCTATTTCCCTCCCGGAAGAGAGCTCAGAGGTTATATGACCAATCTATCGGTAATGCGCGCGGGCGCGCGCGCGTGTGTTTATGTGTGGGTGGATGGGTGGGTGGTTGTGGGTGTGGGTGTGTGGGTGTTATTGTTCATTATCTTGAAATAATATTAGCCATTAATTAAAAAAATCTTAAACTCATTGGTGCTGTAAAGTATATACAGATGTTTTCGTTCAATACAGATCTTTTCGCTCAAATAAAAGAAAATTTTGCATTTCCTGCACATAAATATATTTCTGTTCGTAATGCAGAATCAGAAATCAAAACTATACACGCCACTCTTATCTTATTTCATTTCATTCTATTTATTTATATATATTTTTTTATGACACAGAAACCAATGTAATATGAGCGTGGCTATATGATTTGCAATCGGAAATCATTCAAATACACAAGTCACCATTTATGCTATATATTGTTGCCATAATGATGTACACTTTCTGAACATTTTGTGCACCGTGTCGTCTCAGCAGAAACGTTTCTACAATTCAAACACTTTCTTCAAAGAAAGAGGTGAATCGTTGGGTGGTTCATAAAAAAAAAAAAAAAAAAAAAAAAATCTTCTTTCAACAACGAAAATAAGGGAAACAGACCAACAGGACATTCATATGAATTCTCTTAATTCAGATAGTGGAACGCTATCTTATCACAAGTTTTTAATCTCTTTGAGCAAAGGATTTAAACAGAAGAGACAAGTAAGATATTTCTACGAAATTCTCTTGGTCCTGATAATGAGACACTTTCTTAACTCCAGCTTATTGAATCGGCCTCAAAATCTTTAAATCTTTTCTTTCCTCATCTAACTGCTCTGAATATTTTCTTTTGTACTTTTCTATCGTAATAATCCATAAACCCCTATTTTGTTCATTTCCATAAGGTCTAAATATTTACTCAGGTAAACTTAAAATATTTCTTATTTTACTTTTCTATGGTAATAATTCTCAAAGCTAAATTTGATTTGTTTTCACACCTAGTCCTATTGTAAACCTGTATTCTTCAAGAAAAATTCCTTCACTAACCATTACTACAGAGCCTAAGGCCCCGTCACATTTTCAAAATTCTCGTCAAATGTCGTGAATTTGAAAACCTGTATTCTTCAAGAAAAATTCCTTCACTAACTTTTACTACAGAGCCTAAGACCCCGACACATTTTAAAAATTCTCGTCAAATGTCGTGAATTTGGAAAGCCCAAAGACGACTTCAGAGTATTCTAGAACGATTCAACAGTGTGTCTAAGGGGGGTTTATAGTCTAAGGTTCGTCGAACGCGGTTCGACAGATACGTGTTTAAAGTGATGTGTGAACGTGTGAACGGGGTATTTGGTTGTCGAACACGTTGGTTAAACCCCAAATACCCCGTTCACACGCACACACACACCGCGTTCGACGAACCGTTAGACCTGTAACCCACCTCTAATATTCGTATTCTAGGTCTAACTTCTCAAAATATGACCCAAAGGTGATCTGACATTTGGAGACTCGAAACATAGAAATTCGTAACCAAAGTCGTTTCTACTCAAAAGTACTTATTTGTGACACAGACTATGTCAACAAAGTTTATTGACATTTGTCTCGAATGTAAACAAACGACATGACGTCACATAAGTCTCAAGATATGACGTCACTTTATTTTGTTTGTTTTGTTTTTGTTTGTCTGTAGCACATCTACGTAAACACTGATTGAACATCAAGTCCAGTATATCTGTTTGTTCTATCAAGTCAAAAGAGTTTATGTAATGTACGAAGAATTATTTTAGTCTTGTTACGGGTTGCCAATTTCTTGAATTTTTTTATTTGTGAGTAGTTGATGTTCTGTAACTGAATATTTGCTATATGTTCTTTATACAGATACAACAGCCAAGAGTTGCCTGTCAATTACCTGTCAGTTCTATAATTTGATAATCGTGTGTATTTATGTATGTGTGAGTGTGTGTGTGTGTGTGTGTGTGTGTGTGTGTTAGTGTGTGTGTGTGTGTGTGTGTGTGTGTTAGTGTGTGTGTGTGTGTGTGTGTGTGTGTGTGTGTGTGTGTGTGTGTGTGTGTGTGTGTGTGTGTGTGTGTGTGTGTGTGTGTGTGTGTGTGTGTGTATGTGTGTTTCACAATGGTCTTTGGATTACGTGTTAGACTCGTGATTGACAGCCATATACGTCCCGGAAGAGAGCTCAGAGCTCGTATATGACCGATCTATGGGTAATGCTGTGACCTCACACGCACACACACACCCAACTCCCCGCCCACGAGAGTTGGAGTAACATCCCGTAGCGCAGCGATACTGAAATTATCTTAGCCCTGGGCGGGATGTGTGTGTGCGTGTTTGTGTGACATTTGCAAGTGATTAGAATAGAAAAATATGGTTAAATGTTGACAAAAAAGATGACATACAGATACAGAAATTAGGAAACAAGATAAAACCATTTCACTGTACAAACTAACGTGGTTTGATTATGTGTTGTAGTATATACATTGAAGTCCAAATATCATATACAAAATAGATAGATAAGCAAACAAATAGATGAAGAAGTAAATAGATGAATAAATAAATAAATAAATGAATGAATAAAAAAGTAGGGTACGCGTACCAATGGAGATGCACGTGCCCTATGCAGACGCATTTGACAAACACAAAAAGAAAAAACTTCTACCTGCCGATGGTGAATAGATAGGAACATAATTATAGGCTCAAAAAATCACTTAACTATCCCCTCATGACGTGACATAGTCGTACCTTCCTAATCCAAATAGATACGTGACTGCAGGAGGTGAAATAGAAAAAAGTACTGTTTTTGAAAGAATCTTTACGAAAACCTAAGAATTTTTTTTCTTATTGTTCCTTAACAGATTTTTATTCCATTTTTTTTGTAGGTGGCTTGTGCATCAGAAACTGCTTCCCATTGCATGCAGGGGATAGTTAATTGATTTTTTGAGCCTATGATTATGTTCCTATCTTTTCACCATCGGCAGGTAGAAGATTTTTTTTTTTTTTTTTTTTTTTCCACTGGTACGCGTACCCTAGATTGCTAAATAAATAAATAAATCATGCTTTATTGCAAATTCAAATACAAACCAAATCTTTTTAGCAAGTTGAAATATTATGAACTGTCTTGGATATAATAATTACGACTGTCGCGATGACGTCAAGTCGTCGTGGTCGAAAAAAAAAATCAACCAACTTTATGACGTAATATCGTTTGCAGACTACAGTCAACCAACGCTCTGATGTTATATGAAGGTAGAATGAGAAATTCAGCATAATTCAGCATGGGACGGCAAGTCACAGTTGGCATTAAACAACGAAAGAAAGAAAAAAAGAAAAAATGTAATAAGACAACTAATGAATCGAAATATTATGATAATGAAATGATAAAGTCTCCCCATAATGAGCCACTCAGAGAACGGGAAGAGGCTGATTGACAAATATGAGATTGTAAACTGCGAGATGCTGGCTTATTACTGCACCACAAAGGACGAGGAGGAAGAGGAGGGAGAACGGAGGAGGGAGGAGGAAGAGGAGGAGGAGAATGAGGATGAGGATGAGGATGAGGAGTGTGAAATTGGTAATGGTAATAGAGAGAGAGAGAGAGAGAGAGATACACATACGCGCCCGCAGACGACACACACACACACACACACACACACACACACACACACACACACACACACACACACACACACACACACACACACACACACACACACACACGCAACGGATAAATGATCAGACAGACAGGCAGAGAGATACACATACAGACAAACTGACATGCAAAGACAGACAGACAGACAGACAGACAGACAGGGATGGACAAGCGTTCGTCCCAAACAAATCTTATAATTTTTTTTCTCTCTCAACCTGCATATCTACCTCCCATATATACTCCTTTGGAGAAATGTGTACAAAACTGCCGAAACTGCCTGAGCAACTCTGCCAGTAAAACACTCGGAAAGAGTCTATCGCTGTGGTATTTACATAATTATGAATAAGACACTCCCAAGAACAGTGCCCACCAAAGTTTTTTGGCATTTTTCCTTCAACCACTTTTTTTTTTGTCAATCGTACACACACACACACACACACACACACACACACACACACACACACACACACACACACACACACACACACACACACACACACACGCACACAACCTCTACCCTAATGATTAAGTATTTTCAAAATCCCAATATACGCATTAAGAGAATAATGCTGAAAATCAATAAACCACCAGAAATATTAGAATTGATTTATCTGTGATGGGATTCACTAATGCCAAAAGAGGGCTTAAATAAATCTCAAATAAGTGACGTCATTATTCGTGGCATATTTTAAGCAGCCCCCCGCCCCCCCAGCCTCCCCCCTCCCCCTATGGGGTGCCATATAAAGGGATGCTCTCTCCTAGTATCCCTTACTCATTCATTCCGAGATGTATAGAGTAGATAGCAAAGAGGTTATATTCTACGTCCGTGTGCTAAGCTTCAACGAGCGAAACGTTGTAGTTTCAATGAAGATATTATTCTTATATGGTGTCACGTCTATTTTGTCGGTAATTGCCATTTCATATCATAGGTCATCTCTTCTAAGTCCTTCCGTATATGTTTTTTTTGTTTTTTTTTTTACTTGCCTGCTGCTAAGATATTTTATTCACCTCCATGACACCTCTGTAATGAAGGGAATAGAAATCTGTTTGTATGTAAGAGGATAAATGTCACAGTTGAAGCTAGCTTTATCATGAAATCTAAATCCTCTTAGGATAACGTTGTATCATTCTAACGCAGCCTTATGTTACGACAACAACATCTAAATATCATATATAATTTTCCTAAAATGTAACTCTGTACATGTCGTAATTCTAGATCAATTTGCGAAATCCAAACTTGAATTTTCATTGAGTAATGTATATTGACACAATAACAGAATATTTATTGCAATAATGTAATCTAGACGGTATGACATTTTGTTCATATATTACTAGGAACGTATCACATTTTAAGGTAAACTAGTAACTGAACCTAGACTTCCCAACTAGTAGAGAATAGTAGCTAGATACCTAGAAGTCTACAATAGATCCAGAAGTGTTACTGACATATTTTAAACACAAAAAAAGTTTGCCCTGCGTTTCTCTTTGTCTTAAGAATGTTAGAGACACGTGTGGAAAAAGGAGCGCACACACACACATACACATACACACACACACACACACACACACACACACACACACACACACACACACACACACACACACACATATATATATGTATACATATATATGTATACATATGTATATATGTATGTATATATATATATATATATACGAACACACACACATATACATGCAAGCGCCTTTGCACACTATACTCCATTTATCTAAACGAGGCGGATAGAAGAGAGTTCTGGAGGTTGAGGAATGCCCCAGTGCTGTGGTTGTGCGGATCAAGCATCTCCCACCACCTATCACCATCTATCCCTACATCAGGCAGCAGGCCAGGATGGGTGGTCCCTCTTGACTTGGGAAGACAAATTAACTGGGTTGCTTAATTTGAATCTTCAGGTCAAGTATCACATCAGCCAAGCAGCTACCGCCTGGGTCAACACCGCTTGGTCATCTTTCATGATGGTAATGAATGCATCTCACCAAAATCATCCTTCCCTAATGTATTACCATTAAAACTCCTCATCAAAAGAGTTACTCTCCCCACTGATCACATCACCACATATTAGCTCCAACTCATTGCACCAATAAGTATCATCCCAATAGTTACAGCAACACAGCACCTACCACCGCCGCAAGATCTACCACCGCAACACCTACCATCACGACAGCACCTTGTACCAGAACACCTATCACCAAAATATCACCACAACACCTCCTAACACAAGTAGACAAGAACCAAGCACCACCTCAAAAGACCAACTAAATAAAAGGAAACCCCCGACATATGGCAACACCAGGAATTAGGACGTTGCCACTTTGCTTTGCATTTCTACACTTCATGAATATGTAAAGTTCGAATATATCTCAAGCCAGGAGGCGTAGACATGTACACATTTGGGCGGCGGAGATGCGGAGGAAGAGGAGTCGACCAAAACGGAGATGAGGAAAGAAACTGATAAAAGTATAAGAAAGGCAAAATGGTTAAAGACAGGAAATATTGAGACTGAGTGATTAAGAAATAGAAAGCAAATACATTGCCTAAGAGATAAAAAGACAGACTCATGGACAGAAAGGGAGATAGGAAAGCAGATGAAAGAAAATGTAAAATAAGATACAAAGAGTGATTAAGGAATAGAAAGCAAATAGATGAACAGAAAGATAGAAATACAACATCATGATAGAAAGGGAGAAAAGAAAACAACTTAGAGAAAATGTGAGACGGGATCAATAAATAAAGACCAACAAATGTATGGATAGATAGAGGAAGAAAAGAAAAGAAATAAATACATTGATAGAAAAAAAAATAATAACAGACCAATCGACGCAAAGGAAGGTAAGGATAAAAATATAAAAAACAGGTGAATACATGCAAAATGAGATAAATATAGAATTACAAAGACTAATTAATACATGATTAGAGAGATTAAGGAGTGAACAAACAAATACATGGAAAGAAATGGATTAAAAGATTAAAAATGAACAAATAATGGATAGAGAGATAAACAGATAAAAAGACAGCCCAAGAGACAGAAAAGGGAATAGAAAAAAAATCAAGTTTGTAGAAAGCAAACGAATATATAAATGGAGAAATGAAGAAATAAAACGAAATGATAAAAGAAAAAATCCCAACCGTTCTATGCGCTAACCTCACCATTTTACCACTCCTGTGTCTTTTAAACTTCAATAACCGTTATATTTGAATATTCAAATATTCAAAAGAACGAGATGGTTCAACGACTTCTGAACACGACTGTAACTGCCAACAGAGTGTCTCCTCAAAATTAATGCATATTCACATACCTGTATCACTTAGAATTAGTTAGACACGATGAAATCACTTAGATATTGATGAATAACAATGCAAATGGCTTGTAATTCTATTCAGAATGTAAATTGAGTAAATAGAATTTGTGTAACCGAAACAAGAATTTCTACTTAACTGTTATCCTGATAACTGTTGATAATATTCTATCTTGACAAATGTTGTTTTCTGATATGTGATCAATACCAACTTATGGCTCAGGGTACTGAGCTAGTAATATAAAACATTCTTCTTTGTATTATAAGTAATAGACCTTTTGTTGGGTTAAATCAGATTTGATATGAATATCCTGTACAGGTTTTCTGTGTTGTTTTCATAAAGGATTACGTGCAGGATACAGCCTCAGGCCATTTCGTTAGTCACTTCAATAGAGTGACCAGCGGCTTATCTCGTTGGTTGTCAGGTGATTCTATTCAGCTAAGGGGGTAGATCTCGTACCTAAATTGGGTTTTGGTCAAACAAGGCTCCAAATCTTCCCTCCAGAAGAATGAAATGATTCAACACCATTGGGAACCAAAAAGGCATAAAGTGTCATCTCACTGAATAGAGCTGGAGCCTGACACTATAAGGACTTAAAGCGAATATATCCCCAATAAGTGACTGCAAACTGGTTAATATGGACCGCTCATCCTCCGTTTTGGATTTGAGGAAACTAATATTGATCTGTACTGTTGCTTGCAATTTGCAACAAATTAGACTTTTTTTAAGGATCTACCCGAAGCAATGGCAAGGTCCAGTTGATTCCTTATGTGAAAAGGGCCACGTGAGGATTTCGTCGACATCTGTTGCATTATTTATTGTGGACTCATTCGCTGGTGTACAACGTTGCCATGTCTTTTCTTTTTACGTTTTCTCCAAACACGTTCTGAAATGTGGCAACGAGGGAAGCGTGTAAATGGTGATGGTGTTGGTGAGGGAGACAGTGACACCGTGATGGTGATGGAGATAGTGATGAAGGTAATGATGATAGTGATGGTGATGGTAATGATGACTGAGATAGAGATGGAGATAGAGATAGAGATGAAGATGGAAATGATGATAGAAATTGTGATGGTAACGGTTATGGTGACAGTGTTGGTGATAATAACAATAACGACGATGATGAGAATGCTGCTGCTGCTGATGATGATGATGATGATGAAAAACACGACGACGACGACAACGACGACGATGATGATAACGATGAAAATAATGATGATAATGAAATTGATAACGATGAAGACGATGATGAAGGGGACGTACTCTATAAACTTTATTCTAATTATCATCAGACATTTCCCTCAGGAATGACACCAAAACTGTCAGAAGTAATGTCACTCTACTAGTAGTAGCC
>NC_134805.1:36724357-36729357 GCF_046742065.1 Oratosquilla oratoria | reverse complement strand
AAATATTGATAATTAATAGATGTAGCTTACACGTGAAAGTTGTAACAGAAGACTTCACCTATAACCTAAGTGTTGGGACTGCCGGAGCAAGTAAAGGTCACAGGTAATTGCTGGATTCGAACATGGGTACGCGTTCTAAGATACTAGATCAAAACCAATTCGCCACACAACACAATCGTACTTACGTATAACCATATCTGAATGTGTGACAATATGCATCGAAGTGTATGTGCCTACGCAGAGTATGCAGAGATATCTATATACATAACTACCTGTTTATTTCTTATCTCTCTCTCTCTCTCTCTCTTTATATATATATATATATATATATGTATATATATATATATATAGCTGCATGTATATATACATATATAAGTATATATATACATGTATATATACATACATATATATGTATATATACATATGTATATATATATATATATGTATATATATATATATATATATACATAAATGTACAACACTGAATGAGTCTCTCTTGATGGCGTAATCGGTTAAGTCAGTATCAATTGTCACGTGCTAGCGCAGGTTCAAGTCCTTGGCTGTAACACGTTTCAATTTCTGCATGTTGGTCTCCTCGAGCTTCTTGATGTTGATGGCTTAGAATTAAACTAAATTCTGGTTGATGTATGTATATATATATATATATATATATATATATATATATATGTATATATATATATATATATATATTTATATATATATATATATATATATATATATATATATATATATGTATTTATACGTATGTATGTATGTATATATTATATATACTAGTAGGACCCGTGGAAATTCCACGGGGTTTACGAAGGCGTCTTCAAAATCTCCCGAAGGAGTCTTCAGTCTCCAAAAGGAGTCGTCAAAGTCTCTCGACGTTGTCGTCAAATTCTTCCGTTGTCTCTCTCTCTCTCTCTCTCTCTCTCTCTTTCTCTTTCTCTTTCTCGTTAGGTCAATCATAAAGGCAATAATTTTTTTTTTAATCGTTTATGTCATGTCACATAGGACCCGCGAAAATTCCACGGTTATTCAACTTTGAAGTATTACGAAAGAGTCTTCAAAATCTCCCGAAGGAGTCTTCAGTCTCCAAAAGGAGTCGTCGGAGTCTCCCGACGTTGTCATCAAATTCTCCCGTCGTCTCTCTCTCTCTCTCTCTTTGTCTTTCTCGTTAGGTCAATCATAAAGGCAATAAAAAAAATTGAATCGTTTATGTCATGTCATTATTATGTTATGTCATTTCATGTAACCTATGATTAAACTTGTATAGACGTTTGAATACTGTTTATCTATTTATTTATTTATTTATTTATTTATTTACTTATTTATTTATATATTTATTTATCTATTTATCTATTTATCTACTTATTTTCGTGAGGTTCTGTCAAGAGCTCAGAAAGCAACGCGACATGACGTCACACGTTAAGCTTTGAATAAATGCCTTTTTTATATTTCATTTATCGAAAGAATGTGATAAATAGGTGAATAAAATCGTCTGTCTTTAGCCAGAATAAAACTACTTCGCTTCCTTAGCACCGTGACGTCGTGTCGAACGCGCTGCAGCGACGTGACGTCACCGCTCTCGGCCAATAATTCGTCTCCGTTGCCGTGACGTCACCACTGTCGCTTAACTGGCAGCCAATTTGTCGTCTTCTTTTTGCCGTGACGTCACCACTCTCGGCCAATAAGTCGTCTCCGCTGCCGTGACGTCACCACTCTCGCTTCGCTCGTAGCCAATCAGTCGTCAACAATTTTGGAAGGCTTCGTTGCCGTGACGTCACCGCGTGACACACACAGATAGATAGTTACAAGCGTATCAATATATAGATTATATATATATATATATATATATATATATATATGTGTGTGTGTGTGTGTGTGTGTGTGTGTGTGTGTGTGTGTGTGTGTGTGTGTGTGTGTGTGTGTGTGTGTGTTTGTGTGTGTGTGTGTGTTTGTGTGTGTGTGTGTGTGTGTGTGTGTGTGTGTGTGTGTGTGTGTGTGTGTGTGTGTGTGTGTGTGTGTGTGTGTGTGTGTGTATGCGTGTGTTGTATATAATTGCATGAGGAAAATTCACAAAACTCTTGCTAACTTGTCCAATACAGCGAACATGCGACATATTTCAAGAGGCATTCTATGTAGACGGTCAGCAAAGAACATTACAACACCGAGGGGGAGTAGTCAAACTAGTAGAGATTTCGGTACTAATGATTTGAAGTTACACAATTTAATTTTCAAGGGAGAATGAGTATATACAATGATCAATGAGTAGGTATACATAAATGTGGTATATTGAATGAGCAAAGGAATTGTCACAAACAAATAAGAGGGGATAAGCACGAACCTAGGGGAGGTCATAGGGAAGGACAAAACCCCTCAGCAAGGACAAATGATCACTCATGTCGCGGGGTAGACAAGAGGTCCCCGCGCTGTGGGGTGGAAGAGGAGATATTATCAAAATAGAAATGTGCAATCAATGTTTTGGAAAAAGGGAGAACTTGAAGATCTTGAGGTTGTTTATTCTTGTCAGGGTTACGGTGTTTGAATATGCAGCGCTTAGAGAATCGCAAGTCTTCTGTTTTTACACACACACACACACACACACACACACACACACACACACACACACACACACACACACACACACACACACACACACACACACACACACACACACATATATATATATATATATATATATATACTGTATATATGTATATATATATATATACAAATAAATATATATATATACATATATATATATATATATATATATATATAAATATATATATATATGTGTTTATATACGTAGGTATGGAAATGATTTCGTTAAATTTAGATACACAAACACAAACCTATTACGGCATCAATCATTATAGAAAAACGCAACATTTTACCGCATACTCGACACTTCATCAACAGCTAAATTTAATCACCGCAAATTAAAATCCTTTCTTTATGGACAGACCGTCAACAATGAAGCCATTTTTCATTTCGAGGCCTCTTCCGCGCTCTGGGTGTGAATGTTGAATTAGTTTGCTTCCTCTTCGCCGCCATTGTGATACGAACTGGATTAACTCTTTTACTTTCGTTCGTTATTTTCTTTTTTTCGTTTTCGCTCTTTCGAGTGACTGTCCTTGCTCGCTTGTTTTCGTATCGTCTTTTTTTATTTTCTCTTGTAATACAATTTCTTTTACCCTCATCCCTAAAGAGTTTTTTTTTTCTTTCTTTTCGAAAATGTCCTTTTTTGTATGTCCTTTTTTCTTTACCAAAATGACCTTTTCCCCTAAGTCTTAGAAACACAGCCTGAATTCCTGAGACCCATAGGGAACAAGATCTTTTTTTGCCTGTTAAGAAACATATTCATACGAAAGAGATGGCTAATAAGATATATTCACGAGAACGAAAAATGAAATGAATTAGAAAAGCAAAGAAAATGAAAGTCAGGTGAGATTATTCCCAAAATTTTCATGAAAGAAATTAAAAACAGAAAAGAGACTTTGGACTTGAGGCGACAAATAAGACCTCTATAGCTTGGTCGAATTCACCTTCAGTACATACATACATACATAAATACATATCTACATACATACGTACATACATACATACATACATACAGAAATACAGACATACATGCATACATACATACATACATACATACATACATACATACATACATACATACATACATACATACATACATACATACATACATACATACAGAAATACATAAATATCCACATACATACATACATACATACATACATACATACATACATACATACATACATACATACATACATACATACATACATACATACATACATACATACATACATACATACATACATACATACATACATACATACATACATACATACATACATACATACAAAGTCTGGAATTGGAGTAAAAAAAACGAAGTGAATTTTAACATTAAAAAATGTAGTATAATGGAATTTGGAAAAAGCAAAAATAGAATATCCGGTAGTTACAAAATTGGAACAAAAGAAGTTACTAAAGTAAATTCAGAAAGAGATCTAGGAGTGATAATTTCAAATGACATGGCACCAGGCAACCATGTAGACAAAATAGTTTGAGAAACCTACAACTTAATAAGATCAATGAAAGTGGCCTTTGACTACATGGACGAGAAAATGGTGAAGAAAATCCTATTTACACCAAAATTAGAATATGCAGCGTCACTATAGACACCCAGTACAAAATAAAATAAAAAATAAAAATAAAAAACATAAAGAAACTAGAAAGAATTCAAAGAGCGCTAACAAAGATGGCACCAACACTCAGCATGTTGACATACGAACAAAGATTGGACAAACTAAAATTATTAACTTTGGAGCAGAGAAGAGAAAGAGGCGAATTGATATCCATATATAGAATTGTGAAAGGGATGGAAATCCTTGACAGGGATGATCTACTTAAATGGGACAGAAGAAATACAAGGGGACACAAGAAGAAACTTAAGAAGGACAGTTACAGAAGAGATCTGAGAAAGAATAGCTTTCCACATAGAGTGATAGATACATGGAATAGATTGAAGGAGAAAACAGTGAGTGCTAAAACTATACACGACTTTAAGAAAGAACTGGATGCGAAAAGATACAAATGCGGGTCCCTACGAGCATAGCTCTTCTCCCGCAAAATACAACTAGATAAATACAACTAGGTAAATACATAAATATACACATACATACATACGTACATACATACATACATACATACATACATACATACATACATACATACATACATACATACATACATACATACATACATACATACATACATACATACATACATACATACATACATACATACATACATACATAAATACATACATACATACATACATACATACATACATACATACATACATACATACATACATACATACATACATACATACATACATACATACATACATACATACATACATACATACATACATACATACATACATACATACATAC
>NC_134805.1:36712071-36718857 GCF_046742065.1 Oratosquilla oratoria | reverse complement strand
AACGAAAAACAGGAGACTAAGAAAAAGAAGAAGAAATAGGAAAAAGGAGGAGGAGAGAAAGGGATAGAAAGAGGAGAAAATAGAGGAAGTAAAACAGAAACAGAAGACAAAAGAAAGGAAAAAAAGAAAGAAAAGAAGTAAAAGGGAAGAACAACAACGAGAAAAAGAAAAGAGACGAAGAAGAAGACCTTTTTTTTTTTTTTTTTTTTTTTTTTTGTTCTTGAGTCAAAGTACTCAGCTACCGGCTCCTTACTACAGGGGTGATCTGGCGAGGTAACGAGCAAAAGTCCGCTTGTGGGACCAAGTGAGGCCTTCCACAGTGCTCGTGAAAATTGGTGCAAGAAAACCCTCGTTTTTTTCGTTTTTTTTTTTTCGTTTTTTTTTTTTCAACAGAATCGTTTTGCACAGGGGAAGGAGATTTGCTTTTCACCAAAGCATTTTCTAGAAGTCGTCATTATTATTTTTATTATTATTATTATTTCTATTATCATTATTATTAACATTATTATTGTTGTTGTTGTTGCTGTTGGTGGTAGTGGTGGTGGTTTTATCATTATTATCATCATTATCATTGTTCTTGTTATTATTACCATAATTATTATCATTACAATTAGTAGTGGTAGTAGTAGTAGTAGTAGTAGTAGTAGTAGTAGTAGTAGTAGTAGTAGTAGTAGTAGTAGTAGTAGTAGTAGTAGTGGGTTAAACATAGGTGGAACCACATATTAAGAACGGTACCTAACATCACCGACCTACTAAGACCCCTTGAAGAAACCATCAGAAACGAACTAATACCGGCCATCACCAACGGGCGGACAATAAACGAAGAGGAAAGAAAACTCATTGAACTTCCACCTAGAATGGGAGGGCTAGGCATCTCCAACCCGCTAAACCTTGCCGACATAGAACACCAAAACTCCATGAAACTCACGTCCTCCTTGACAAACAACATCGTGTCGCAAGATCAACGGAAGGAGACTAACATGGAGGAAATCAGAGAAATTAGAAGAAACATTTCAAAGGGAAGGGAGGAGAGGCAGAAGGAGGAACTTCAAGCACTTCTAGCTCGGCTATCGAATTGTATAAAAAGAAAGATATCAATGGCGCAGGAAGTTGGGGCGTCCAATTGGCTGACAGCACTACCAATCAGGTGCAGAGGGATTCACCTTAAACAAAAGAGATATCACAGATGCCATTGGCCTGAGGTATGGATGACCATTGGGAGGGCTGCCTAACTGATGCCCATGTGATGTACAGTTTACTCCAGACTATGCGATGATATGCAAGTAGGGTGGATTCATTTGCATGCGACATAATGAGGTAAGAGATCTCACTGCTCAAATGCTTCAGGATGTGTGCAAGGATGTGACTATCGAACCAACATTACTCCCACTAGGAGGGGAGAACTTCAGATACCGCACGTCCAACACATCAGATAAAGCAAGAGTGAATGTCAGCGCAAGAGGTTTCTGGACACGGGGACAATTGGCTTTCTTTGACATGCGAATATTTGATCCGCTGGCCCCCTGTTACAATAACCTAACTATTGAGGCATCTCACTCCCGGAACGAGTATGAGAAGATCAGGATGTACGAAGAGCGTATACAGAATGTAGACCAGGGCTCATTCACTCCTATAACCTTTACGACTTCAGGTGGGATGGGTCCTAGGGCAAAGGCATTCTACGCTCGGCTGGGAGAGGTGATGGCTGAAAAGAAACAACAACCAAAAAGCAGCATTGTTTCATGGATGAGAGGTAGACTGTCATTCTCACTCCTAAGATCAGCCCTCCTATGCCTGAGAGGTACCAGGTCCCCACCACCCAAATCAGCACACATACAAAACCTAGATTTTGAGCAGACGGTGGTTGACAGTAGGATAATGAACTTTTGTATTAAGCATTATTAATAAAAATTAAATAGATAAATAAAAGGGTCGTCGACCAGTCATTGGCGGGAGAGGGGCCAATGAACTGTGTCTGTGGGAGACAGATCCTGCTGCTTCCACCACACAGTTCCACGAGGATGGAGATCGTTTTTTTTTTATATATAAAAAAAATAATAATAATAATAAAAAAGTAGTAGTAGTAGTAGTAGTAGTAGTAGTAGTAGTAGTAGTAGTAGTAGTAGTAGTAGTAGTAGTAGTAGTAGTAGTAGTAGTAGTAGTAGTAGTAGTAGTAGTAGTAGCAGTAGTAGTAGTAATAGTAGTAGCATAATCATTATTGTAATTTTCACTTTTCATCAGTGATAAGCAACGCTTCCATTCTTGTGTACAATGATACATAGAGTATAAGTAAACAAAATGGAAATAAAGAAAATAAGTAAATAACAATTAAACAAATAATGAATAAACAAATAATCACTTAAGCAAATTAATCAATTAATAAATAAATAACAAGACAATAGCTAAAGTAGATATATAAATAATAGATAAACAAATAGTTAATAAAGAAAGAAATCAGTAGATAAACAAATGTATAAAAAAGATAAAAACAAAGAAATAGATAAGATATTAAGTAATAACTAACCAGATATAAAGGCAATTAATTAAACAAATGAATAATTAAATAATTAAATACGTAAATGAACAATTAAACAAATAAACAAACAAATAAATGAATAAATAAATAAATAAATAAATAAACAGATAAATAAATAAATAAATAAATAAATAAATGAATAGATAAATAAATAAATAAATAAATACGGAAACAAGTTAAACAAGATATAAATAATCATGCATATCAGTATTATAAACAAGATCGTACGTCTCAGCATGATAGACAAGATCATGCGTCTCAGCATGATACACAAGATCGTGCCTCTCAGCATGATAGACAAGATCGTTCGTCTCAGCATGATAGACAAGATTGCGCGTCGCAGCATGATGGACAAGATTGTGCGTCACAGCATGATGGACAAGATTGTGCGTCTCAGGATGATATACAAAATCACGTGTCCCAGCATTACACTAGATCGTGCGTCTCAGAATGATGAACAAGATTGTGTGTCACAGCATGATAGAAAAGATCGTGCGTCTCAACATAATAGACAAGATCGTGCGCCTCAGCATGCTAGACATGATCGTGCGTCTTAGCATGATAGACAAGATCGTACATCTCAGCATGATGGGCAAGACTGTACGTCTCAGCATGATGGACAAGAGTGTGCGTCTCAGCATGATGGAAAAGATTGTGCGTCTCAGCATCATACACAAAATCACGTGTCCCAGCATTATAAACAAGATCGTGCGTCTGAGAATGATGGACAAGATTGTGCGTCTCAGCATGATAGACAAGATCGTGAGTCACAGCATGATAGACAAGATCGTGCGTCTCAGCATGATAGACAAGATTGTGATTCTCAGCATGATAGACAAGATCGTGCGTCTCAGCATGATGGACAATATTGTGCCTCTCAGCATGATATACAATATCGTGCATCTCAGCATGATAGATAAGATCGTGCGTCTGAGCAATATTGACAAGATCACGCGTCTCAGCATAATAGACAAGATCATGCGTCTCAGCATGATAGACAAGATCATGCGTCTCAGCATGATAGACAATATCGTGCATCTCAGCATGATAGACAAGATCATGCGTCTTAGCATGACAGACAAGAAGAAAAGTGTCTTGAAGTTATTACCACAAGGATTTCACAACATTCTAAGTAAAAACAACTTTGCGGATCATCGTTTGGTCGAGCCAAAACTTCCAGCTTATGCTTTCACACATTACCGTCTTTTAAAAGCCAACTGACCAACAATTTAACGACACAGGGCAGATTTAGTATCTTACAGCTACGCTAACTATGAGGGAAAAATGAGAGCCAAAGACTGAAAGTGGAGGCATTAGAGAGAAACAGAGATAGACAGATAAATGGATAGAGAGAGACATAGAGAAAAATTGATAGGATGAGGGGAAAGAGGAAGAGAGGGCAAAAAGTTAAAGAAGAGATAAAGAAACAAAGAGATTAGAATCAAACTAAATAAAAAGAGAGAAGAGTAGATTAGGGACGTGAAGGATGAGAAGAATATATATATATATATTTATATATATATATATTTTTATATATATATATATATATATATATATATATAATTTTATTTATATATACATACATATTATATATATATATATATTATTTATATATATATATATATATATATATAATATAGAGGAGAGAGAGAGAAGAGAGGAGAGAGAGAGAGAGAGAGAGAGAAAGGAAACTGAAGCACATAAAGAAGGGAGAAAAGCAGGGGGAGGTGGAGGAAATGATGGAGGATGGGAAAGAATAAAGGAGAAGGCGGAGAGAATGAGGAAGAAGGAGGAGGAGAGAGGAAACTAGGATAGGATGAGGAAGAAGGCAGGAAATGGTGGAGAAGAGGAGGTTTAGGATGAGGAAGAAGGAGAAGATGGAAGGGATGAGGAAAAGGAAGAAGGACGATAAGGAGGAGAGGATGATGGAGAGGGAGAGACGATGAGGGAGAAGGAGAGGAGGGAAATAAGAGGAGAGAGGAAGAAAAGAAGAGGAGGAGGTGGAGTGAGAAAGGGTAAGGAGAAAGGGGAAGAGGTGGAAGAAGATGGAGCATAGAGGGAGAGAGGGAGGGAAAGGATGAGGGGGAATGTTCATTGCTGCTTGGGGATTGCAATGTCTTCACGTGGTAAGACACACGGGAAGGAACCTGGGCTGGTTTCAAGAAGAAGAGGAAGGGAGGAGGAGGAGGAAGAGGAAGAAAAAGTGGATGAAGAGGAAGTGGAGGAGGTGCAGGAGGAGAGGAAGGACGAGGAAAAGTAGACGGAGGAAGAAAAAGTGGAGGAGGTAGAGGAGGAAGAGGAGGAAATGAAGGAGGAGGAAGAGGTAGAAATAGCAGCAGGAGGAACAAAAGGAAGAGGAGGAGGTAGAGAAGGAAGAAAATGAGATACAGGAAGATGAAGAGGAGGAGGTGAAAAAAGGAGAAGGAGGTTGGAAGAGGAGGACGAGGCAGAGAAAGGAAGAGAGGAAGAGAAAAAGGCGAAGGAACAGAGACGGAAGAGGAGTAAGAAGAAGAGGAGGAGGAGGAAGAGTAGGAGAAGGAGAGGGAAGAGGAGAAGTAGGAAAAGGAAGAGGATAAAAATAAGAAAGAGAAGAAGAAGAAGAAGAAGAAGAAGAAGAAGAAGAAGAAGAAGAAGAAGAAGAAGAAGAAGAAGAAGAAGAAGAAGAAGAAGAAGAAGAAGAAGAAGAAGAAGAAGAAGAAGAAGAAGAAGAAGAAGAAGAAGAAGAAGAAGAAGAAGAAGAAGAAGAAGAAGAAGAAGAAGAAAACAAGAATAAAAGACTAGAGAGAAAGAGTACAAATGTATAATCTTATCTCATAAAGCCTTTACCTGCGGCCGAAGCCGTCACCACTGAAATATGTTCTTGTAGAAACCAGACTTGCCACCAGCACCTGTTGGGAATCGACCCCGGGCCTCCACAGGTGCAAGGCGAGCTTGAGGCCCAACGCTCCAAGGATGTAGACCAGTGTTGCTATTTAGATAAGAAGGGGCAGCCCATAAGCCTGAGCTTTGTCTTAGAGGGTACAGACCAATCTTAGAAAATAGATAAACGAATAGAAATGTAGATATTAAATGAAAATAGATAATTGAATATATAAATAAACATACATTAAAAAATAAATAGATGATATAAAGACAGCAACCACATAAGGAAAAGATAAGCAAATAGGAAGATAACTATTAAATGAAAATGAATACGAGAATAGATGAATGAATCAATAAAATTAATAAAAACGGAAATAACAGGAAAATGAAATGAAAATCAAATCCTATACCAGACAAAAATGTACAAAGAAAAATGAAATTAGATAGAATAAAATTAAATAGAAAGAAGAGGATAGGAAACGAGACAAGACACGAAGAGGAGGTGCAGTAGGAGGAGGAGGAGGAGGAGGAGGAGGAGTAGAAGTACAAGGAGGAGAAGAAGCAAGAGGAAGAGGAGTACGGGGAGGACGAGGAGGAGGAGGAGGAGAAAGAGAAGGAGGAGGAGGAAGAAAACGAGAAGGAGAAGAAGAAGGAAAAGGAGGAGGAAAACGAGGAGGAGGAGAAGAAAGGGGAGGAGAAGGAGGAGAAGGAGGAGAAGGAGGAGAAGGAGGAGGGGAGGAAAAACGAGGAGGAGGAGAAGAAAGAGGAGGAGGAGGAGGAGGAGGAGGAGGAGGAGGAGGAGGAGGAGGAGGAGGAGGAAGAAAAGGAGTAGGAAGACCCGAAGAGCGAAGCGAAGTCGAGGACAAAGCGAGGAACCTAAGGAAAGAGAACAGATGAACAAAGAACAAGAGAACAAAGAAGATGGAAAGGAACTATGCCAAAGCTCAGAGGAAGAGGAGGAGGAGGAGGAGGAGGAAGAAAAGGAGAAGGGACGGGAGTAGGAGTAAGAGGACGAAGAGGAAAAAGGAGGAGGAGGAGTAAGAGGAGGAAGAGGAGGAAGAGGAGAAGGAGGAGGAAGGGAAGAAGGAGGAGGAGAAATTAGGTAATGAAGAAGAAAAAAAAAGAAGAAAATAAAGAAAGAAAAATGTAAGAATAAGTGAATAAACGAAGAAATGTAAAAGAATCGACTGAGAAAGATGGATTATCTGAAAACAGCATTGGGACGAAGAGAGAGGCTGAGGGAGTGAGAGAGAGAAATAGAAGAGAGGGAGAGGGAGAGAGAGAGAGAGAGAGAGAGAGAGAGAGAGAGAGAGAGAGAGAGAGAGAGAGAGAGAGAGAGAGAGAGAGAGAGAGAGAGAGAGAGAGAGAGAGAGAGAGAGAGAGAGAGA
>NC_134805.1:36697071-36704571 GCF_046742065.1 Oratosquilla oratoria | reverse complement strand
GAAAGTGGAGGAAGAGAAGGAGTAGGTAGAGGTGGAGGAGGAGGAGGAGGAAAGAGAGGAGGTTAATGTCAAGGAGGAGATCGAGGAGGAGGAGGAGGAGGAGGAGGATGTGGGAGGAAATAGTGAAGAAGAAAAAGAGGAGGAGGAGAAGGAGGAGAAGGAGGAGAAGGAGGAGAAGGAGGAGAAGGAGACACATGATAATGATGAGGAGAGGCAGGAGAACCATATGGTCCCATCCTGGTCCTCCTTTCTTTCTTTCTTTTTTCTTTCTTTTCCTACATTCTTCCTTCTTTCATTTCTTTTTCCTTTCCTCCTTCGGTAAGGATATCCTTATGTGCATTACCGTAAGACCGCAAATCTTTCATTCGCAAGACCACAAATAACATTCCTTTGTAAGACCGCAATCTTTATTTTTATTCTTAGACCGCAAATATTTTCTACAACAAAATACTTTTTTCTTTGCGGGACCAAAATGAATCAAAACCGCAATCTCCTTCTCTTTCGCAAAACCGCAAACCCACCTTCTTTCGCAAGAGTCGCTAATTCCTGCCGCTGTCCTCTGCCTCCTCTGTCTTCGTCCACTACAAAACATTCTCCGTTTCTTTCCGAAATATCCTACTTCTCTTCTGTTGATATAATTACATCTCTGATATCTAGCGTCCGCTCCGTTTGTATTTGTATGATCATTCATGCGCACACACAAACATACACACACACATACATGCGCGCGCGTGTAAACACACACAGCACTATGTATTTATGTACGTATGTATGTATGTATATATTATATATATATATATATATATATATATGTATATATATATATATGAATATATATATATATATATGCATATATATATATATACATATATATATATGTATATATGTATATACGTATATATATATGTATATATATATATACATATATATATGTATATAATATATATGTATATACGTATATATATATATATTATATGTGTATATATACATATATATGTATATATATATGTATATATATATATTTATATGTTATATATATATATATATATATATATATATATATATACATGTGTGTGTGTGTGTATATATATAAACATATAATTTCTAGAAAGAAGAAAATACTCATCTTGTGAAGATTAGATTTAAAACCAGAATGGGATGTTGAAGGAAGGGACAAATTATTTTCACCGAAAAAAAGAAAAAATAATATATATATATATTTTTTTCTCTTCTCAACCCCAATACCCAGACTTCCCTCCAGGAAATCTTTAGTAAAGAAGAGTAATGATCCTTCATTCTTGTGCTCAGACTCTCATAAAAGGAAGAAATCAGATTAGTAAGGGAGGAAGTCAGATTTACCCGTATTAGATTGAATCTATCTCTTCAGCTGTGCTACATATATACATACATATATACATACATACAAACACACACACAGACACACCCACACCCACCCACACAAACACACACGCACACACATACACACACACACGCACATATATGTGTATATATACATATATATATATATATATATTATATATATATTCATATATACATAAATATGTATATGTTTATATTTATATATACATTATATATATATATGAATATGTATATATGTATATGTACATGTTTATGTATATATACAGGTATACGTATATGCATACATACACACACATGACTTGATGGCGCGGTGGTAGCGATCGCGGGCGCCACTACTACGGTCCGAGTTTGAGTCCCGCCCAGGGCTGAAATAATTTCAGTATCACTTCCCTGCGAGTCGTTACTCCAACTGTTGTGGGTGGGGAGCTCGGGTCTGTGTGTGCGTGTGAGGTCACAACGTTACCTATATGTCGGTCATATATAAGCTCTGAGCTCTTTTCCGGGAGAGTAGTAGCTGTCGATCACGAGTCCAACACGTGATCCAAGACCATGGTGAAATACACACACACACACACACACACACGCACACACACACACACACGCACACACACACACACGCACGCACACACGCACGCACAAAGACATACATATATATGCACACACAAAGGTTCATATACAATCACGAAGGGTATGTCATGCAATGAAAAAATATATATATTTTCGGGTCCTTGAATTAGTCGGATAATCTTGGGACCGCTTTCATGTGAATTTGATTTTCTTTTTTACATTTTTATTTATTCATTGGCCTATTTTATTCTTTATTTGTTTATTCTTGTTCGTTTAGTTGTTGATTGACCCATCTATTCATTCAATTATTTATTTAGTTATTTAGATCTTTATTTATTCAGTTCTTTATTTATTCAATTTCTGGCTGGTCTCAACCTTTGTCCCGTGGGGGATCTTCCGGTTTCCACAAATACGCAGGTGTTCACAAATACTTAAGAAATATCCTTTTTTCGTTTCTTCCTCCGTTCTCGAGACTCATTTCTGTCCAAAATCTAGATACTTTGCATGCATGGGTAAGTACTCTGTTGCCTCTTGCGTTGCCGGCCTTGGAAAAAAAAAAAGTTATTTTGCTCGGTATCTGAGAGAGAGAGAGAGAGAGAGAGAGAGAGAGAGAGAGAGAGAGAGAGAGAGAGAGAGAGAGAGAGAGAGAGAGAGAGAGAGAGAGAGAGAGAGAGAAAGAGAGAGACAGAGAGAGAGAGAGAGAGAGAGAGAGAGAGAGAGAGAGAGAGAGAGTAGTATTGTTTTGTTTAATACTCTCTTATCTAAGTGGAACCCATTTTAACGATTTCTAGCTCTATTCATTAGGGTGAATTTATCAAATCAAATCATTCTTTTCTCTGAAACGGTTTAGCAAAACTAGCTAGATAATCGTTATAAACTAAACTTAGTTAACCCTATCCGGCGCACAAGAACGAAAACGGCTTCATATCTAGCTAAAACTAGACGGTTTAACGTAGGTTAGGGACACTGCTCCAGCATCTCCGTCCTAGATTTTAGCTAAGTTGAACACATTGTTTCTTTCTGGTCCTCTCTTTATTGTATTATTGTATAACTAGATAAGCTAATCTTGGCGCACTTCTTCACTAATATCCTAGAAAAATTCTCCTTGAATTGTTATTATCAAATTTTTCTATTATTATATTTATAAAAACTTTTGATATTATCAATATTCTATTACCATTACCATTTTTGTCTTAAGACAGTGTTCAACCAGTTATCAACCAAAGAACTGAAGAAATATTTATTCTCCATTGAATTTGTGAACATGATATGAACAGACTAGTGTTATTTGTTTATCTTGAATGTTCATTCGAGGGTCACCATGGTCTTAGATCACGTGCTGGACTCGTGATCAACTGCTATTACTCTTCTTTATGAAAGTTTAGAGCTCGTGTAGTCAGATGTATGAATAATGCTAAGAACTTACACACGCGCGCACACACACACACACACACACACACACACACACACACACACACACACACACACACACACACACACACATACATACACACAACACACAAAAACACTCACACACACACAGTTGTGACGCAGTCGGTAGAGTTCCCGGCTGCCATTATGGTAGTCCGGGTTCGAATACCGCCTGGGGCTGAAATAATTTCAGTACCGCTGCACTGCTGCTCGTGACCACAGCTCAGTCTTTTCGTGACCTCAGCTAGAGAGCTCGTTATTCTGCACAGACACCAGCTAGCGAATACCTGTGAAATTTATATCTCCGAATAGTGTTAAGTGATTGTGTTGTGTTTTTGCAATTGTATACGTACAACGTTACACAGTTACAGATATAAGATAAAGTGTAGTGTTCTATTTAAATTCAAAACAGTATTCTGTTACTGTACTCCAAAGGGAGGAGAAATAGTATAAGGTAAGCAGAGTAAGCTTCGTGTATTTAGTTTATTAGAGACCGCTTTGTTTTTTGTTGTTTATTTTTTTTTTCTCTCTTTGCCTTTTGTATTGCTAAAGGAGGAGCGAAATGGCTTGTGAAGGTTGTGTGAACCTGGAGGACCGTCTCAGGATGTGTGAGGAGGAAATTCGTCTTCTCAGGAGTACGCTCCGTGAGTAGATTGAACCCTCCCCACAACCCAAAAAGCGTTCCACTTCTTCCCCTTCTGTCACTGCCGTGAGCGAGTGGCGCTCCGCGGGGTCCCGTTTGTCGAGCCCGCGTTCGGTAGACGTGTGCCCTGTGGAGCAACCGCTGGCTCTAGCCAATCGTTTTGCTCTACTGGAGGATGAAGTGGACGAAAACCAGGAGTTCTTGGTGGTGGGGGACTCCATGGTGCGAGGCTATGACGACATCCTGCAGCGGAAGACTAAGCGACGTTGCAAGCTTGTATGTCAACTGGGCCGTGGGATCGCCGATTGTACTCAGTCCATCAGGGAGCAAGGACGGACGAACACAGTTACGATTGTTCATACGGGAAGTAATGATGTAGGTAGGGTGAGATGAGAGGAGCTTGTTCGGAATTACAAGCTCCTCCTTCAGGAGATGAAGGAACGTGGGAGCCGTCACGAAGTCTGTGGGATCCTCCCGAGCATCTACGCAGGCTCGTGCTGGAACAGTAGAGCCATAGGGATCAATGATAGGATATCGCAGTTGTGCACACAATTGGGATACCACTTTCTTGATCCTTGGTATCTCTTTTCAAGGCACCATGATGGGATCCACCTTACCCGCAGAGGTAAAGATGTTCTTACAAACCTCATTGTGGGAGTTTGTAATGAACTAGCTCCTTTTTTGGGGGTAGAAGCCCAAAGGGAAGGGGAAATAGAGTGTACTTGGGAAAACACTGTAGAGTATAGCATTAATGTAGAACAATATGCCAGTATAGGACAAAATATAATTTTAGGATATAATCTCATTGTGGGAGTTTGTAATGAACTAGCTCCTTTCTGGGGTAGAAGCCCAAAGGGAAGGGGAAATAGAGTGTACTTGGGAAAACACTGTAGAGTATAGCATTAATGTAGAACAATATGCCAGTATAGGACAAAATATAATTTTAGGATATAATGTCGGCAGAGGACGAAATGTTACATTAGGATGTAATGTCACGGACAAAATGTCACGATGGGATGTAATGACACTGGAGGACAAAATATCACGATGGGATGTAATGATAGGAGGACAAAATATCACGATAGGATGTAATGATACTGGAGGAGAAAATATCACGGTTGGATATGTCAGTGGAGGACAAAATATAATTTTAGGAAGGGATGCCGGACAGAATGTCAATGAAGGCCAAAATACCACGATGGGATGTAATGACAGTGGAAGACAAAAGATCACGATGGGATTTAATTATAAGAGGAAAAATATCACAGTAGGATATAATGTCACTGGAGGACAAAATATAATTTTAGGAAGGGATGCCGGACATGATGTCAATGAACGACGGGAGGCTGGTGTGAATCATGGTGACGTAGGGGGGCAAAGTGTACAAAAGAGATCGGATGATGGGAGAAATGTTAACGAGGCATTGAATGTCAATGAAGGAACAAATAATAATGTAGATTAAGGTATAAATAAAAAAACAAAATGATAATGTAAGACATGATATTGAAACTAAAAATGTGTCAAAAAGAAATAATCACGAGTTTCTTAAAACCATGTACTTTAATGCACGTAGTATTAGGAACAAATTTCAAGAAATACAGGCGTATGTCAAAAGCGAAAATCTCGATATGATAGGAATAACTGAGACATGGTTAAATGGTACAGAGTTCGAAGCTGAATTTAATATTGCGGGATTCAAACACTTTCATCAGGATAGAAACCACAAGAAAGGTGGGGGTGTTCTGTTGGAAAGTGAAACAGGATGCATATGGTAGTTTGTGGGTTGAGTTAGCCCAAACAAATGGACAAAAAATGAATGTAGTTGTAATATATAAGCCAAAGACATTATCGTTAGCAGACGACAAACTGTTATTTCAAGAACTGTCTAGTTTCTGCAACCGGGATTTATTGATAATGGGTGATTTCAATTTTACTGACATTGATTGGATGACCCTTGAACATGGCCATATAGGTAGTCGCTTGATTGATTTTCTTGGTGACAGTTACTTAATTCAGCATGTAAAAGAGCCCACAAGATATGGAAACTTACTCGATCTATTGATCACTAGCCGCGAAAGCATGGTAACTGATGTAGAAGTCGGTGAAACTGTTGCAAATAGCGATCACAACTTAGTTAGATTCAAACTCCTAAAAAAAATTAGAATAGATATTTGTGTTTCTAAAATACCCGATTTCAGTAAAACTCAGTTCATAGGACTATGTCAGGAGCTTCAGCTTACAGATTGGGAGGCAAAATTAAGCGAAAGACCTGTAGATCAGATGTGGGAAATATTTCAAAATACGCTCACTAAGATGATTCATACTTACATTCCTTTTAAGGACAGACGTCCCCCAAATCAGGCTCACCCAAAGTGGCTCAAAAAAGAAACTGAAAGAAGTATTGCTAAAAAGAGACAGGCTTATAAGAAATATAAGTGCTCGGGTGCATCTAATGACTATGAAAGTTAAGTATCAATACAGAGAGTTTTAGAAAAAAAAAACAATATAAAATGAACATCGCTGATAAATCCAAAGAGAATCCCATAGAATTCTATAGTTACATTAGAGATAAAAAAAGGTTGTTAGGAATTACATTGGTTCACAATTGTCTGCTGACGGTCAACTTGAATATTCAAATGAAGGAATGTGTAATTTAAAAAAAAAAAAAAAAAAACTCTGTATTCGTAAACGAAACACCTCAAAGTGAACTCCAAATTGAAACCTGTGAAAAGTCTGGGGTAAACTTACTACGTTAAATATAACAAAATAAAAAATGAAAAGGTGTATAGATAAACTCAAGGTTAATAAAACACCAAGGCCTGACGGTTGGCATCCAAGAGTCTTAAAGGAAATGAAAAATGAGATTGTTGTTCCATTAGAATTTTTTTTTCAAGAAATCCATCATATCCGGAGATGTCCCAATAGAATGGAAACTAGCTAACGTTACTCCCATATTCAAAAAAGGTGACAAAAAGAAACCAAATAACTATAGGGCTATAAGTTTGACTTCAATCGTAGGAAAAATAATGGAAACTATCATCAGAGATGCTATCGAACATCATTTAGAAAGAAACCGTTTGATAAATGATAGCCAGCATGGTTTCAGACGGAAACGTTCTTGCGTGACTAACTTACTCGAATTCTACAACACAGTTATCTCGAATTATGACAAAAGAAACAATATAGATTTAATATATCTAGCCTTTGCAAAAGCTTTTGATACCGTCCCACACGAAAGACTACTTACTAAATTAGCTTCACACGGAATAAGTGGTAGCCCATTAAGTTGGACTAGTAATTGGTTGAATGATCGAAAACAGAGAATTGTTTTAAATGGAAAAACTTCTGGATGGAAAAATGTTACAAGTGGAGTTCCTCAGGGTTCCGTTCTTGTGCCACTTCTATTCATAGTATATACAAATGACACAGAACTGTGCGGAATGGCAAATGATCACTCAAACCAATTAGATATTCAAGAA
>NC_134805.1:36644571-36649571 GCF_046742065.1 Oratosquilla oratoria | reverse complement strand
GTCTTCATGATACTTCTAATCTTAAAGTGTAAAACCTTATGTTTGTTTATTTTCGCTATATCAGTCTCCTCCTATCACCCCTTTTACTCTTCTACTCCACACTGCCATGATTAATACGCTCTTCTATTCTCTCTCTCTCTCTCTCTTTCTCTCCCTCTCCCTCTCTCTCTCTCTCTCTCTCTCTCTCTCTCTCTCTCTCTCTCTCTCTCTCTCTCTCTCTCTTTCTCTAACCAGTCCAAACCTCTTTTCCCTACAATCTCAGTAGAAGTAAAATTTTAGTATTAGCAACCAATGCCCTCTTATAAGCTTGGTCTCGCTTCGTTTTCTAAACGTCGTTTTAACATATTCTAAGTAAACAACTGATCTAATGACAAGAAGTTATGTAAGCTCTGTAAAGCACGGTTTTCATAACTAGGGGTCACTCCCCAAACAGGGGGGGGGGGGCTGAAGTGTTCGCCATATGTCATAAGACGGTAAGGAGCATACGCCAGGAGGCGCGTACCTGCAGCCAAACCCGTCACTTTTGCTCTATGCACTTGGACTGTTCGGGGGAGATACCAGTCACTTTTGGGAATTGGAGAGAAGTGCAGGATTCGAACCCACATCTGAGCGAGTGTGGGACCAGCACGCTTTCGATTGTGCCGTCCAAGGTAAAACGAATACTATAAGGTGCGTTGAGCACACACACCCCTCTTCGCGCACCTCTACCGTGACGTCATAGGAAATCCAGAGGGGGAGAGAGTGAGAGGTGGAAGAAAATATAAACTTTAAAGAAAACTATCTGTATGTATGGTAAACTTCAAAATTTCACTATGATGTTCACATAATACTGAAATTACTCAGTATCACTTTCTTATCCTCAAATTATCAGTATCAGAGATATGATCGCCAGAAAAGTTATAAAAATGTTTTCCATGCTTTCACATTAGGTGGATTATATTAATATGACGAGTTATTAGATGGGATGACAAGTCAATTTATATGTTGATCAGGTAAATGAGGAAGATATTATATTGTTGATACACACCAACTAGCTGAATATAAACCCAGTAGTAATGACATAAAATCATCGTATGGTTTTTATTATATTACAATTTGGATTTGCGTGGGTTTCCTTATCTCCTCAAGCGTGGATTTTATATGTAGACCTTTATCTCAACCAAGCTCAGTTATGTTTTAACCGGATTCTTTAGTCTGTTTATTTGTAATTGAATGAAAATTTCAGGAAATGTTGCTAATAAATAGTTACTTCCAAAATGACGGCTACATACATATCCAGATGACCAATTATTGTGTGTGCCACATAATTCAATCCATTTCTAAGTTCTTTATCTTTGGGTAGTAAAAAGAAATGTATATTTTTATCACCATTCAGTCTAACGGCATTGCACTTCTGCACCATACAAAGTGTTGGCATCTTTATATGTTATTTGTCTGCCTTAGCTACTCCTTTAATCAGAAGATGGAGCTTCGCTCCACACACTGGTGTGTGAGTGACTGACAGCTCTCGACCCACGGAACCCTGGTCTCGATATTTCCGTTGACGTCATCATCTACCTACGCAGTGAAGATGTTTTCTGGCTCTCCCTCCCCCCCCTAACTTACCCTATAGTATTCCTTTTACCTTGGTGCCGTCAACGCACGTATGTCACAGCGAATACATAATTCCCGTAAGATTCATATTACCAAGTGAGTCTCTTGCATTTTCTCAAGGTCACATGACTTTTAATGTTATTTATATTCTGATGATAAGTTATCAATCTCTCAATATGGAGACGTTGGCAACTCCCCATTTGAAGATGGAAGGAAATTTGGGAAAGATGTGACATCTATTAATTAATAAAAATAAATAGATAGATAAATATGTAGAGAAATAAATTTATAAATAAATGAATAAATGATAGATAAATAGATAAATTAGTAAGTGAATAGATAAATAGAAAAGTGTATCACGAAGAAGTATCTTTGTTATAGAGGATTTGATATGGTTTCACGTTACAAACTCCTCCCATGGGAAGGCTAGGACGGTGCCCCTTACAGAGAACTTTGTAGAGTGGAATTTAATAACCCATGCCCTTGGTTCAACTTCGCCGGTGGCAGGACTCGAACCACCATCCCCTCGACCTTCGCCGCAAGTAACGACGCCCTAGCCCGCTCAGCCAGCGAGGTTCCCATTACCCCGAAAATCAAATTGGCTAGCGGCAATCAAAATGAAATGAATAGAGCCACTGTGCCACGGAGATGAATAAAATCGCCCGGCGGCACCCAGAACGAAGGAAAAAGTACCACCCGGTTGGGAAGGCGGATTACGCCCGAAGAGAATTTCGAGTTGCCTTCCAGGTGCTTGAAAACGGGGACCAAGAGGTTCTCTTCGGCTTCCGCGCCTCGAGGAGGAAGGCCTCAGGAGGGCCGTTCCAGGAAGTCTTCCGAGACAAACGCCTCGATTGGCGATGTCGAAGCTGGCAAGAGGGCTTCTGATCCAAACCTCTTAGCCTTTAGCTGAGAGTAGTGCCAAATTTGACATCCTTTACTATTAAGAGTGTCAAATTTGGTGCAATTTTTCTGTAAAAGGTGCTAAATTTGGCATCATTTAATATCAAGAGCGTCAAAATTGGTATCATTTTCTGTAAAAATTTCCAAAATTGACAAAATCTACGATCAAGGATGTCAAATCTGACACCATTTACTATAAACAGCGTTAATTTTCACGCGAATAATGTCAGGCTGTGGGGAACCTGGTGTACTGAGCGGGTTTGGACACCAGCGTCTGGAGGCGAGAAATCAAAAGGTTCGAATCCCGCTAGAGAGTCAGCTCCATATGACATAAAGGAGCATATGGTCTTAAATTCACCAAATTCAGACAAAAGGCTGTCATGCAAAGCTACTTCGCAGTGCGGGTTGAGGTTGGGTTGTAGAATAAATAAATGAATAAATAAGTAAACAGATACATGAATAAATAAATAAATAATTCATTGACTGAATAATTAATAGATAAATACATAAATAAATAGACGAATTAATGAAGAAACGAATCTATCTATATAAAAAGAGCTCTTTCCCCCTTATAAGGGAGGTAGCCAGCTCAAAGACACGTATCTATTCCCACCTATTTCACTCCCCTCCACCTCCCTTTCCACCCCTCCCACCTCAGCTCATGGATGACGGGTCATCCCTGCATCCACCAACTGCTCTGGGTCATACGCAATGCAGCAAGACACAGTACATCCACAGCAAGACCGCTTCACATAATTGGCGACCCTCCTCCCCTCTGTCCCCTCATGTAGAATAAATGAATATATAAATGAATGAATAATTAATAATGTGGCACCATTAAGGCCTTTATCCTGTCTAACGATAGGCAATTTTATTCACCACAGAAGAGCATCAATACCCAGAAAAATTATCCCTTTGATGTCCAGGGTATCTTGAAAGGCGAATAAAACTGTTTGGTGACAGTTGGTCAAATGTCAAAAGCCCGTTTACCACATGAATGATGTTAATGCCTAAATAGCTGGGGTTCGCTTTTTTATTGGACAATAATTACTACATAAGAGGTGGAGATGAACCCATGAACTACGAGAAAAATTGAGAAAGAAATAAGATCCCCACGGGTGAATAAAATCAACTGACGGCAAGCAAAAATCAATACGAAGGACTTTTTCTTCCTTTTTTCCCCCCTAGTGATTAATGTAAAGATAAATTCTACACAGAGGAAATCCAGTCCCGATCTCGTCTTTCCTTATTGATTCCCCCATATGATGTATTGGTTTATCACCATCATCACACGCTGGCGCCAGTCCCCACAGTCTCTGCGAGCAATCTCCCATGTAGGCGCCCTTCCCACCCCAAATAACTCTTGACAGGTTCTATCAAGTTGCCCCCAACCGTGGATTCTGTGGGGCGTCTCTCTCCTTCGCCTCCTTCATCGAAGGTTGTCTCTTGTGGAGACAACGCTGAATAGGATCGACATCATGGAAACGTGCCACAGCCCATATATACGGAGTTGACGTTCACGATTTATGTTGAAGGTAACTGGCCTAGATTGAGTCTCACAGTACAGTCTCTGGTTTGATATGAGGTCATTCCAACGACACCCCATCATTCTCCGATTGCATATGTTCTATGCCTCCAATATTTTAGGGACTTAGTGATATCTCTACGGACCTGAGTCATACAGTACTCTTTTGTAATTTGAGACAAGTCTCAACCCAAAAAATAAGATAGAGTGAATATATGAATAAATAAATAAATAAATAAATAGGTAAATCAATAAAAAAATATGTAAATAGATAAACAAATAAATAAATAAATAGGTAAATAGATGTACAAATAAATCAAGAAACCAATTAATTAATAAAATAGATAAATGAATGAATAAATAAATAAACAAACAAGTAAATAGATAAACAGATAAAAATATCTCTCTCTTGTACTTTCCCTCCTTTCTGTAGTAATTCTGAAATCTCTCATATACCACATCAATGACTCCTCGGTGCAACATCGTCCCCAAAGAATAGAAACGCCGGTTAATATCAACAAAATACACTCCTTTTATGATTAGCGTATCAACCGAAGGTCGCCACTTAATACGTCCGACTGACGGCAGATCGTTCTTTGGCACTGGGAGAGGAAACCAAGCATAATCATGGCACTCAACTTACCTTCCAGTTCTTGGAAGGTCAAGGTCGCACACCAAAAGGGGCTTAGGTTGCGAGCTGAACTATCGCCTTTGTTCTATACGCTGCTCAAGTAAATATTCCCAATAGAGATTCGTTTCGCTTGGTACGATGATCGCTCAACGATGATCGTTCATGGCTCAATGATGGTTGCCAAACGATTGTCTAGAGCACCAATTATTTGTTTTTGAATGGGGCTTTCCTGCTTCGAGCTGCAACTTACGAGGCTGATAATGTTAACCGAACTTACCGACGCGCTTACCCAAATATGATGCCAGTTAGTAGGATGCTCGTAACTCGCCTGTGATAGGAGGCTAATAATCG
>NC_134805.1:36606059-36608559 GCF_046742065.1 Oratosquilla oratoria | reverse complement strand
GTCTTCACCTACATCTTCACACCTGCCACCTTATTTTTCAGCACGACTCAACTCCTTCCTTCCTCTTCTCACTCCTCCCTCCTCCTCACCTTTCCCTCCCCTCCTTCCTCCTCCTCTTCCTCGCTCTCTCTTTGGTATGCGTTGCTACGGACGCAACAGCCGAGACTCGCCACTTCTCACTCCCTTCCGATCCCTCCAACTTTTCCCCCCCCTCCCCAAAACTTCTCCTCTTATCCAGTTCTTCAGTCCCAAGGCACCTAATCCCCCCTCCCTCTGGTCTCCCCATCCCTCCCTCTTCCCCCCTTCCCCTTCTGACACACTCTGCTTGTCTCTGCCTTTCTCCTCACTCCCTCCCTACCTCCCTCCCTCCCTCCCTCCCTCCCGAGTCCTTTGGGTCCCTGGTCCCAAAGGAGCTCCTACTCCCTTTTCCCCCCGCCTTTCCCCCCTCCTCCTTCTTCCTCCCCCCCTTCCCTTCCCCCGACGATGCTCACCTTAGTCTGTGTGTTGTTGACGCGACCGCCCAACGTCCATTGTTCGACTAATTAGCCTCAACTTTTATTTTCCTTCGATTGGATGCCATTGTTGGTCTTTGCACTTGCTCAGGCGGCTGAAAAAAAAAATTAGATCTCTTGTCTTCCTGTGTCTGTCGTGATGCATCTGGAAGCTCCCTGTGAGACAGCTTCGCGTCGTGAGAAGAAACGTCTCGCTGCTTGTTTCTCACCCTTATACCCCCCAACCCCCACCCCTCACCCTCACCCCCACCCCCCACCTCCACCCCCACCCACCCCTCCCGCAGAAGAACCCTTTCTGGAGGATTCGAATCGGTGTTAATGGGCTTCCGCTGTTTAAAGTCTTTTCTCCTGAATACAATGCTTCATGTTGATGAAGACGAACCACGCAAAGCCGCCCTTCATCCTACCGGATGTGTTGTTTGTGATATTTGATTTTGGTTTTTGCTAAGCGATTTTTATCATAACGAAGAGGAAAATGGGTTCTTGTCCTGAACTTTAGATTTTATTCTGTTTTATTTCCATGCTATTGTATTCAATCTAGATCATCCTTCAGACACTTAGACCAATGTTTCTTAACCTAGGGTGCAAACACCCCATGGTGGTTCCGAAATAAATTTTAGGGTGTACTTGGAATTGTTGAATACATGGCAGTACCTCTCTCCAGTTTCCTTTATCCTTCTAGTAATCAAAGGTTCACCAGAGTCTAGTTGGTGCTAGACTGTCTAGACCTGGCTACAAACATGCCTTCAGGGTCGGAAAAGGTTAAGAAATGCTAACTCAGACAATGCAGAAGGCGTAGTGACATAACGTATGTGGAGTACCAGACTGTTAGTATCATGTATTCTATTCAGATGAACAAATTCGTCTGGCACCAGTTACAAACAAATACATGAAAACGATGACCGCTATTCACAGGTTCATTGAAATGAGATCATAATTCAAAAAACGGGGAAGTTACTTCAAAGGATTAGAATTGTCTGGCGTCAAGTAGAAAATATACATTAAGGATCTCAATAGCTCATAGGTCAATGCATGGACTCTTCCTACGATGCAAATGTCAGAAGAATTTGTTCAGCTCACAATGGGCTCTTGCATATCATCCAAGATATCATATATCATCGTATTCAGGCAAGTAAAATTTCATAAACTGAATGAAATCTACTGGTGCTATTTGTGACGAAATCTGGGAGGAAGCCATCAAGTATTACCGAGTTAGTGTAACACTTGTATCTTTAATTACCTACTTATTTATTTACATGTTTATACATTCATTTATTTATTTATTTATTTATTCATTTATTTATTCATCTAATTACACATTCACTTAATTATTGTTTACTATTTATCTACCTATTCATCTATCTATCTATTTAATGATGTCATTTTGATTTTGATTTTTTTCCGGTCATGTACGCATCATCTATGAGTTTACATACTAGTAGATTCAATTTCGTTTCATCATTGCGTAGGCCAATGTAACATTCCACCAGCTTTAGGTAATTACTACTTACTATGGCAGTCCAAGCATGAAGGGCAAAGGTGACGGTTTTGCTCTTAGCTAAGATATTGGCACTCCACCACTTCTAGATAAGGAGATTCTTACGTAAGGGGAAGAAGTTAAGGCGGAAGGGGCAAAGGAAGGTGAGGGGGAAGTGAAGGGGAGGAGGGGAGGGGGAAGGAAGAGGAGGGGGAGGGAAAGGAAGGAGAGAGAATGGGAGTGAATGGGAGGGGAAAAGGAAAGAGAACGGTAGGGGAGAGGGAAGGGAAGGGGAGGCAAGAGGAGGGAATGGGAGGAGGGAGGGAAGGGCAGGGAGGTAAAATACATGATGAGAAACTAGGGGAACAGTGGCGGAGTGGGGGTGGTGGTGTTGGCGGGGGTCTAATGTTCAGAGTACATAATAAACGATGCCATCCATTTCGAGAAAATGCATTGTGTGGTTGCGACTCTGTTTTGCCCCATAAAGCCCTTTGATGCCTCGGGTCTCTTT
>NC_134805.1:36573559-36576059 GCF_046742065.1 Oratosquilla oratoria | reverse complement strand
GATGATGATGATGATGATGATGATGATGATGATGATGATGATGATGATGATGATGATGATGATGATGATGATGATGATGATGATGATAATAATGATGATAATAATAATAATAATGATAATAATAATAATAATAATAATAATAATAATAATAATGATAATAATGATAATAATTATAGTAATAATAATAATAATAATATTAATAATAATAATAATAATAATAATAATAATTATAATTATGATAATAATAATAATAAAAATAAAAATAAAAATGATAATGATAATAAAGTTAATTACAACAGCAATAATAAAATACATTTATGAATGAAAACATTTGCACGTTAGGTAAACCCTTTGCCGTCTGAAACTTTGATGTTAAAATAAGAAAACGTAAAATAGGAGAAAATGTGTTAAAATATAGAAAAAAAAGAAAGAAAGAAAAGAAAATACACGCCTGTACATGTGTTTGGGCCGAGTGGCAATACTTATGTGGGATTTGCTCCTAAGACTATAGCATACTTCTGTCCTCAGATAGGATTTGAGTTAAATTCTACTTGTATTCAGTAGAAACACAATTACTAGTTTTATTTTTTCTGATTATCTTATTTTTCATATACAAGAATCATATGAGGCGCAATACAATAATATACAGCAATAATATTACAATAATATAATAACTTTATAATGATAATATTATAATGGTCATGATACTAACAATATAATATTAATATTGTGTATATTAGGACTTTATATGTAGAATGTATTTTTTCAATTTGGCTAATGTTTGTACAAATTTAGAATATACGGAATAGTTTTGTAGCATACACAACTTTCTTGTATCTAACACAGAATGATATCATCATTTTAGTACAATTGGGTATAAAAATCATATCCATGTATTTGAATATGATTTTTCATATAGTTATAAAAACACTTATATATATGTGTGTGTATATATAAATATGTATACACACACACACACATATATATATATATATATATGTATATATACATACATACATACATATATACATACATGTATATATATATTATATATATATATATATATCTTTATATGTATATATATATATATGTATATATATATATATATATATATATATATATATCTATATATATATATATATATACATATATATATATATATATATATATATTAGTGAGCAATATTCGTGTGACGACATATTTATATAAGGGCTTGTGTTATCCACAGTACCCATCTACATACTTAGGCCCTGTTCACACAAGTGGTTTGAACCGCGGCGGTTCATTTACTGTGTAAGTTAATGAAGGTGTTCACACACAACCGCGAAGTTTTTCCTTGACTATACCGTACCCACGCGATATCCGCCCGGTTGAAACCGCTAGTGTGAACAGGGCCATATTCTTGAAACAACGTTTCCCAACGTTTATTACAAATAAAACTAAAGTGTGTTTATTTTGGTAATAGGGATTGGAAACAAAGGAGAGCAGTGGTGCCAAAGAGAAAAAAAAAATTCCAAGGACCCCACACAGAATCCAAAAATTACCCACCCACCCTTTTTTTTTTTTTTTTTTTTTTTTTTTTTTTTTTTTTTTTTTTTTTTTTTTTTTTTTTTTTTTTTTTTGTGGGGAGGGGGACGTGTACCCCTAAGTGTGAAAACTATTGGGCCAGATGATGTTTCTGGAAAGAGTGAAGAAGAAAAATCTTATCTTGTCTGGATTGGATCCTGATTACACAGCTAATGGATACTGTTACATCCCATTGGCAAAAATCGTGTCCTTTATTGAAATCTTCCAAAGAGAAATAATTACTTCATTTTCACAACACAGAAGCTCCGCACTCGAAACTGCTTGTGGTGACAGAAACTCTAGATAAAATTCTTTATTGACGTATACCTAAGAAGCTCCACAGAAACTTTGGGAATAAATGTCCTAATCTTGATGAAGTTTGTCATCATTTCACATCAAGGAAAAAGAGGCATGCATTTAAATACGCACCGAAGTTTTAATCTCTGATGGAGTTTTATTGTCATCTGTCTGTTTCTTGCTCGGTTCTACCCATTCCTCTCGCCCAATTTTGTTTCAAATTAGTTAGAAATGGAATTTTATTTTCGGAAAAAAGTCGTCAAACTACACTGGCCATGGTAGACACACATTGACAGGAAGAATAGAGTAATTGTATGCATATATTGTATATTCACATGTACACAAATATAAATATACATATATTCATACATATACATATACATATACATATACATATACATACACATACGCATATACATATACATATACATGTACATATGCATATGCATATACATATACATATACATATACATATACATATACATATACATATACATACACATACGCATATACATATACATATACATGTACATATGCATATGCATATACATATACATATACATATACATATACATATACATATACCTTAACTACAAATTTTGGGATACCCACCTTGGTTTCTAACTAAAGCTTTCAA
>NC_134805.1:36561059-36563559 GCF_046742065.1 Oratosquilla oratoria | reverse complement strand
AACAGATGTATATTTAAAAAAAAATACAAAATTGCGATTGAACAAACTATCAACTCTGCTTGTGACTCTCCCAACAGGCAACAGAATTATGGCGCACATCATGACAATATTTTGTTCGTTTTTAATTATGCGAAAGTGGTGTTTAGCGAGATACATATTTCGAATATTATCCTGAAATATGTCAAAATATATAAATATATTTTTTTCGCGAATGTTTCAGTTCCATTTGTAACTAGTGACTGTTTTTTCGAAATATTGACTCAAAATGCTATATTACACCTTTCGTCCTTTTTTATTTTTTATTTTATTTTTCTGTCGTTATCATAGCATTGGTGCCGCCGGGTCGCGCCATTTTTTCTCTTTTTTATATATGTATAGAAGAGCACGAAATAAACAATCATACCTACACATACGTACACACGCACACGCACACGCACACACACACACACACACACACACACACACACACACACACACACACACAATTTCATTATCGCTGTGTTGCGGGTCGTTACTCCAACTCTCGTTGGGTGTGTGTGTCCCTGTAAGATCACAGCATTACCATAGATCGGTCATATATGTGTATGTATGCGTGTGTAATAATAATAATGATAATAAATAATAATAATGATAATAATAATGATAATAATAATAATAATAATAATAATAATAATAATAATAATAATAATAATAATAATAATAATAATAATAATAATAATAATAATAATAATAATAATAATAATAATAACAACAATAACAATAATGATGATAATAATAATAATAGTAATAATAATAATAATAATGATAATAATAATAATAATAATAATGATAATAATAATAATAACAACAATAATAATAAATAATAAACGGTTTATTGAAAACGTGTCAGCCGAAGGCTGAAAATACATATATTAAAGTAAGAGGGATTAACATAGATGGTAATGATAAATAATTATCTATACATATTATGATGCTGAAGTGATTGTTCACTATAAAACTATATAAATCATGAACATATATTACATGATAGATGCGTCTTAGTGTTAATATGACGTTTGTATTAGATGTTATTTAATAAGTGTACAATAGAAGGTATGGGACTGTGTTTATAACTGTCTGTGCGTGGTTGTTTAAAAGACTTGAGTCTATTGTGATGTCTTGTGGCCCGGGTAGGACGGTCAGCTTCCGATGGTAGCAGGTTACGGTGGCGAGGATGACGTCATAGCTTGAGGCCGAATTTTCTTAGCGTCTTCTTATGGTGGTCAGAGTGTGGACAGGTTGAGAATGGGTGGAGTAGTCTCTTACTTGGATTAAGAGGTCCTAGGATGATTTTGCATGCCCTTTTCTGTATTCTTTCTAGCTGGCGTTCCTGAGTGAGGTTGATGGAAGGGGTCCAGGCTGGAGATACATAGTAGAGTTTAGGCGGAATAAGGTGGAATATATATTCTTCAACTCCTTCTCTGGTGTTCCAAGTGATCTCAGACTTCGCAGCATGTATAGTCGATAAGATGTTGCTCTGACGGTGTTTGTCACATGCTGCTTCCAATCCAGTTGGTCATCATTAGTGACTCCGAGTAATTTAGTGGACTTGACTACTTGGAGAGGTTGGGTGCTGATTGTAACATTTGGAGCAAGTACATCCTTCTTTGATGTGCAGAAGTGCATAGTGACCGTTTTTGTACTCTTAGTAGTCACATAGTTGTCAGTCGCCCAGGCTTGTAGCTTATCAAGAGTAGCCTGCAGTGGAGAGTAGTCAGGAATTTTTTTGGCAACGATGATGCCAACAGTTGAGTCGTCAAAGTATTTCCAGTGATGGAAACTGTCAGCTAGAGCATCGTTAATCAACATTAGGAAGCACAGCGGTCCCATCTTGGTCCCTTGGGGGACTCCACAGGTCAGGTGTTTTGGGTTAGAGATCGAGCCTTTAACCCATTAAACTCCGATGACAAGATTCCCTGTCATGGTCAAATAAAACAAAAAATCATAAAACACCAAAATGTTTGCTCAAACACCAGAAAAATATGACGTCAGTCCTCGCTTCGCTCGCAGCGAAGCGAGGACTGACGTCATATTTTTCTGGTGTTTGAGCAAACATTTTGGTGTTTTATGATTTTTTGTTTTATTTGACCAAATGACAAGAATTTTGTCATCGGAGTTTGATGGGTTAAATCTGACACACTGTTTACGCTCACTCAGGAAATTCGACAGCCATGTTACTAGGTTAGGGGTGAGACCAATTTCTATTGATTGCCTTATTATGTTGGTATGGTCAATCAGATCAAATGCTTTTCTAAAATCAATGAAAGTGAGAGCAAGAGAAGTGTTACGTTTGTCTAAATTTCTGTGAATAAAAAATAAGTAGGTCAATGAAGTAGTGAGTGGTGGATGAAGTTTTGATGTTGCCAAATTGTTGGGGATCTATTTTATTGCGTATGTTACTATATGTCCAGTTGAAAACAAAGTCCTCACGGAGACTGGGAATGGGCGTGATGGCAATTGA
>NC_134805.1:36536059-36538559 GCF_046742065.1 Oratosquilla oratoria | reverse complement strand
GTATATTGGCGTGAACGAAATGTTGTGGAAAATATAATGAATTTGAAATTCTGGCCTAAGCAAGGCCGACCGTAATACCCGGGTTCACGCCAAATAAGATCTATTTTCTTATCAATAACAAAATATTTTCCTTATCAATTAACTATCCGGGGGTATGCTTTGCCTGAATGAAATCAATAAAGAGAGAGATGGAAGAGAGAGATGGAAGGGAAGGGTAGGAAGAATGGAGGAAGGAGGGAGAGAAAAGAGAATAGAGAGACGAAAGAGATGAAGAGAGATATAGAAAGGATTAAAGAGAATGGGAGGAGAGAAAGAAAGGAGGCTGGGGGAGAAGGGGAGAGGAAGGGAAGACAGGGGAGAGGAATAAGAGCAGAAAGACTGAGGGAACTAAGAAAGTGAGGAGGAAGGAGAGGAGGATTAGAAGAAAGGAGAAGAAAGACTGTGGGGGAGAAGTTTAGGGGCAAATGCAGGGGAAGGGGGGAAGGAGAGGAACAGGGGAGAGAGGGAAGGGGAGAAGAAGGAGGAGAGGAAGGGGGCGGGAGTGGGAGGGTGGTGGGAGAGGAAGGGAAGTAGGAGAGAAGATGAAAGAGGGAGGGAAGAGAAGGAAGAAGAGAAAAAAGAAGTTAAGGAGATAGAGATCAGGCGATGATGATAATAACAATAATAGCAACAATAATAGCATTAGCAAACATGGTATTAACAATAGTAATAATACTTAAATGATAATAAAGCAGTGATAATTAAATGATACTAATAAAATAAGAAGAATAAAATAAAGGCAACAAAATGTAATAATGAAAATAATAATATACAACCAAGGAGCAAAAACCTAATAGAGAAAGATGAAGATGATGATGAAGAAGAAGAGGAAGTGGAAGAAGAAGAGGAAGTGGAAGAAGTGGAAGAAGAAGAAGAAGAAGTGGAAGAAGAAGAAGTGGAAGAAGAAGAAGAAGAAGTGGAAGAAGTGGAAGAAGAAGAAGTAGAAGTGGAAGAAGAAGAAGTAGAAGTGGAAGAAGTAGAAGTGGAAGAAGTAGAAGTGGAAGAAGTAGAAGTGGAAGAAGTAGAAGTGGAAGAAGTAGAAGTGGAAGAAGTGGAAGAAGTGGAAGAGGAAGAAGTGGAAGAATAAGAAGAGGAGGAAGAAGTGGAAGAATAAGAAGAGGAGGAAGAAGTGGAAGAATAAGAAGAGGAGGAAGAAGTGGAAGAATAAGAAGAGGAGGAAGAAGTGGAAGAAGAGGAGGAGGAAGTGGAAGAAGAAGCAGAAGAAAAAGGAGTGGAAGAAGAAGAAAAAGTGGAAGAACAAGAAAAAGTGGAAGAAGAAGAGGAAGAAGTGGAAGAATGGAAGAAGAAGTGGAAGAAGAAGTGGAAGAAGAAGAAGAAGAAGAAGTGGAAGAAGAAGAAGTGGAAGAAGAAGAAGAAGAAGAAGTGGAAGAAGAAGAAGAAGAAGAAGAAGAAGAAGAAGAAGAAGAAGAAGAAGAAGAAGAAGAAGAAGAAGAAGAAGAAGAAGAAGAAGAAGAAGAAGAAGAAGAAGAAGAAGAAGAAGAAGAAGTGGAAGAAGAAGAAGTGGAAGAAGTGGAAGAAGAAGAAGAAGTGGAAGAAGTGGAAGAAGAAGAAGAAGAAGAAGAAGAAGAAGAAGAAGAAGAAGAAGAAGAAGAAGAAGAAGAAGAAGAAGAAGAAGAAGAAGAAGAAGAAGAAGAAGAAGAAGAAGAAGAAGAAGAAGAAGAAGAAGAAGAAGAAGAAGAAGAAGAAGAAGAAGAAGAAGAAGAAGAAGAAGAAGAAGAAGAAGAAGAAGAAGAGGAAGAGGAAGAAGAAGAAGAAGAAGAAGAAGAAGAAGAAGAAGAAACAACTCTAAATCCCAGTGAAGCTTTCCATAGGATCTAGCTCTAGTGGTCGCCAGGCGATTTTTTTCAGTTGACTGGTTAAGCCTGAGACATGTGTCCATTGCGTGGGTTACCAGTCGATAAGGACCCCCCCGCCCCATACTCCCTCCTTCGATGATTAAAATCGCCTGACGCCAACCAAAATAACACTGTATATAAAACAATGAACCCTTTTTTCCTACGCTGGTAGAGTAATCGGAAACGGAAGTTGTGGGCTCGAATCCCGCACTCTTCTCCGATTCCCAGCAGTGACTGTCACCTGCCCCAACAGCCAAAGCGTATAGTAGGACAAAGGTGACGGCTTCTGCCGCAGCTACTCAGCGTCTCCTGGCGTACGCTCCTCACCACCTTACCTCAGTAGTTTATTCAAGCTGTCGCCAGGCGATTTTATTCACAGCAGAAGGATTCAGGTGAAGGAGGGCCTATGGGTGAGTGATTGGTTGAAGGATTAGTGGGGATTCGATGAATGAGTGAATGAATGATTGGGTGTGTTAATAGATTATTAGGTGTAAGTATGAGGGTGATTGACAAGTGAATGAATATGTGTGTGCGTGTGTGTGTGTGTGTGTGTGTGTGTGTGTGTGTGTGTGTGTGTGTGTGTGTGTGTGTGTGTGTGTGTGTGT
>NC_134805.1:36516059-36531059 GCF_046742065.1 Oratosquilla oratoria | reverse complement strand
AGGATTTGATGAAATATAGTATATACCACGTTCTACACGAGTGCCCTCGGCAGAATGATTAGTCCGTGAACTAATTCGTTCTGTTTTGAAGGGTCAGTGTAGTACAGGCGGTACAGTCCTCGCTTTATAAGAAGCATTCCGCTCTGGCGGGGGTTCGAATCCCAGCAGAGTTTATTTTCAATTGTCAAAATGACACAAACATACATACATACATACATACATATATACATACAAACTTATATACATACAAGAACGTACATCATCATCATATACTAAAGCTCTTTACACCCTTGATAAGAGGAACCGTGCTCAAGATGTTCACAAACTATAGTTTTATTTTAGAATAAAGAAATGAAATGTGAATTACATTCAAAATGTTCACAACAATCTATAGGTTTATCTCAAACTAAAATATGATAATGTGTACTCAAGATGTTCACAACACACTATAGATTTATCTTAAATTAATGAAAAATTATGAAGTGTGAATCATACTTAAGTTTGTAATAATTAACTGACAGATAACACACAACTAAATAATAGTTGTGTAATTACAACTACATTAGAAATTCACGGTATGAAACCTATGGGTTAACAAGGAATATACAAATTGTAATTGCGTAAATAGAAACTGAATTTACAAACTACCTTTTTTTTTTTAAATAATACTCAAAGCATTTAATCTACCTCTAAAAAGGTAGAATATGTCAAAATTGTACGTTGAATAACGAAAACAACTCTAATTTATTGAAACTCATTGACAAACATAAAAAAAATCTGATAATATTTTTCTTAGGCTTGAAGAAACAAGACGATATTTTCACAAAATATCAGAGTTCAGGGAACTTTGTAATTAATAGAGGAGTTGATATATGCTTGTAAGCATAGTATAATGATGTAAGTGACCTGAGTTAACATTAAGTATTTTATCAATACTTATACCTTGCAGGTTATTAGTATTGAAGTTTTGATTTAGATAAAAAGTTATCGACGGAAATATGCTAAATACGACAACGACAAAAAATGACAGTAAACACGCCCATGATTACAACTCGAATAAGATAGATGAATAAATAGATAAATAGATAGATAGATAGATATAAAGAGAGAGAGAGAGAGAGAGAGAGAGAGAGAGAGAGAGAGAGAGAGAGAGAGAGAGAGAGAGAGAGAGAGAGAGAGAGAGAGAGAGAGAGATTAGATAGATAGACAGAGAGAGACACGTGGAGAGACAGACAGACAGAGAAGGATGTTAAAACTTACATGTACTAATACTAAAGCCTAAGTTGATAATATCAATCGATCAAAACCCAATTTAACCTTCCCCATCGCAACACCCCTCCCACCAAACCTCAGATGAGCTGAACCCACTGACACTAGATGGCACAGCATTAAGGAAGAGGATCCTCACCACAGTGAAAAGGGTGGACTAGGTGGTGTAGCAATACGAGTACTCACATCAATACGTTGACCATTGAGAACGAAGACGAACTTCGCTGCAGGAATGGAGCGTCTCATCTTGCAGGTGACGTCCAGCAGGCTCTCAACTCGGTAGCTAGACTGAACACCCTCCAGCACTGGGGGCTCAGGGGCGTCTGTGTAAAGAGAATGTATATATATATATATATATATATATATATATATATATATATATATATGTGCATATGTACATATATGTATGTGTTTATGTATCTATCTATATATATATATGTATATATGTATATATACCAATATATATATATATATATATATATATATATATATATGCATATGTACATATATGTATGTGCTTATGTATGTATATATATATATATATATATATATATATATAATATAGTCTGAGTTTGTTCCTGACCACCTTCGCAGGTACGCTTTCTCAAAGGAGTGTACAAAATGAGTTGTGGGCATTTATACATGAGGGAGACCTCAACACTTCCCCGCGTTGCCAGAGTTGGCGACAAGTGAGGAAATCACCGAATGACTAAGTTTTTGCCTTTAAAGACACCTTCAAATTACAAAGGAAAAACAATAGAAGATAACATACATTCATAAAAAACACTAGGGAAGGTTCCATCAACAAATATACACTTCACAGGTGCCGTGGTGTTAAGGCGTCGTTATTTGCGGCGAAGGTCGAGGGGATGATAGTTCGAACCCTGCCTCCGGCGAAGTTAAACCAAGAGCATTGTTTATTAAATTCCATGCTACAAAGTCCTCTGTAACGGGTAATGTTCTAGTTTCCCGATAGGGAGAAATTTGTGACGTTAAACCATATCATCATCATCATCATCATCATCATAATTCTAACCTGCCACTCCCTGTGGACATAATCATTCATTTGAAAGCTCTGTGTGGCTGATTTTAAGTTTCTTTTCAATGGAGGATTTTATACTCAAAACTTTGGAATGGCTGTGAGGAACCCATTTTCTCCTGTATTAAACAATCTCTAAAAAGAATTATTTGAAAGGAAATTGTTACCTTGTATTCTCCCTCGTATTGTCGTTTGGTATAAGTAAGTTGATGGCCTTTTATGTAATTGGCCTGTTGATCTTAACTGGGATAATTTTCCCATTAAAATAAATGGTTTAGTACCTTTTATTGAATTTTAAACGAAGATAGAAATAGATAACAATTACCCTGTTTGGGTGTTACCATACACAGAAGGGAAAGATATTTTAGGTTTGAAGTTTTTTAGGAAAACCATCAATGTTTTGTTGTATGTTTATTTTTATTTCACTCTTCATCTTAATACTAAGATTTCCTTTCTTCTTCATTGTTTCTCAGAGTATATAGGGTTTGTAGTCCAGAATTTTTAGATGAAGAAATAAAAATAATATATGAAATTACATCAGACCTGAAATATCCAAAACATGTAGATGAATCCCAGAATAGGACCAGGAAGTCTTACTATGTCTCTATTCAAAAAGGTCGGTTTTGTAAAAAGAATCTTTCAGTTTTACTTCACTTGTTAAGACTTCCTCGTGTCCTCAGGGAGTTCAATACCCATGTCAAATATAAGAACAGCACAATTCCCCATGTGATAATGCATTATTCGTCTACAGCATTGTCTGCAAACGCTGAAGTGCTTGCTATCTTGGTCAAACTGGCAAAGAATTGAATATAAGGATGAGCCAGCACAAGTTCGGTGTCAGAACAGGCCAAGTGTCTCGTGGGGTTTGTTCATGTTGGGCACACCATAGCACTGACTGGGACAACTTGTTTGGAATTTTGCTTTAAAAAGGAATATCATCTTATCTAGTTTCATAAAAAAAAATCATGATAACCTTAACCTGAGTATGGGGTTGTATAAACTAGATAATTTTATAAATGATAGATTAGTCAAACAATATCGTGACACTCCATCATAAGTTCTTGTGACCAAATGTTTTATGGGGCGTTTGTATACATACATAACCATTCATTTATATATTTGTTTATCTATTTATTCATTATTATTATTCATAATTGTATTTATGGATATGTGTGTATTTCTATGTGAATTCATATATAAATATATACATATATACATAATTTATAGACACACACACACATATATATGTATATATATAATGTATATATGTATATGTATATGTATATATATATATATATATATATATATATATGTATATATATGTATATGTATATATATATGTATATATGTATGTATATATATGTATATATATATGTATATATATGTATATGTATATATGTATATATATATATGTATATGTATATATATGTTTATATATATATGTATATATATATACACATATATATATATGTATATATATATACACATATATATATACATATATACATATATATATATACGTCCTCCGATATGGGGACTTAGGAGACGACTGAAGCGTCTAAGAGAGGGAGGGCGGCAGATGAAGGGAGGGAAGGAGGGGAAGTGGGAGGAGGGAAACGTGAAAGGAAAGAATGAAGAAGGGAGGTGGAGAGATAGAGTGAGAGGGGAAAGAGGGAGGGAAACAGGAGGAAAGTAAAAGAGAGGGAATGAGGAAGTAGTGGGGGAAGGAGAGGGATGGTAGAAGGTAAAGGAGGAAAATAGGGAGGAGAAAAGAAATGAATGAAGGGAAATGTTTGGAGTGAGGAAGTGAGAAAGGGGGGGAGAGGATGAGTGAGGGAAGTGACTGGAAATGGTGAATGCAGCAGGGAGGGAGGGAAGAGGGAGGGAGGAGGGAGGGAAGGAGGCTGTGGGAGAGGATGAAGGTTGGTACAGGTTACTGATGTTGGACAGGGACAGGGCGGGGCCTGATTGCGTGGCCGATAATTGTTTGCCCGGAAGACTACGCCAGTGCAGCGTGTCACGTTACCGGAGTCCGGCGCCAATAGGGTGGTCAACTGGTGCCATGTAGGCTCTCTCGACAAGCTTCCAAGCTCTATTAGCACCAGCGAGCTCTTTCACAAAAAACTCCAATCTCCCTTGAAGTAATGGGGCTAGCGAACTCTTCCGACAACCTACACACAACCCACTAAAGCGGAACGACGGTATCTGTGATTCTGCTTTCCTTATGGGAGAGTTGCGCATTTGCAACATCGAGTAGATAAGTCGGTAGGACAAGGAACTTACTGAATTGAAAACATGATTTCAAGCAACAAGTAGGAGCCATCAAGTAATATAAGCGATCCACACAACTCCACACTTAGCTAAACCACGAATAAATAAAATATCGATATAGTTCACCATTGCCATGATACCAATACGCGACCGATATACGAGTAGAAAGCTCTTACAATACGAGAAAAAATATCCGGAAGATAAATCTAGAGGCTAAGATAAATGAAAAAAATTATATTCCAGCATATGCTTTCTAATATAAATCCCCCTCATCTTCCTTAACCAAACTCGAAACCTCCAGTGCTTACTTCATTGTATAATATATTCTCCTGAAGGTGTTTTAATGATGTGGCAAAACGTTTCGTAACGGAGTTTGTCAAGTGAAACTAAAATATGCATAAGAATACATTGAAAAACACAATGAATGCAATGAATATTAGAAGACAATGGAGATATTTGTCATCGTTGACATATACCGTGTATATACATACATACATACATACATACATACATAAACACACACACACACACACACACACACACACACACACACACACACACACACACACACACACACACACACACACACACACACACACACACACACACACACACACACACACACACACAAATGGTATGGGAAGAGAAGAGTTTAAATGTAACACTAGTTCTCCATGTTCCTATATTGAAACCGAATTGACCGTCTAGGAGGCTTGGCAGTCGTAGTGGGGGGATGGGAGGGGCGGGGGAGAGGGGGAGGGGACCTCGATATAACGCTGTTTCAATTAAATTTTTTTGAATAACAAGATACTGGTTACTGTACAACGGCGCTTACTTGAGACAGTGTTATATCAAGGTCCACTCCTCCCCCTTTCACCCGCCCCTCCCACCGCCCACTGCGACCGCCAGGCCGCATAGGCGGTCAACTCGGCTCCAAGATAGGAACATGGACAACTAGTGATGCATTTAAACTCATATCTTCCCATACCATATGTACTTTTCCCTTAGACGTATTTGATAACACATGTGTTAAACATTTCATTTTGTGACTATTTTCCACTTGTATGTTTTTCATTTTTGTTATTTACCAGATTTGTACCAACATTTATATTCATTATTACAGAAATTTTGTCAATCCTGATGATGTCTCTTAGAAGACGAAAGCTCGAAATATCAAATGGGGAACTATGGGGATCTTATATTAACTCACCCTCTAGCAGGAAAAATCACGATAAAGAAATAGAAAATATCAAGAAAAAGTTGAAAAACTGTCAGAATGCTGTCGTATTTAATTAAAACCTGCTTCCTTCCTTTACGAAATATATATGTATATATTTATATATATATATTTATATATATATATATATATATATATATATATATATGTGTGTGTGTGTGTGTGTGTGTGTGTGTGTATGTGTGTGTGTATGTGTGTGTGTGTGTGTGTGTGTGTGTGTGTGTGTGTGTGTGTGTGTGTGTGTGTGTGTGTGTGTGTGTGTGTGTGTGTGTGTGTGTGTATTCCCTATGCCTTTGCTGGATATATTTTCCCCAGTTGAATAAAATTGTCAGACTGCAAACATGCGAATAGAAATAGATAAGGAGAAGGCAAAATTTCTTAATTGAATGAATAACAGAAATTAAGTTCATTGATGAGATAATAGGCGACCTTTTGGTACATAAAGGGTTTGAATGCAGAAAATACATACCCACACAAATAAATAAACAAATCAATAAATATAAAAAGATAAGTAACAGAAAATCATAAAAAAAAATCCAAGAAATAAAGTATAAGAAAACTATGATATATAGTCCCATGAAATGAAGCATATGAAACAATAAAAGTATTAAAAACTGAATCAAACGAAATAAAACTAAGGAAAAAAAACAAAGTAAAAAAAGAAACAAACAAACATGCAAGGGTTCCGTCAGGTCATATGAAAAAAAAATTCACTTCGTCAAAAATACTAATTGATTAACTGATATCGAAGGATTAGTTTGGATTAACCTCTTGAATCTTAAATGAAGACCAATAAACTCCATCGTGGCCCTAGGCAGTCTTGAGAAGAGAGTGTTTGATTCCAATGCTTTTCTCTTCATGTATTTCTCTTTTTCTCTTCTTTTCCTCTCTTTCTCTATCTGTCTTTCTTTCATTCACACTCTCTCCCTTTTCCTACGACTGTAAGTATATATGTGTGCATGTAAGTATATATGTATGTGTGTATGTACGTATATATGTATGTATGTATGTATGTATTTATGTATGTATGGATGGATGGATGTAAGTAGGTATATATATATATATACATATATATGTATATATATATATATATATATATATATACTGTATATATAATATGATATATATATATATGTATGTATTGTATGTATGTACTGTATTGTATGTATGGATATATGTATGCATGTGTGTTTATTTATGCATGTATATGTATATATGTGTATGTATATATATATATATACATATATATATATATATATATATATATATATGTATATGTGTGCGTGTGTGTGTGTATATGTATATATATATAAGCACACACATACGCACACACACACATACACATACACACACACACACACACACACACACACACACACACACACACACACACACACACACACGGCTCGGTGGTGGATTGGTAAAGCACTGGCCTCACAAGCCAGAGAACCGGTGTTCGATTCCCCGGCAGGGCGGAGATAAGTTGGGATTGTCTCCTTTCACGTGTAACCCCTGTTCACCTAGCAGTGAGTAGGTACGGGACGTTAGTCAAGGAGTTGTGGCCTTGCTGTCCCGGTGTGTGGTGTGTGAGTGGTCTCAGACCTACCCAGAGATCGGCAAATAATGAGCTCTGAGCTCGCTGCCGTAGGGTGGTGTCTGGCTGTCTTGACAGATACTGCAGCAGATCCGAGGTGAGGTGAATACACACACACACACACACACACACACACACACACACACACACACACACACACACACACACACATATATATATATATATATATATATATGTATATGTATAATGTGTGTATATATATACATATATATATATATAAGCATATATATACATGTATTATATATATATATTTATATATATATATGTACTCATACATATATGTGTATATTAAAATGGGGCATTTATTCCCTCTGTGACAAATCATATTTGTTTACTACTACATTTCATATAATACAAAATTGTTAATGTACACTAAAAATCTCTCTTTTTTTTTTTTTTTTTTTTTATATCATCCATATCCATCGACTCCAAGTTAGTGTCAGCGATATCTCAAAAAAGAGATTCCAAGAAATTTGAGCCAAATTTTGCAAGGTCACCTCCTTATCTGAATAGAAGTTCTAACGGTTTCTCTGATTGGTCATATCTTGGATCAATCACGTCGCCTTCTTCGAGAGGTGAGGCCAAGAGGAAGCTTCTGTCAAGAGGCTTTCAAGTCCTTCATTCGAAATCAGCACAAATCGATGCATACGAAGTCACTAAGAGGACCACATACGGCGTAACAGTTGCTGAGAAAAAGGAGAGTCTTACACCAAGATGCGCTTAGTGATACCCAATGTGTGTGTCGTGGCCCGGATTCGAAGCCAGGTACAGAAGATACCGTAGGAAAGTTAGAAACGAAAATAATTTCGGGAGAAGAAAAAACTTATGTAGATGTTTGTGCGTGTATTCCTATTTTTGTTTGCGATGTGCTTGTATGTGTATGCTACGCATAGAGAGTTGTTTCCTCTAAGCGGGTGTACATTGAACTTGATAATTGAGGGGGCGAGACATATCCTGGTTCCGGCCGACAAAACAGACTTCCTGAAGTAGCAAAGCCTTTTACCAGCAAGAGGAGAACAGGTAATAGTATATATATTCGGTTGAGATGTAAATATATATTAAAATGCATATAACATGTTTACAGAAATAATAAAATTAAACGTAAAATTAAGATTATAACCAGCGAGGACTGAACCCGGCCAGCCATATCACGTCTCTTGAGAATCTGCTACCTTTCCTCACGCTTGCAGCTGGATACAGATGGACTCATGTCCGTGGTATTCTGTTGATTATATACTAGATGGCACGGTTAACTAATATTCCAATTGACCATACCATCCAGTACATAATCAGTAGAATTTGCCATAATAATGACACCCCGAATTACGAGATCTCAGAACCTGTGATGAAGAAACTACTAGAATGGAGTACCAAAGAAACACCATTCACCTGCCCGAGGGGGACCAAGTACTACCAGATTGGATTTGCAATGAGATCACCATTAGATTTGTTTTTTTGTCAACTTTTTCATGGACAGCATTGAATAAGAGGTATTCAGTGAGGTACAGAGGCCACGAATATACTGCCGATACATCGATAATATTTTTGTCTTGACCAAGATCATCCAACAGATTGAAGCCTTGCAACGACGATTGAAAGAAACCTCTGGTCTCAGCTTCACCATCGAACATAGTGGAGAAGGTTCCCTTTAATTTATTGACGATCTGGTGAAACTTTCAACACCTCAGTTTTTTTTTTAAATCCACCAACCAAGGACATTGCCTAAAAGAATTCAGTGAGTGCCCTCAGAGGTACAGGAATTCTTCATTAGAAGAGCCCTCACTCATTGCAGCAACTGGAGGGCCGTGCACTCAGAGTTGAAAAGGGCCTCAAAAATCCTCATCAACAACGTATTTGCCAATAAGGACATTGAAAAAATCACTAAGAAGGTTATGAACATGTGGCACCTAAAAAAGAACTACTTGGAAGATAACTAGACACCAAAAGAGAACATCACAAATACATTTTATAAATCATTCTTCTCCACAGCATATAAAGAAGATGAGAGAATTATGCGGAAGGAACATCAAACCGACTTTCGCCGACACCAAGATTGTTTTTACCATATATTACCAAAATAACAAGACATCAAACCTACTTATCAATAACAACAAGAAGCCCATCAACGATAAGCTTCAGAAATTTTATGCCATATATAGGTATACGTGTAACCCAACCTTCTTCCTATATTGGTATGACCACTATGAAGCTGCCGCGTAGACTGTCATACCATCTGACATCAGGAGCACTAAAGAACCACTACAAAGATGCCCAATACATCATCTTACGAAGGGAAACCCTAGTAAACAACACGGGAATTTTAGCCATACACCAAGACCATACAAGATTACCTATCCTGAGGGTCCTTTTCATATAAGAATTTTCCCCGAATATCAATTTCCAAGCTCGCTGGGGCGAAAACTGATGACGTCACGCACCTCTCAGCCAATGGGAGAACAGACCGTGTCTAACCCGTAGTAGCAGCCATCCAGCCAATCACCATCCCCTTTTCCCCCATCTAACCCACATCCCTCGGTATAAAAGTTGCTAATCTTCATGGAATCTCCATTGTAATTGATTGATTGATTGGGTATAAGGACGGTCACCCTCGCTCACCTCATTCACAATAAAATTCATCATTTGGACATTATTAAGCAACACTAGCCCACCTTTACAACCGCTCCAAAGGCAAGATAAATCTAAATCTAATACTGTAGCACTACAACCCTCCCCCACTAGCATATTCTAATCTTCTGGTTCCTTATCCTCTTCTCCATCATTTCCCACCTCATGAAACCACCATCATAATACACATACACTACGTGTGCTAAAGTCCGCCTTCGGGCGGTTAGTCACGATAAAACAAGCTACGAAGAAACTCTCACAACCCTCTGCAAGATTGAAATTCCAGTCATCCGACTCACTCAAACCACAGAAGGCTACGTGGTTCACTGTCCAGGTGAAAAACACCTACAGACTATTTTTCATCCCCAACAAGCCCTCGCCCCTCAAGGATATTGGACTGCAACCCGTACTAACCCCCGAACTTCAAGCTCAACGAACAATCTTCTGTCGCGGGATCCAACCCTGGATCGGAAGACGCCCGAAGGAGGAGATCGAGAAGGAGCTAACTGAAAAACATTCCTTTATCGAAAATGCAAAAGTCACCAAGATCGGAGAACACACGAGAATATTTAAGATCACATTCGACACCACTGAAGATGCGGATGCAGTTCTTTCCTATAGGCTGCAGCTCTTTCATCTTGTGGTACCTCCCGCTAACCTAAAACGTGAGGAATACGTAGCGTTGCAGCAATGTTACCGATACTATTTCTAATCACACCAAACAAAGGACTGCACCAAGAAGACCTCCACCTGCTGTAATGGTGACGTATAATATTCCTTGTATGTTGTACATACGTATTTGTAATATTGTTGATTTATTATTGTATATTTAATGTATTATTGTGAGAACTAAGTGTTCATATTAAGCGTGTATGTTTTTACCGCCAAGACTAAGCTTGGTGGCGTGGCTTGGCGTCGGAGTCAGTCTCGAAACTGCTTACGAAGCGAACGCACAGTTGTTTTTTGTAGTGCTAAATCATTTATATATTAATTTCGATTTTGTTTCATTAGCCACCCAATGCACTGCTCCAAGTGCACCGAAGTGGGCCATAACCACAGAAACTGCAAATATCCCACAATCTGATGTCTCAACTGTTCGGGGGACCATGTAGCAATATCGCGATCCCGCCCGGATTGGAAGAAGGCAACCCAATCCCAGCAACTGTACCCTCAACCACCACCAAGAACGCCACCTCTTACGCCTCCATCACCGAAACCAGCACCCCCAAAACAACCTCATCCACCCCCACACATCTTCACTTCACCGCCAGTGTCCAACTAGAGATGATGGGCGTCATTTTTCAAGCTCACCTCCATAATATTTCCTATCCCTGTTCCTTCTCAAAAAACTATGCAAGCTATACGGCCTCCATACAAATAACCCAGATGGTAACCCCAACTCTTCTGCCTTACTAGGCATTCACTTCTCCACCACCTCCAACACCCCCTCCACCTCCACCATGATAGCCCCCCTCCCGCCTCCAACACCAACACTATGACCCTCCCCCCTCCTCCAACACCCCATCCACCACCTCAACGCCATCCCCCCCCCCACCGTCACCTCCCTCCTCCCCCGATGTCACCTCCACACCACGGCCCTCAACCACCCTCACCTCCCCGTCCTCCTCCTCCCCCAATCCCCCCTAACGGACTCAACTTTTCCTACCAAGACAATGACCAACAACACGACGCTCCCAAACTATCGCCTACACACATCAAGATCTACATAACAATAGAAAACCCGTCCCCAACTAACGCCACCCACCAAGACGTACTCAAACAAATCGAAAAACACATATACAAATTCGAAAACTACAGCAACCCAGACACACAACGACTACTCAATGGTTGGAAACAAAACAAAACCACACCCTAATCACAATTCAAAGTAATCGGCAAAGGACAATTTGACCAGCTCGCCCCCACACAAACACTGACCAGCTCACACAAACCACCACACGACTCCAAAAGGAAAGGAGGAAACAATACGTACACGTAAAAAAACGACCATGCACAGCACCCTCACCTATATCCAACATCTTGGCCTGGCGGCCTGAACGCTTTGAGCCCATAAACCCATACAAGCACATTAACGCAGACATCATCATTATGAATGGACATGGGTGTTCTACGGAACGCCTGATCAGAATTCCCGGATACCACACATACACGAAAAATACAACTGTAGAAACACACGCCGGGATTTCCATTTCAATACAAGCACACATAAAACATACACTAATTAACAAATTTTTCCGACACACTAGCTATCGCCATCAACACAACACTGGGTCCCACCACCATCGCCACTAAATACATTCCTCCCAGGAGAAACTTTTCCATACACGGACTTTATAAGGCTCGCCACACTCGACCATCCCACGTCCATTCTGGGCGATTTAAACGCAAGACAATCAACTTACACCGCCCCACCCCCGGCAGGGAGCTGGCCTACTTGACCAGTAATCTAGCTATGAGGGTGTTGGGACCTGAGTTTACCACCTTCATTAGAGAAACTAATACAGCCACTACACCGGACATAATTTTTGCAAACAGACACGCAGCACACAACCATTATATCAAACCTGGGACACAAACAATTTACGACCATATACCCGTCATTTGGACCATATCTACAAATCCCATACAGATACCCATCAAATGCAGATACTCATACAAAAAAGCTTATTGGGACAGATACACATGCTATACCATCTCCAACAAACCCGACCACTTGACCTGGAGGGAGGCATTACACACACACAACCTTACCATTCCAAAAATAGCACAAGGAACACTCACCCACCAACCAATAAACTACAGAATACGCAGTCTCTTCAGTCAAGCCAGACATATACATGAATACATGGCACAACACGGATGCTGTCCCCACCACACGCAAAGACTCAATCAAATTAGACAAATATTACGCGAAAACTACACTACATAAGCAGCCCTGAGCTGGCAAAAACAATTTGACCGCATGGACCTCACTACCGACCCGGTGGCCTTGTGGCGGTCGTTTAGAAAGCTCTCGGGAGGTAAGCAAGACATGATAAACACCATACATTACAGACACGAATGCCACAAAATACCACGACGTCGAAGACAAAGAACTGGCCTTACGTCAACACTGGCAGACAATCCTGACTATTTCCCCCCAGAGGAAAACCAGGATCTTTATAAAACTTTGAAGACTTCGTAACGAAGGACATGATCCGACACACCTCCACCACCTCCCCCCTCTCCCACGACCGCGTATCCCGTCTCCCCGAGGGAGATTGTCCAAGGTTACTGCCTCAAAGGTAAACTGCTCAATCTCCCTAATGGATAACAAAATTACAGGTTGTTCCCAAATGTAAAAGCCTGTGCTTACTAACACCCCTGATATAATCATATCATATTTAGCGGAATTTTTCAGTGCCCCTCTTGTCCTAGGATACTTCCCTGACGCATTCAAATCGGTGGTTATGATTTTCATTCCTAAGACAGGCACGAATATACACTCCATCACCAATCTCCGTCCCATATCACTACTAGAAACCCACGGGAAGGTATTTGAAAGAATCTTTACCCGATGCCTCCAAACACTCATTAGAACCAATGACACATTGCATCAAAACCAACACGGATTCCGAGCCCTACACGCCACAGACACTGCCCTTGCCACAGCATACCAGACGATTGCTGTTGCTAAAGCCGGCAAAATGAAGGTTAATCTGGCTTTGCAGGACGTGAGGAAAGGCTTCGACAAAGTATGGTTGCTTGGGTTAAAACATAAACTCGTCTCCATAAACACAAGAACACTATGTAGCTTCATCACAGACAGAACCGCTTGCATATGCATACAAAACTTCCACGGGTCTTACTTCGCACCTTCCTGTGGGGTACCACAGGGAAGCGTATTGAGCCCAACTCTATACAACAAATACATAAAAAACCTGCTCATATCACTCGCTCACTTTCACAACATAATTGACACAGACGATATCACACAAATTGTAAAACGACCTGGCCACTGGGAGCGAATGCTCGCGATAAAGACTGCGAAAGCAGTCGAGCAAGTAAGCGCATACGAGCAGAAACACAAGATACCGACAAACACAGACAAATTCAAACTCATTCCTATACAGGGACGGAGGCGTGAGCCCGTCATCATCGACAAGGCTGCTCGCAGCTATTCTGATAAGGGCAAGATACTCGGTTGGAAAATTACCACCAATGGCGGGGCGGTCCATGTGCGTAACAGGAAGGCGCTTGCATCTCAGTCTACAAAGGCTGCAGAGATTAAAAAACCTGTCTGTTAAACAATATATTTATATATACATATATATACAGTATATACAGTGTATATATATATATATATATACACAGTATATATACTGTATATATCCCGCACTTATACGGAGCACACTGACGTACACTGTAATACCATTATACACATTATCGAAGACATCCACGCAGACACTGCAAGCAGTTCAAAACAAAACACTCAAACTCATTACAAACACGCACTTCCCTGACGTAAAAACAGCCCAAGGACTACACGAGGAAGTTGGTACCCCCTTTTAAACTCGCATTTACACGAGAGGTCCACCCGCATATGGGACAGGCTCACGCAGATAAACAATGAAACCACACGTTCCCTAAGAGGCGTCCCACTCACACTACATGAGAAACACACTAGATTACCGCTGAGCTTCAAAAGAACACGAGGCGGTACTCTACCTACACCCCAATACACACTACTGTATACACTTAGTAATGGAATCATAAACGAGGGAAGTATCCCCACTCCATGGCTATCACAAAAGCAAGCATAGGCACAAGCCATCAGGAAGAAATCCCAAAATAGATAGGTATTTTTAGAAGAAAAAGAAAATAGCTTATATGTAGTTAAGATTGATCAGCCACACACACACACAGATCATCATCATCAGCCCC
>NC_134805.1:36501059-36506059 GCF_046742065.1 Oratosquilla oratoria | reverse complement strand
TTGCTCTTATTGTCGTTATTGTTGACGTTATTGTTGATGTTGTTGTTATGATCATTGTTCTTGTTATTGCTGTTCTTGTTGTCAATGTTGACGATGATGTCCATAATGATGTTAATGTTGATGCTGATGTTAATAGTGTAGTTGTTACGTTGACAACGTTGTTGCTGTCGATGTCATTGTTAATATCGATACATTTATTTTTGTTGATTTTCATATTCTTATTGTATCAGATGCTATACAAAACCTTTATTATCCTTTTTAAACCTACAAATTATTTTTTTCATATTCCTATTAATTTGTTTATTTGCCTATTTATTTACTTATCTATTCATTTATCCATTGATTTATCTATGTGTGAGGTCTAGATATTAGTTAGTGAGGTGCTTACACCAGGTGGCGCTGAGCTGCTACCAGAGCGACCACCTTTTCCTAGAGTGCCTAGACAGCCTGAACAAATAAAATAATTTCATCTAATTTAACGAAAAAGATCACAGAAACCCTCTAATACAGTGGTTCCCAAACTGTGGGTAAATTACCCCCTGGGGGGGAGGTAACAAATTTTTGGGGGTAATGGAGGGCTGACAAAAAAATTGAAAATAAAATACAATAAAATAAAATAAAGAAAACATTACGGTACCCGGTATTAGGATTAAGGTTAACTTAGTACGTATAATTGTAAAAAGAAAAAAAAAAGTTTGGGAACCACTGCGTCTAATACATCTAATGTATTTATACATTATTTTAAAATACTTTAATACATCCGTGCGCCTTACGTCTGCGCTCGGTAAACGTATCCACAGGAAATCCCAGGAAATGTATCTAATTTATTTATGCAATTTATTTTAGGCACAAACTACTTTATACACTCTTGCCTCTCTCGTGAGCATTGGAATTCGTTCGTTTCATATCTGTACGGAAATCTAATTCAGCAATAAAAGGTAAAAGGGTTATTTATTGTCATTGGGGCCCTAATATTTACAACTCCATCGTTGTCATAAATTCTCAGAAGATATGATTTATAAATCGAGCGGAGAGGGAAATGAAGGGAGGTATAACCCATAAAAATCGAGTACTTTAATGGGTTTATTATGGCTAACGTTAGAGCATTCTGGTCATCTCATATGAAGCTTCCTTTGAACAGTTTGCAGCCTTAATGAGTTAAGAAATTTACACCTAATTAGCCTTTTAAACCCCGTTGACTACATAAGCCCCGTTTTGATTGTACCTGAAGCCCAAATGAATTAAGAAATATATCTCAATTAGTTCATTAAACCCTTTAGCTACTCAAGCCCCAATCTGGATCTATATGAATTCTCTTCAACTGAATAAAATTGCCTGGCGACGGCGAAAAATAAATACGTGAATCACAGATGAACATATATAAGAACATAAAAAAGGAAGAGTCTGCCAGAGACTATAAGGTCTACACTACGCAGTTCCATGTCTCTTACCACCTTCTATCTAAATCCATAAAAATGAATTGATCTATTCTTAAATCAACCAATTATTTCAGCGCTCATTAAATCTATTCCATTTGTTAACTATTCTATTGGTAAACCGGATCTTGCCTATTTCCTTCTTAAGCCTGAATTTGTCCAATTATCAATTACTATCAGTTCTACCCTGTTGTCTTAATATGATGACCTTCCTTCTAATCTTTTCTTAAAACAACCAATTGTTTCAGCGCTCATAAAGTCTATTCTATTTGTTAACCATTCTATTGGTAAACCGGATCTTGCCTATTTCCTTCTTAAGCCTGAATTTGTCCAATTATCAATTACTATAAGTTCTGCCCTGTTGTCTCAATATGATGACCTTGCTTGTATCACCCTTGTTAACACCCTTAACCCATTTGAATACCAAAAAATTAATCCAGACAGGTTTAACTTCTTCGCTTTTGTGAGATGTTCTCTTCAGCTAAATAAAATTGCCAGTCGACAGACAGATCAAACTCAAAAGATAAATACAGACGCCAATAATAATCTTGTGGCCAACGCCAAGTGATTTAAATATTTATAAAGTGAACTCTTACCTTTACCCGGTAATTTGATTTTTATATAGATTACTGAATAAAAGATATTCAAAATAAATAATAACTGGCAACAGATATATCCCTGGCCTTATTCTGGTCAGTCCAACCGTGCCGTGAAAAAAAAAAAAAAAACGCACCTAATGAAATATTGCAAAACTTGCATCATCAAATATAAGTAAAGTATATATATGCATATATATGAATGAATAAATAAATGAATAAATAAATACATAGATAATGAACATTGGTACAACAAATCTTTCTCAGAGCGAAGTAACGGGGTCCTCTTACATGGATAAAGTCAACTGGCAGCAACAAAAACATATGAAAGGAAAACCGCTTATGACAGGTTTACTAGAAGAAGCATTAGAGAATCAGTATTTTGTCGGCAAAGACCAGCGCTTCTATCCTTGGGGATAAAATTACCTTGAAGAAATGCTCAAGGAGAAATTTAAGGAAGTCAGAAGAACGTAGAAAGAGCCAAAGTTACATAATGATTAATATATATATATTTTGATTGGAGATTATTTTCCAATCGTAAAAGAATGCTTGGTGACTCTGGTCCGTAGGGTGGCGTAATCAGAACCACACTGATCTTTCACTCGCTTAGTTGTGGGTTCGAATCCCGCACTCTTCTCCGATTCCCAGCAGTGACTGTTACCTGACCCAATAATCCAAGTGCACATGGCAAAGGTGACGTATTCCTCAGGAGCCATTCAGCGCCTCCTGGCGTACGCTCTTTCTCTTCACCACCAGGTGGATTCAAAGCAAAAACCTCCCCTGCAAGACCTCCGGGCTATCCACTGTAGAGCGATGCAGCCTCTGTATCTCACTACAGTGGCTTCATCCACCTTAGTAAGGTCGTTTGCATGGTGTGCATTGGATAGTGATATGTCTGAGTGTTGTAATGGTTATGGGTCTTGTGAATAGAGTCTGAAACCAATGCTCCATTAGTTCGATTATACTGATCGCGTGTCACCACTGAAATACCACACTGGTAAACTGCGCCTCTGATTCCCATCGTTGCAGAGAGGGGCTGGGAAGCCGTGAAAGCGTCATTTGAACAATTGCCATACATCTCCCGGTGATTGTACTTGGAGTTCGAGAAAGGGAACTTGACCATTGCTCCATGCAGCCTCCAGAACGGGATAAGTTAACGAATATTTAGAGAACAAAAGACATAGAAATTCTAGATATAAACGCAATGAAACTTTCCCACACTGAAGAGAGTAGGAACCATAAAAAATGGCGAGGACCCTACGTTAGGAAGCGTGTAAACATGGCAAGTAACAGGAGAAGAGTGCAGGATTCGAACCCACAACTAAGCGAATGCGAGACTAGATTGCTTCAGATTACGCCACCAGTGCACTTGAAGGCAGTGTAGGAGAGGCAGTACATTGCACTGTATATTGTACAATACATTATAGAAAATTCAATGCATGGCGGATTGTACAACGCATAGTGTAGAATGTACAACATAGTTCCTGCATTATACAATAGGTACTTATGTATGATCCTCATCCTATAGCATGGAAGAGATTGTGCAGGATGCAACAGATTTTCTACCGCATGCTGGAGTCTGCAATAGACATTACGTTTAATTTTACATGAGAAGAGATGTCTTAAACACGGCCACGCTCGCTCTGACGCAGAACTTTTAACATTAAGCATTTACATGACCAAAACAATTATATTTTCTTTTTTAACAAATATTATACCTGACACGAAGCTGCGCAGGAGACCATAAAGGGTGTTATATGGAAATACGTTATGGATATTAGAGTGTACGAATTGGATAAAAGGAATTATACGAAAGTACATTGTGTATATGAGAGAGTATGAGATAAAAAGAGACAAATGCGTATGACCGGATCGCGACGATAAAAAAGAAAAAGAAAAATGGAAGCGTAGGCTACACACACACGGGCGCGCGCGCACACACATATTTTTTTTTATTACAAAAGAAGTACAAGGGGTTGACAAGTGGCAGTAGACTGGAAGTGAAACATTAAGGGAGAGCGACTGGTAAAGGAAAGTGGATAGTTTTTAGATTACTTGGGTGCAAGTTGTTTAGCAGGAAAAGTGGTGGAGTGAAGGTGGAGGTTAGAATGTACGGATTGAGAGAAGCGAGTAAATGCCTTGGTGGTTTAAAAAAGCAGTGTAATGAGAAATAGAACAATTTGGAATGGATGCGAAGGGAGGGAGAACTGTATGAAGGAGTGATTTGTGCCAACAGCATTTTGTATGGGGCAGGAAACGTGGAAACATTAAGAGAAGAAGAGAGAAGGGAGTTCTTGAAACTGTGTTTGAGAAGAGGTGTCTGAGAAGTATGGTGGGGGTTACTAGGCTAGATAGAGTCGAGAAATGAGGAGGATGAGGAGGAGAACAGGGGGTGGTTGACAAAAAGGATTTGGGAGATAGGGTTGATGAGAAGAAGATTAGGATGGATTTGGACACATGGAAAGAATGAGTGAAGAAAGACTAGTAAAAAGAGGTATGGAAGGCAGCATGTGGAGGTGATGGTGAACATGAGGGGACGTCCTAGGATGAGGTGGGATGGATGGGGTGAAGAAGTTGGCTTTGGGGAAGAGGGGGGGAATGTCTAGTTGAGGAAGGAAGGGAGAGGACGGAAGGGACAGAGGTGAGTGGAGACATGGTTGTATATGGATGATGTTGTGACTGCATGAGGAGGATGGGGCGGCGGGGGGGGGGCTGGGGTAGTATGTGTGAGTAAATTTTTGACGCAGCCCGATAGGGATTTCTCCCCGTCCTCTCCTTATATGCAAAGGGGGGACGGAGAGGGGGGGCTCGCCCGGATTAAATGAAGCGGCCTTGCTGTTGAAGTACTGTGTCTTGCGGACACTGCTTTCTGACCCAGGGCGGTGGGCAGGGTGCAGGGATGACCCGTCATCCAGGAGGTGCTCAGATGAGAGGAAGGGTGGGAGGGGTGTGGAAGTGTATTTAGGGA
>NC_134805.1:36497547-36500559 GCF_046742065.1 Oratosquilla oratoria | reverse complement strand
AGGAGATATAAAAAAGTAATGGAGGTACATAGGAGAATAAAGTTCTATTATACTCCGAAGGTTTAGCATAACATACCATCTTTAGAACCCTTATGTCTCTGAAAAAATCATGTCAGCTAAGCGACGTGGCCACGTTAGCTTCAATAACACTGTTGGAGCTCAGCAAAAAATCTCTCTGAAGTTTCCTACAGCACGTTTCACAACACACTACTGCGGGGAATGGCGTTAACCTCTTCACTAATCGCTGGCGTCCCTTGTCCAGGCTGTGGTAGGGTGAGTGGGGCGAACTTTTATGAACACCTTTAACTTGTCAGATGTCCCCCAAGAGAACGAAGTCCGCAAATTGCTCAAATCAGGTGACCTCGCGCAATGCGCTCATCCTCAGGAAATCACCCCTCCGATTTTGGTGGTTAGGCAAAGTCTTTCCTTGGTTCAAATTCTTCGCAGCCATCATCATTTTGTAGGGATGGAACAGATTCACATCCCACCTATGCCAGAATCCTCCTCAACACCTGCGTGAGGTATATTATCCCAAACGCCACGGCATGCCCTTAGTTACAGAACGTCTTGGCGACTGGATGATTGCTGCTTACTCCACCCGACCTCAGACATTTTCTGGTGTTCTGCATGGACTCTGCTGGTCGGCCATGTGTATCTCTTCTTAGTGTGGCTCCCCCCAGTTGTCTCCAACTGCCTAAGCCAGGAACCCAGAAAATTGTGTGTCGCAACTGAGGAACCAGCATTGCTAGCGCGTGGAATCTTGAAACCGTCCGCCGAAAAAGCTCTTGTTGCGTTGCAAAACACCACAGATTTGATTGTTCACAAAATATTGCGCGCACAGCAAAGCCGCCGATGTGCTCCCGTTCCACACCCATGTTCGGCCACTGATATGGGGATGTCTGAGCGAGCTGAACAAACACCCATCCCCGCAACCCCCCTCCCCTCACATACGCCTTGATACCGCCCCGAACACTGACTCCTCTAAACTAATCAATCGGTTCTGCCCCACCCTGTACAATCCTTCCATTCTGCTGGCCTTGAAATCTTTCATTTACTGAATTCATCTTTTCAGCGAGATATTTACCCCAAGGATAGAAGTGCTGGCTATTGCTGAAAAAACTCTCCTTCTCTCTCTCTCTCTCTTCCTCAGTCGGCCATCCCTGTCCCTCTCCCCTCTCCATCTTTTTCTACCTAACAACTCTCCCTCGTTTTTCTTACACTTCCATACGCTTGTGCTTGTTCTTGGCACCTTGGCATCTAGAACTCCTTATGTCATTCAACCTAGATATTAGCACCACTGTCTCCCTCCTTCCTCTCTTTTTCACATTCTCTCCACGGCTTTGTTTTTCCAAAGCTTCTGTATTGATTTCCATTTTCTCATTCTTTTCCATCTCAGAAGGGTCCTTCCATTGGTTCCTTTCTCAAACCAGCTTAAATTTTCATTCGTCATTATACTTCTCAGACGCTTTCTGTAAGCTTTCTTTGTCTATTTCTTCATCTTTACACTTTCTTTATCTGCTAGATAATCTTAACAAAAATCAATTCCATCCCTCTTAGATCTATATATAAAAAAGTTATTCCACACCTTTAAACAAGTGTTCATTTTCTCATTCCATCTCCTTCCTCTCCTCTTTACCCCCTCCTCCTCCTCCACCTTTTTCCTCAGATATAATGGGATAAGAGAGTCATGGTGACCATCTGGCCGAAAGATAGAGAAGGAGAGATAAGGAAAATGAGACAATGAAGAAACATTCAGAAAGGACAAAAAAGAAAAGAAAAAAAAACCAGTCACCTTCCTCTTCTCATTCTCACTCTCAACTTCCACCTCCGCTTCCTCCTCGGCGTCCACCATCTCCTTATCTCCTCCTCCTCCTCCCTGACTCCTCTGCTCTGTGGCTTCCTCCTGTGCCTCCTTAGCACATTGCTCGCTATCACTTACTGCTCTTTTTCCTCCTCCTCCTCCTCCTCCTCCTCTTCTTCCCTCCCTCCCTCGCTCGATGGAACGGAGCACTCGACCTCTGCAAGATTGTTTTTCCCTCCATCTCCGGAGGTTCTCTCCTCCTGATGCAATTTGTGCTTCCCAGGTCCTCCCTCCACCCTCTCTCTCTCTCTCTCTCTCTCTCTCTCTCTCTCTCTCTCTCTCTCTCTCTCTCTCTCTCTCTCTCTCTCTCTCTCTCTCTCTGTCCCTCTCTCCCTCTCTGTCTCTCTCTCTCTGTCCCTCTCTGTCTCTCTGTCTCTCTCTCTCTGTCCCTCTCTGTCTGTCTCTCTCTCTCTCTGTCCCTCTCTCTCTCTCTATCTCTCTCTCTATCTCTCTCTCTCTCTATCTCTCTCTCTATCTCTCTCTCTCTGTTCCCCCCTCTCTCTCTCTCTCTGTGTGTTCCTTTCTCTCTCTCTCTCTCTCTCTCTCTCTCTCTCTCTCTCTCTCTCTCTGTCCCTCTTGTCTCCCTCTCTCTCTCTCTCTCTCTCTCTCTCTCTCTCTCTCTCTCTCTCTCTCTCTCTCTCTCTCTCTCTCTCTGTCCCTCTCTCTGTCCCTCTCTCTCTGTCCCTCTCTCTCTGTCCCTCTCTCTCTGTCCCTCTCTCTCTGTCCCTCTCTCTCTCTGTCCCTCTCTCTCTCTGTCCCTCTCTCTGTCCCTCTCTCTCTCTCTCTCTCTCTCTCTCTCTCTATCCCTCTCTCTCTCTTTCTCTCTCTGTCCCTCTCTCTCTGTTCCTCTCTCTCTGTTCCTCTCTCTCTCTGTCCTTCTCTCTATCTCTCTCTCTCTCTCTCTCTCTCTCTCTCTCTCTCTCTCTCTCTCTCTCTCTCTCTCTCTCTCTCTCTGTCCCTCTCTCTCTCTCTCTCTCTCTCTCTCTCTCTCTCTGTCCCTCTCTCTCTCTCTCTGTCCCTCTCTCTCTCTCTCTCTCTCTCTCTCTCTTCCTCCTCCCCCCGTCTCTCTCTCTCCACCTCCCTCCTTCGATCCTATATAAATTTTTATAGTTTGTCTGTGTGCATGTCTTTGTCTCTCTGAATCGATGCAT
>NC_134805.1:36465047-36475047 GCF_046742065.1 Oratosquilla oratoria | reverse complement strand
CACAAACTACCATTACAATTAACATTACCACCACTCCGATTTCTCACCTAGTACATGGGGCAAAGGTTACAAACTTTTTCGTTAGTAACTGCCTCCTGCCGTAGGCCCCTTACCATCTCTGCGGGATTTTATCTTTATTTTTTTTTCCTCGTCTTTCTTTTCTGCGCGGCTTCTAGTGTTCTCAGTAATAAATTGTTTAATTTCCCTCCGCTGTGCGGCTCCCGTCTTTGACTTCTTTCTTCGTGGAGGTCCTAAAAATGCCCTCATTTCTGGTTGGGATATCCTTTGCATATTACCTTGTTTTTCGGTTGTTACCGAGTGGACGTTATCGTTTTCACTTTTTTTTTCTTGTGAATTATTAAATGAGGACCAATTTTCCTAACCTATGTTTAGGTTTATAATTTCTTAGTGATATTAATGAATGGTTGTTTGATATCTTTGATATTAATGCAATATGTTCCCGTCTTGTATTCCTGGTAGCCTATATTCTTTCTTTCCATGTTGAAAATCATATTCCTATCTAAACTTCATTTTATTTTTTCCATTTTATTTTGATCAAGTTACTAAGTTTTGAACTGTTAGAAGTGTTTGTGTGTGTGTGTGTGTGTGTGTGTGTGTGTGTGTGTGTGTGTGTGTGTGTGTGTGTGTGTGTGTGTGTGTGTGTGTGTGTGTGTGTGTGAGTGTGTGTGTGTGTGTGTGTATGTGTGTGTGTGTGTGTGTGTATGTGTGTGTGTGTGTGTGTGTGTGTGTGTGTGTGTGTGTGTGTGTGTGTGTGTGTGTGTGTGTGTGTGTGTGTGTGTGTGTGTGTGTGTGTGTGTGTGTGTGTGTGTGTATGTGCGCGTGGGAGTGTACACACTTCACATAACACACCCAAATTTGAAATTTATGTCCCCACCGATGACAAATATCCCACATCCCTTTTAAATCTAAGATTATGTTTCATTTTCAATTCGAAACAAAACAAGTTTAACAATTTTCTTTCATCTTCCCACTTACTGTCTTTCCGACATACATGACGCCACTTCCGGTCTGGCCTCGGTTGCGCCTCCATCTTGTTTCTGCTGTTATCAGATTCTTTGTCATTCCCTTTCTTTATTCCTATTAATTCCACTTCCCCTCGCGCATGTCCTCAACGTTTCTTTCTTCTCTGTCCACTCTTTCCTTTGTGCTTTGTTATGTACATTTAATTTGTACATTTAACAAACGTCTTACCTCCACGTCGTCTTTGTTTTTCTCGATAAAATGCCGAACCACGTTTCCTCAGCTTCCTTGTTATTGTTTCGATTTTTCGTAAGAATATATTCTTTTTCGTCACTTCTATCCTATTTGGCTTTTTCATGTGATTCCATTTATCTTGGATTTTTCTGGTATTCGATTCAATTCGAGCCTTAGAAAGGTGTTCTTTATTGTTCGTGTTATTCTCTTCTATAGAAAAATTATAAATATCTTTGCGTTCCGCATTTTTGGCGCTGTTCCCCCATATTCTAAGATCCGAACTGTTATATCTTTGCGTACACTCTCGTTGTTATAGTTTTCTTTGTCTTCCATTCTGTTACTTATTATGTTACTTCACTTACTTTATTTGGATGAGCTCATCCCATCCTCTCCTCCCTGCTTCTCTCTCTCTCTCTCTCTCTCTCTCTCTCTCTCTCTCCCTCTTTTTTTTTATCCCCGGACACTTTCGTGTTTTCTCCTTCATCATCATATAAATACGCTCGAAAGACCTTTACAACTTCCCTCATTTCCAGTGACATCACCAATGAATTCCCTTATCCTTTTCTCTTTAGTTTCTCAGCCTCCTCTCCACTCCTGACCCCCTTTCTCTCTCCCCCCCTTTCTCTCTTTTCCCCCCTTTCTCTCTTTTCTCCCCTTTCCCCCTTGTTCTTTCCCAATCCTTAAGGACGCTTCACACTGGGACGATTACCATCAACTGTGAATATGAATAGCTTGAAAAAAAAATTGGTTACATTATTCAAGGTATTCCTAAGGATATTTCAACACCGTGTCTAACTTTTGTAGTTTGCCGTTCAGGTTTTAAGTATATGAAATAAAGGTAATTTGACAATAGGTTATTCGAAAAGCACATGATAGTAACCGAAGTCGTTTCAAGTTAAACGAACTCCCAACAGTTGGCGAGAATCGGCCCAGTGTGAAGCACCTTTCCACCGCTTCCAGCATTCACCTTTTCTTTAATAAATTTCTTGAAGAGCGGAGTTTGTGCGCCTCGACCTTGCTCGGACCTACCTCATCAACAAGACCCACGCGCCAGCAGCGTCCGTATTAAGCTGTTAGCTTCCACATTTGCTTTTGCTCCAAATGCTTCTGGTCCAGAGCTCGCAAACAAGAGAACCTCCGCTTCCATTATTCCTCAACTCCACGAGGAGAAGTCTCTTGAAGAGCTTTGATCTGATGAGCCAGTGTTCACTTCTTAGGGTCTGCCGATATTATCTTAGCCTCACTAAAGTTATGTCAGTTTCCTGTAGTCTAGCATGTAGACTCCGATCACTTATCATAACAGTTATGACCAACGTATTCTTCTCATTACTTAACTTGACGTGTGTATATTCTGTCACCAGGCGGATTTATTTACTTAATGTCAAACCTCTGGACTCCAAATAAGAATTACAGAAACCCTTTAACTAACTTGACATGTAGGTTTATTCTGTCTGTCACCAGACTAGGGGATTTTATCCAGATGAAGGAAGGACACAACTACTAAGAATCCGCTAATTCTGTTGTGTTGGTTTAGTTAGAAATAAGTTAAACTCCAAAGAAAGCATTTGTCTCCGGCGAGAAATCAAATCTACTCTTATGGTGAGAGTGGCTTCTTCGCAAACGTCAGATAAGGCACGGATCTCATCAGAAATCGATTTGGTTATTTCAAATCTCTCAGCACGTAGTCTTTCACTCAGAGAAATGGAAGCACCTGCCTCTAACCAGAGACAAGTATGTTAAGGAGGAGATACCATCAAAGATGCTGTTGAGGTGTTTGTCACCAGGAAGAGAGTCCTTTCCTGAACGTATCTGTTTGGCGGTAGCTATAACAAACACTCTTAATAACTCGTAACCGTAGCGAAGATTTATCTTTTATTTATTATCATTTCTTATTATTATTTCTTTAACTAAGATTCTTTCAGTACGAGATCCGCACACCAGATAATCAAAGCTACTTTAGAATTTGGTTAGCCACCGGGCGGGCGGGGCTGCAACATGGAAAGGTAAATAAATCATATAAAATCAAATCATATAGATTAGATAGATAAATAGAATAAAGAAATAACAGAAGTGGTTCGAATGGCGCTAGAGAGTCAGCGCGTAACATCAGTATAGGGATATGATCTCAGGTGTCCTTGTATCGAAGACTAACATGCCTAGCAACCTCGCAGAGCGGGGTTGACAACTGAAATACATAGAAGGAAAAATAAATAAATGTAAATGAAATGACAAAGCAAAATACAATTAAGATTAACTAAAAAACAAAAATTAAACGGGAACCGTGTAGCTTTTCTCTGGTACGGGGAATCGCAGATAATGTGCAATTAGTATTTTGCAATGGTAATCACTCGAAGATAATTGAAAATCATTACCTTACAAAGGTAATCCTCCAGGCAGGTTTCCAGCTTGCACATTTCATCAACAGCAGTAATGTATAAACAAAGGCTTTATTCCCTCCTGCAAGGGGGGTACCTGTGTCAAATCATACTCTTTGGCCAAATCTATGTGGACAAAAAAAGTGGGGCAACTAGTCCCCTGATTCCTTTATTTGGTTTCTTTTTATAAGTAGGGATAAACAATGACGGTGCTCTTGTCCCTCACCAGAGGCTAAATAACAATGAGAATAATTACTAAACCTGAATCATGCGATGTTCACGACTAATTCGCTCCCCCATCCATATCTCTCTCTCTCTCTCTCTCTCTCTCTCTCTCTCTCTCTCTCTCTCTCTCTCTCTCTCTCTCTCTCTCTCTCTCTCTCTCTCTCTCTCTCTTGCGCATTTATGTGTGCTAGTGTGTGTGTGTGTGTGTGTGTGTGTGTGTGTGTGTGTGTGTGTGTGTGTGTGTGTGTGTGTGTGTGTGTGTGTGTGTGTGTGTGTGTGTGTGTGTGTGTGTGTGTGTGTGTGTGTGTGTGTGTGTGTGTGTGTGTGTGTGTGTGTGTGTGTGTGTGTGTGTGTGTGTGTGTGTGTGTGTGTGTGTGTGTGTGTGTAATCGTGGAAGTTGACAGAAAATTAATTACAAATCCTCATAATTTCCTATCTCATTTATGTCCCTGAGCATCACATAATCATTTTTTTCCTAATTGCTCACATATGAAATAGTATAAAGAACATTTCTTTTGATAGATATTTCATTGAGTTGATTATTTCACAAGAAAATATATATTCCGTTTTCTCTTGACACCCACGATGGTACATTTTCTGTCCTCGGAAACGCCAAGAAAAAGGAAGAAAACAAATAAATCAACAAATGAATAAGTAGATAGATAAATGAATAAATGAATGAATAGATAAATAACTAAGCAAACAATGAATAAATAGATATATATATATGCAAATAAATAAATATGTAAACAAATAAGCAAGTAAATAAACTAATAAATTAACAAATAAATAAAGAAATAACAGCATACTTCCAGTGATATGAAAACTTTCACATCTACACTTTTATCAAACAACTTTATTCAGCTGAGAGAAACTCCTAGACTCGTAAAGCCTTAATATATTGTTATTGCAGACGTGAAAATCCCAATTTCTTTTTTTTTACCAATTAGGCCTTAGGCAACGACCATATGGAAGCGAGTACATTGATAATGTCTTGTACTTGGCAGAGATTTATTTTGTGGATACGCCTTTCATATTTGGATATTGGTTTTCAAGGAAATAGGAGCGAGAGATCCTGGGATTTGTTACCCTTTAACCTCAGACGACATGATGAAAAAAGGACATACTTTGAAATTAAAAAAAAAAAAATTCTAGTATCTAATTGTTTATAGCAAGGGCTAGCATGAAGAATATGAAAGCATTTCAGTGTCTCTCATGACTACACATATGTATATGTATTGAAGTTCTTTCTTAGAAACTCAAGCAAATAAAAAACGGGAACACATGTAAATAAAGAATTAATGTCAAAACCAACTTGAAATCATAATTAAAATCAAGACTTTTGAGTTTGCTGATTAAATATTCGTTGTTTTTGATGTGAGAATGAGAAATAGATCCAACAAGGGGGCTCAGAATGGACACTAGTCATTTTGATCATTTATAAGAAATGGAACCAGTAGAGCTGATAAGAGGCCTAATAGGATTATCAGGTTCATGGGTTTTAATCAACCTACACAAATATGGTAAGGAAGGTGACAAAGAAGAAAAATGTCTAATGAGTAAGTCATTCCCTTTCAAATACTTTTTTGATTCTTATTAAATTCTGCATTAACTGACTCAAGTGGATTCTTATGGAATTAAAGTATACGTGACTTCACCATTCAACATGGTTTTCATTTTGTCAACATAATCAACAGGTGGTAGCTTCAGTTAATGTAGGAGTAATATTTAATATGCATCTTCACACATGGAAGGAGGAGTTGGATTGTAATTCTGCATAAGAAAGTAATGACTTCAGTAGCAAGTTCAACCATTGCAGGCGTCAATTACCTTGTTTAGGCAACTGCTTTATTTAGGCCATCTTTCAAGGCAAGAAGGACATTATCTGTCTAACCCGGGTCTCTGTGACTAGTTCAGGCGATAATACCTTTTTCGTAGAGATTTGTACTCGAGGGACAATTGTTACTTCTGCTTTCCAGTATATTGTAAAGTTAGGGGAAAAAATAGACAACAGCATTCCATCTGCTTCATCCCATGTATCTTTGTTCCATTCTCACCTCGTCCCTCCTCCCCTCTCCCGATGTCTTTCATCCAATCCTTCAACCTCCTACATTCACTCCTTCAATCCCTCACCCTCCCTTTTCCATTCAACCACTCTCCTATCTTCCCTCCTCCACCCCTCTGCTGCCCCCCCCCCTCTACCCCTTCCCTCCATCCTGACGGGCTCTTTAGCTCCCATGACGTGTGTGGCCCGCCAGTCCACTAAACTGTTGGCGAAGAGCGGCGGGTCTGTCCATTTTCTCCGCGGGCCGTGATGAGAATTGCCCCCAACTTCCAAGTACCTTTTCGCGAAAGTTAAGACGTATACTTCCATTGTGCCTGAACTTTTTGGCCCCCAAGGCGCCTAGGGTGATGTATATATTCATATACCAAACCTTAAGGATCCTGACATGGTCAGTATCTATTGTCAATAGAAACATATGAATAGAGGAGACTGCATGAGGCCATAAGACCTACACTAGGTAGTTCCATGTCCAATAACACCTTTCATAACTTTCCATAAAGTTATCCAATCTTCTCTTTAAACAACCAATTGTTTCAGCGTTCACTGCATGATTATTAAGTCTATTTCACTTGTCAACCACTCTGTTGGTAAATTAGTTCTTGCCTATTTCCTATTTCTATAATGATGTCAATACTTCTTTCAGTATTGACAACCGCGACTTCTCTTGCCTATTTCCTATTTCTATGATAATGTCAATACTTCTTTCAGTATTGACAACCGTCACCTCTCCCAGGATTTCAGTACTAATCTAAATTCCTTTGACGTCTTCCTAAGGTATGTGGTATCAATCAGACACGTCTGTATTGATGAAAAATTAATTCAATATTTTCAATAAATGTTTCTTGTCTCGGGGTCCCTCAACCTCTTGAACCCGATCACAACAACGACGACGAACAAGAATACGACGATGACGATGACAATGGTATAGAGATGATAATATTGATGAAGATGATGATGCTGATGTTGATAATGCTGCTGCTGACGATAACCCCAAACCCTACCAAGTCTCATTTATACCATCAGATTCCGATATTTTATTTATTTTCAATTCCGCCACCGTATACGACGCTCGCCAAGAACCTTTTCTATTAACCCCCGCCGCACACACACCCTATCCGGGCCAAAATGTGCCGGACTGACGCCAGTTCAACCCTACCACAGGAAAAGAAAATGGTAGAAGTCCATAGAGGTACGAGTGAAACATAAGAAGTACCTAATAATTATTTGGCAACACTATTGAGCGTTGACGCCCCCATTCTGACACTCAAGAATATACACACCCGTATTCACACACACACACACACACACACACACACACACACACACACACACACACACACACACACACACACACACACACACACACACACACACACACACATATATATATATATATATATACATATGTTGACTATATTATGACAAATAAGACTGAAGGTGGAAGAAGCAGACGAGGAGTAATGGGAGAATTTCACGCTTTAACGTTTCGACCCGCAGGGTCTTGATCACAAAGCTAACAACTCAAACGTAACATGATATTTTATACATGAACTGGTCATCTCATGGGACGCTTCGGAGAGCTTGTTATTTCATTTGCGTAAGCTTTTATTATTAATAAGCTTGTGGCTTTTGCTAAACATATAAAGCCTTCTCTAAGGTTAATGTTGTTATTAGTGTTGATATAGGTTGCCTCAATTGTCTTCCTTAGTTTCTTGGATGATCCTTTATCTAATACGGTTGTGTTGTTCCAGTCTGGAAGGTGGACATGTTTATCCACATGCATTACTATGGAGTTAGATATCCTATGGGCTTTTACGTCATTTTTGTGTTCATTTATCCTTTTATTAAGTCCGCGACCAGATTCACCAAAATATGAAGAGGGACAGCTTTTACACGGGATTTTATAAACAACGCTGTTTTCGTTAGTGGGATTATTGTAGCTACGTGTTACCAAATGTCCTACTTTGTTACCTGACGTCCTGGCTATTCTAATGCCCGCTTTTAGGAGAAAAGTGTCTAGGTATGAATTGACATTAGAGTTGGGTACTGTAATATATCTGGTTTCATTATTACATTTATTATCATTCTTATTTTGTATCTTTATCTTTACTTTTGTTAATAATTTCTTTGGCTTTCTTTTTCAACCTACATAAGAGACCTTTTGGATATTTGAGTTTGATGAAAGTCTCAGTAATATGTTGTAATTCAAGATCTAGAAATTCTTTACTGCATATACGAAATGCTCTGAGGAAGAAACCTATTATAATACCTCTTTTAGTTCTGCCATTATGTCCTGAGTAGAAGTGTATATAGTCTTCTTTATTGGTGGGTTTCCGGTATACTGAAAATTTCACATTTTTATCTATTCTATGGATAATTGTCTAAGAAAGGTAATTTTCCGTTATTTTCATTTTCTACAGTAAATTGTATATTTTCATTTACACTGTTTAATCTCCTGAGTTTGTTGTTAATGTCTGTATCCTTAGGTAAAATTACGAGTATGTCATCAACATACCTAAACCATTTACTATTCCTACCCATTATTGTCATGTATTCTTCTGTTTCGAGTATTTCCATGTAAAAATTTGCTAACACTGCAGAAAGGGGACTACCCATGACGAGGCCAGAATGTTGTCTGTATTCAATATTATTAAAAGTGAAAGCGCCAAATCCTACACTAAGAGAAATTAATTCGAGGTAATCTTTTTTGGGGACGGGTAGATCTTCATTTTTCAAATTATTTACTACGCGTTCAACAGCATTTAGAGCGCCTTTTATTGATACTCGAGTATATAAAGAGGTGACATCGTAGCTGGCTAGTTTCTTGTTATTGAAATCTAAATCTTTTAATCTGTTGATTAGATCCGAAGAATTTCGTAGATGTGCATCACTAATAGTTCCTAAAGTATTGGATAAAGGTTTAGCTAAACATTTGGCTAACTTATGAGGTGCACTATTGATTCCTGAAATAATGGGTCGCATAGGAATTCCTGTTTTGTGAATCTTAGGCAGGCCGTGCATTCTTGGTGGTAAAGGTGCTTCTTCAAGTAGGTTTAATAGTTTTTTCCCTTTCTCTGATTTCTTTAATATTTTTCTCGCTTTTGTTGTGAATTTTTCGCCTTCATTTTTTTCGTACCCATTATGTTTTTTCTCGTAAGTTTCACTGTCACTGAGTAAACCTAACATTTTATTATTGTAGTCTTGTTGGTTCATTACTATTATGCCTCCTCCTTTATCTGCACTTGTGATTATAATATTTTTGTCTTTATTTAGGCAAATTAAAGCATTGAGAAATCTTTTTGGAATAACACATTTGTTCTTGTTTGCCATGGCTTGATAGTGTGTGGTAATACCTTGAATAAAACCTTTGTCTACATCATCCATTTTCCATATATAGTTTTTGTTTAGATATTCACTAAATTTCTGTATAAAATATCCAGTTACGCTTGAGTTGTTAGCTTTGTGATCAAGACCCTGCGGGTCGAAACGTTAAAGCGTGAAATTCTCCCATTACTCCTCGTCTGCTTCTTCCACCTTCAGTCTTATTTGTCATAATATAGTCAACATATGTATATATATATATATATATATATATATATATAATATATGCATACATTGTGTGTGTGTGTGTGTGTGTGTGTGTGTGTGTGTGTGTGTGTGTGTGTGTGTGTGTGTGTGTGTGTGTGTGTGTGTGTGTGTGTGCGTGTGTTTGACGAGTCCTTAGAGGAAGAGTTGATGTAAATGGAAGGGAGAGGTTGAGTGAGGTGGAAAGGGGAGGCTAGGGTGATGGAAGAGCAAAGTTGGATAAGGTTGGGGTATGAGAGACAGGGAGTTTGGAGGGAATGTGAGGGTGAGGTTAGAGGAATTGGGAGAAGGGAGGTTGAGGGAGAAGGGAGGTTGAAGGAGGTGGGTGGTTGGAGCGGGAGGTTCGGGGTTGGGTTGGCGACCCAAGCAAGAGTGATGGCCAAGTCCAGGAGGTCTGCAAGTAATGGCCTTGTGCCGCTGCCCCAGCTGCAAGGAACAGTGTGGGTCTTCGGTGCAGCTGATCCTAACGCGGTCCAGGGAATCGATGGGGGCTGCAATCCCAGAGGGACCTATGCAGATGCACGCTAGTGGCAGT
>NC_134805.1:36452547-36455047 GCF_046742065.1 Oratosquilla oratoria | reverse complement strand
TCGTGGTTAGGTAAGGTTAGATTTAGTTAGGATGGTTATGCAGCAAGGTCACGCCTTCAAGAAATCGTTTTCTATAGATATTCGTGTACCATAATTAACTTCCTGTATTAATCATTGTCACCCGTTGGAACTAGTAACTATGGAAACATATCTTGATTAACAGTTTTATGTCTCTCATATCAATGTGTAAATATATATAAATATTTGTAGTAATATTCTGTATAGTAGGAATTGTAATTTATAAACTTATTTGTGCACAGTGCTCCCAATTATGAAATATGCCCTTCTTGTATTCCGCTGCCAAGACAGCACCCTTATTCAGCTACACTCGCATTGTAATTGCAATAAAAAAGTCCCGAGTGAATTACAGTTTTCTTAAATAATTCTCTCACGGACGAGCTCCTTCACTAATGTGGTGGTAACATACCCTTATGAAAAAAAAAAAATAAATGAAAAATAAAAAAAACACAATAATAATAATAAAATAGCAATGATTTTTCCTTGAGTATATTATAGCTTGTGAATTGTAGGCAACAAAACAGACGAGGAAATAAAAAAAAACATAAAAAAAACGATGAATTCGGTGGAATTTGATGATTTAAGCGAAGCCATTCTGTATATGACAAATATTAAATTCTCTGTATCTTGACATGTGTTATCTTACATTGATTATGTGTGCTATCCAACAAAACCAATAACAACAAGATCATTAACACCATCACCAACGACAAAACTAACACTAATACCACCCCCAACACCACCACCTCCAACACCCCCACTATACTAAGGAAAGGATAGGCCCAATTCAGAATGACGAAAATGTCATGATAGAATCGAAGGAAAAATGAGTGAGGCTTTTAACATATATTCTCTCGGTGTTTACTAAGGAGACTTTAGATGTGGTACCTGACTGCGATCCGATTTTCAGTGGGGATAAAGAAAGTAGACTATCTAATATCAGCATTAGTAAAGTAAAAGTAGTCAAGCAGATTAAAAGAGTTAAAGCTACAAAATCCCCGGGTACAGACGATTTTTTTCGCGAGTGCTTAAAGAGTGTAAATTTGAAATCTGCGACCAGTGAACAGAAATATTTAACGAGTCGGTAGACACTGGTTTTGTGCCTATTGCTTGGGGGCAGGCAAACGTTGTTCCTTTTTTCAAAAATGGAGATAAATCGTCTATATGCAACTACGAGCCAATCAGTTTGACATCAGTTCTAGGTAAAATGCTTGAATCAATAATAGTTAATAGACTCAGAGAAAACACCGAGAGACAATTTGATTCGTGACACAGCATGGTTTCTCCAAGGGTAAGTCATGTGTGAATCTTCTATCCTTTTACACTAAAGTACATAAGGCGTCAAATAATGATAGTTACGATGTTATTTACCTTGACTTTAGCAAAGCGTTCGACAGGGTGCCCCACCAGAGACTACTAAATAAAATCAAAGTCCATGGCATAGGAGGAAAATTGTTTGAATGGTTTAGAGCCTGGATCAGTGACAGAAAACAGCGGGTCACCATAAATGGTGTAGAATTCAGGTGGGGGAGTGTTTCTAGTGGGGTCCCCCAGGGCTCGGTTTTGGGTACCTTATTGTTTATTATGTACATAAACGACTTGGACAATGGGATTAATAGTGATGTAAGTTTTCGGACGACACTAAAAAAAGGACGCCTAATTAGGTCAGGAGACGGTGCCGAGATTCCGCAGGATAATCTTAAATTGTTTACATGGTTGGTGTAATGGCAAATGAACTTCAATATCTCAAAGTGCAGCGTGTTAAACGTAGGGATACACAACCCTGATAATGGATATAGCTTAGATAACACGTTTTCAGAGAAAACTGAGTGCGAAAGAGACTAGAGAGTTCTAGTAAGTCCAGGAAACAATGGATCAGCGCCAGGGATAAAGCTAACAGAGCATTAGGATTCATTGCTAGGACGATTACGAATAGAAGTGCAGAGATCATTATCAAAATCTATATAGCGTTCGTTAGACCCACCCTTGACTATGCGGTACAGTTTTGGTCTCCGTCTTATAGAATGGACATCAATTCACTAGAATCAGTATAGAGGAGAATGATCAAAATTATACATGGGCTCAGAAATTTACCGTACGAAGAGAGGCTTAGGCACCTTAGCTTGCACTCTCTCGAAAAACGCAGAGTGCGGGGGTGATCTAATAGTGGTATCTAGGTGCATCAAAGGCTTTAACAAGGCTGACACAAAGTCATAATATCAAGACCACAGGGCAGGACTCGCAGTAATGAATTTAGATTAGACAAACTTAGATCTAAGAAGGAAATAGGCAAGAATTGGTTAACTAATAGGGTGGTCAACGAATGGAATAGACTTAATAATCATGTAGTGAGCGCTGAAACTATCAGTTCTTTTAAGAAATGGTTAGACAACTTTATCGATGGGGATGACAAGTGGAAGTGAACATGGAACTGCCTAGTATAGTATTTATGGTCTCCTTCATTCTTATGTTCTTATGTACC
>NC_134805.1:36445047-36450047 GCF_046742065.1 Oratosquilla oratoria | reverse complement strand
GGAGGAGGAAGAAGAGGAGGAGGAGGAGGAGAAAGGAAGAGGAGGGAAGATGATGAAGAAAGAGTAAGAGGAAAAGGAAAAAAAAAAGTTGAGGAGGAAGAGGAGAATAGATGTGTTTAACATCACGAGGCTTTTTCATACGGGTCTGGGGGCATAAGAGGGCAAGATGGGAACTCAGGCCGAGAACTTACGACTCTCTTCTTTTTCTTTTTCTTTTTTTTCATAGGGAGGTGCAAGAGTGCCTGAAGAGCAAGAGCGTGTTGAGCTCGAAGACTTACGGCGCCTTCCCCGCGCGGAGGCCAAACTCTATTTCGCATCTAAAGCAGAAGCTTCTGTGCTCTGAACATCAAGACCCCCTCCCCCAATTTTTTTTCTTATTTAACACTTACCTATTTCTATTTACCTATTCATCTATTTATTCTTATTTTTTCTATTTCATTTATTTGTTTATCTATTTATATATTTCAATTCATCTACGAGTATATATTTAATTATCTATGGCTTACAGCAAGCCCCCCCCAACACATTTTTTTTAGCACTTTACCTATTCTTCTCTTTATTCTTATTTTTTCTATTTCATTTATTTGTTTGTCTATTTACATACTTTTATTCACCTATGTATCTATTTCTATTTACCTATTCATCTATTTATTCTTATTTTTCTATTTCATTTATTTGTTTGTCCATTTATATATTTCTATTCATCTGTGTATTTATTTAGTTATTTATTTCACATGTATATATACTCTATCTTGTCATGCCCTCTGCGTACTTAATCTGCTGCTTTGAATTATTTGACATTCTTAAAACTGAAGCAAGGACACGACGATAGCCATCTTCACATAGTCATCCTACCGGCTAGACGTCGGAGACTATCATCGCCCCTATTGTTTATTTCAAAACCACACAAACTGAATAAGTGAGATAACCAGCTCCGTTTGACCTGACCTGGGAGATCGACCTTCGTGACCTGGTTGCCAAACCTAAGGTATTGAGCCACGTCGGCGCCTTCTGTGGGAGTTCTTCTCTTGCAAGGCACACACGCACTCATGGCTCCTCTGCTCCTGGTGGCGCGTGGGTGGATGCTCTGAATGAACAGCTGGACTTGGAGAGTGCGGGGATGGGAGAGGAGGGAGAGGGAAGATAAAAAAGATAAGAGGAGGAGCGGAGGAGGAGCGGAGGAGGAGCGGAGGAGCGGAGGGGAGGGGGAGGAGGGAAGGAGGGGATGGGGAGGAGGGGAGGAGGAGGGAACGAGGAGGGAACGAGGAGGGGAGGAGGAGGGGAGGAGGAGGGAACGAGGAGGGGAGGAGGAGGGGAGGAGGAGGGAACGAGGAGGGGAGGAGGAGGGGAGGAGGGGAGGAGGAAGAGGATTGGGAGGAACAGAAGGAGGAAGAGAAGAGATGGACAAATAGGACAAGGAGGAGGAAGAGGAGAAAGTGAATAAGTAGGATGAAGAGATGAACGAGAAGGACGTGGAGGAGGAGGAGCAGCAGGAGGATGAAGAGTAGGGGGAGGAAATGAAGAGGAAAATTCATGAAATACATTACTGTGCTGAAAGGGGTAACCTCTTTTGAAACACTGGATCAATTATGTCACATTTTAGTACCTATTCAAAAAGAAATGAAAAGAAAGATTAGGCTGTTAATGATAAGTTTAACATTCCAAGGCATCAATGACCCCCTCCCCATCCACCCCAGCCCCTTTTTTGACAAAGTCTTTGGTACTAGCTTTCGAAGTCCCATTCTTCGGGAGACTCTTTGGTTAATCTGCGATTCCAATACATCGAAAATCCGTCTTATCACAGAAGCTCTTTGAAGGAAGACCAGAACCCTGAGGCGGACTTCGGCGGCGGAGAGTTCTTTGTCCAAAAGAAAATGGTGGTATTCAAAATGGTCGAGACCTTCCCTCTGTAACGATTTCCTCTTGAAAAGCTTCTGGGAACAGACGTTTATCCAGTAATCTGTTACAAGTTTGTAACATTTCTGTTTTCTCATCCCTGTTGAGTTGTCCCAGTTATGAACATTACATTCTTCATAATTAAGAACACGGTCATCTCGAATTATGACTAAAGAAACAATATAGATTTAATATATCTAGACTTTGCAAAAGCTTTTGATACCGTCCCTCACGAAAGAATACTAAATTAGCTTCACACGGAATAAGTGGTAGCCTATTAAGTTGGTCTAGTAATTGGTTGAACGATCGAAAACAGAGTTGTTCTAAATGGCAAAACTTCTAGATTGAAAAATGTTACGAGTGGAGTTCCTCAGGGTTCCGTTCTTGGGCCACTTCTGTTCATAGTATATATAAATGATATAGACCACGGACTGTAATATGTTTCCAAATTTGCTGACGATACAAAAATGTGTGGAAATGCAAATGATCACATCAGATATTCAAAAGGATTTAAACTACAGCAATGGTCTGAAAAGTAGCTAATGAAATTTAACACAAGTAAATGCAAGGTTATGCACATAGGTAAAATAATAGTAGGTATGATTACAAGTTATTTGGAAATTTAACAAAAGTGGATTGTGAAGAGGATCTCGGCGTAATTATCAGTAACGATCTCAAATCATCTAAACCTCTGAGAAAGCAAATAAGATTCTAGGACTGATTGCGCGATACTTTGACTTCAAAAGGCCATCTCTCATTAACAAGCTATGCAAATCGTTAGTTCATCCACATTTGGAATATGCTATTTCCGTATGGTCACCGAATCTCATTAAAGACATTGACAGATTGGAAAAAAGTACAACGGCGAGCAACAAAAGTGATTCAAAATGTAAAAAAATAGATCATACGAAAATCGACTAAAACATATGAATTTGTTTTCGCTAAAAAGTGTAGACTCAGAGGTGACTTGATACAGGTCTTTAAGATTCTAAAGGGAATTGATAACATCAAAAGTGACAACATTTTTACACTGAGTGAGAATTCAACAAGAAATGATGGTCTCAAAAACTGTCATGAAATAGATTTACTTTGGAATTGGGTAGAAACAACTTCGCCAACCGTGTTGTTAATGAATGGAATAAACTTCCTGCAGAGGCAGTGCAATGTAGTTTAGCTCGAAGCTTTAAAATTCGTTTATATAAACACCTAAGTAAGATGTTGTAATGCCTGCCATTTATTTCATATTATTTGCTTGTTTGTTATTTGTCTATTTGTTTATTATTTGATTGATTATACTATCATTTATTATTATTTGCCAATTTATTATCATTTGCTATTTACTTGTTTGTTTACGAGTATTATATATCTTTACCTACTTATTTATTTACTTACTACATTTATCATTATTCATTATTTTTATTTATTAATTTATGTATATTATATATATATATATATATATATATATATATATATATATATATATATATATATATATATATATATATATATATATACTTATGCATTCGACCTAGTTATGGACGAAAACATCCCCTGTCAGTACGCTCCTCCTTTGTAAATATCACTCACACATACTCCCTCACCCCCATCTTCCACCCACTCCTTTCCATACATCACAGGTTCATCCATGCACAGCCACTCCACTCACCCCTATCTTCTGTCTTACCCCTTTCTTCCTCAAAAGACATTCCCCTCTTTCCCAATGCCCCTTTTACCCCTTCCATCCATCTCATTCTCGACTGTCCCCTCATGTTCATTTCCTTGACCTCTGCCTTCCACAGCTCTTTTACTAATCTTTCTTAACTCATTCTTTCCATGTGCCCAAACCATCCCAATACTTTTTCATCAATCCTGTCTCCCATCTCCCTTTCCACCCCTGCTCTCCTCCTCACCTCCTCGTTTCTCACGCTATCCAGCCTAGTAACCCCTACCATACTTTTCAGGCATTTCATCTGAAACACATTTTAACTCTTCCTCTCTGATATTCTATGTCTCTGCCCCATACTTTGCTTTGGGTACAATCACTCCTTCATACAACCTCTTCTTACCATACATTTTAAATGTCTGCTTCTCATTACACTTTTTAATCCCCCCAAGCCATTTACTTGCTTCTCTCAATCTATATTCTACCTCCATCTTCACTACATCCTCTCCTGCCACATTCGCATCCAAGTATCTAAAGCTATCCACTTCCACCAGTCTCTCCCCCTTAATACTTACTTTCAATTTGCTGCCATCTTCTCCCTTTGTACATCTCATTACCTTACTTTTACCCACATTTATCTTCAACTTCCTTCTTTCACACACCTTCCCAAACTCTGTCACTAACTTCCTTAACCCATTCAACTCCGATGACAAGATGTCTTGTCATTTGGTCAAATAAAACAAAAAATCATAAAACACCAAAATGTTTGATCAAACACCAGAAAAATATGACGTCAGTCCTCGCTTCGCTCGCAAGCGAAGCGAGGACTGACGTCATATTTTTCTGGTGTTTGATCAAACATTTTGGTGTTTTATGATTTTTTTGTTTTATTTGACCAAATGACAAGACATCTTGTCATCGGGGTTGAATGGGTTAATATCTCCTCTGATCCTACTACAAGCGCAGTGTCGTCAGCAAATAACAACTGGATTATCTCCTACATTTTTCAGCCATCTCCAATCCCCTGCCCATTACCCTTGCTTTTACCTCTCGCACCATCCCATCCATGTATAAATTGAACATCCAAGGCGACATAACACGTCCCTGATAAAGTCCCACCTTTACCTCAAGCCACTCTCTCTCTCCATTTCTAATTCGTAAATACTCTTTGCTGCTCTTAACAGCTTTCCTCCTATCCCATATATCTGCAATAGCTTCCACAGTGCTTTCCTGTCTACCCTGTCATAAGCCTTTTCTAAATCCATGAAAGTCCATAAGACACCCTTCCGTTTTCCCAAATCTTTCTAACTTCTGCAGTACCACAAAAATTAAATCCACGCAAACCCTACCTGTCCTAAACCCACACAGTTCCTCACCAATTACTCCGTCTGCTCCTCTCCTAATCCTCTTAATCAAAACCCTCTCGTAAGCCTTCCCAACT
>NC_134805.1:36425047-36435047 GCF_046742065.1 Oratosquilla oratoria | reverse complement strand
CAAGAAAAGTACGAGATAATGAAAACTTTTACACTTTGTGAGACATGTAGTTAACGTTTTCTTTTTTCTTTTTTTCTTGTACGATGGAATCGGGACACAAAAGCAAAATATACCAGTTCTCAAGTTTAACAGAGAAGTAAAAAGAAAATATTAAATAGAAAAATGTATTAAATAAAACAAGAATAATCAAGTAAAAAACAAATATAAACAAACAGATAAACAAATATATAAATAAAATAAACAAATAAATAGATAAACAAGATAGAAATATAAATGAATAAAATAAAACAATGGTACCAACCACTTTATTCAGTCCCCACAGTTCTCTTTCGTTCAACACTCCAATCCCTTTTTGGCGCCGGCAGGCGATTCTCTTCATCTCCGTGGCACCCCTTTCATGTGTTTGGGTGGGAATCAAAATCATCGAAATTAATCACTTCGTTTCCGGATGGGATTTAAGCCTCGTGTTTTCTCTGGCACAGTACTTCGTCTTAAAGGGTTAATCTAGTCAGTTCCATGTATATACTTCTGTCGCCAGGCGATTTCACTCAGTTGAGAGAAAAGACTGGAATTCTAAAGTGCTAATCATTCAATAAATAGATAAAGTATATACAGGCAATAATTCTTCTAATAAGCAAAGAAGAGTTGGAACACAAAAATCTTGTAAATTTGCATGAACCTGAGAAAATTAAAGATAATCGAAACCCTTTATATCAAGGATAAAAGCCCTAATTTGAATATGCAGCCACTTGATCTATTAGCGCTACCCAGTATGAGAACACAGGGTAGGCCAGAAGCCTGAGGCGAAAACTTATGGACATTTTTCAAACTATCATGTGATCTCCCCCAGTCTAATAATTTCACGTGGTCAAATACCGCTCTTAGTTGACACTAGATACACTCAGTTGAGCCGAAATCCGGAACGAAGATTATGTCCGCCTACGCACGAGTTCTACTGAGTTTAGACCCTGCTACACGGCGATTAGTGAGATCTTTAGAAAGTATCTGAAAGAAAATTATTAATGCAGAAAACAGCATCACCTTCAACAAAATTTGTTCAAATAGATAAAAAAAAGTATTTGGCCTTAAGATTGAAAATCATGACTGTACTGTATGCTCATAAAATGAGAAAAGATGAAATAAAAATAAAACGAGAGAAGAAAACTGAAAAATTAAATCCTATTAAATACAAAAACACAAGCCAACCTATCTGGCAACACTGGTGAGGAAAATCTCCGCCAAGTTCAAAAGAACTGACCACAGAATCTCTTCGTGATAACCAATGACCATAGGTTGGCAACGTCTTCCATCCCCTCAGACTCTGGAACTGCAACTTATCTACACGAAGTCCCCCAATCTTCTCCATCTCACAATCACTTCGGGGTTGGTGGAGCGTTGGAGGAACTGATGGGATATTGAAGGGAGTGAGTGGGTAAGCGATTTGGGGAGTGGAGGAAGGGAGGTGACAGGGAGAAATTATTGAGATAATGTGGTGTTGGGAAAGTAAATGTCGAGGAGTTGAGAGACATTGCTAGAGAAGTGAAGGAGAAAAGACTGAGTAAACGAGTAAAGGAATTGATAGACATATATTGGTGATACCAAGGATGTCCCCTCAAACGATGAAATGAATATTCAACTCAACTCAATTCAACGCAAAACGACAAAACATGAATACACGCGTAAAACAGTTCTAGTTCATATCAGGTTCCTCAATGTCCACTAACAAACAGTGCATGTTTGCAATTGTTTGTTAATGCGCGCACACACACACACATACACACACACACACACACACACACACACACACGATATATACGAGTATATATATATATATATATATATATATATATATATATATATATATATATATACATATATATATGTGTGTGTGTGTGTGTGTGTGTGTGTGTGTGTGTGTGTGTGTGTGTGTGTGTGTGTGTGTGTGTGTGTGTGTGTGTGTGTGTGTGGGTGTGTGGGTGGTTCTGTATGGAGCTGAGGAGGCAATGGAACTTTGACTAGAATATGGAGCTTTATTCAGAACCAAACGTTTCAACCTTTTGGGCCTTGTTCAGTTACTGGATTGGTAATAGGGGAGGAAATCCAAACCATCTACACTTTCATCCAGTGGGATAGTTCCTCTCCTCGTTGACCTGATGGTCTTGCTGGATTTCGTCTCGTTTCCGTGATCCCACACTTGCCAACCGCCACCTGTACAGACGTTTACGTCCAAGACAAAAATCCACCTCGGGAATTTACAGTATTTTGTGAGACGATGTATGCCGTCTCCGAAGTTTTTTTTTCAGTCAGTGCTTTCAAATGTGGGCTTCTCATTTTGGCAAATGCTCTTCTTTTTCTCTATGTTTACTATATGTATTTGATGATCTGTGTTGTCTCACCCGTTTTGTTCCTCGTTTATTTTTATCTGTTGAACTATTTACTTATTTATTATGTTATATAATATATATATAATATATATATACATATATATATATATATACATATATATATACACATGTCACGCCGTCCTACCGAAGTTTTTATTTATTTATTTATTTATTTTTCGCAGCTCGCACAAGGAATTCTATGAAACACACTTTTCTGTATTTTTCTCGTGAATTCACCAAATTTCTTTCCTACTTCTGCTACTAGATCTACATTGTCTATCAGGACATTGCTATTTCTAAATATTTCGACTTCGGAAAGGATACGAAGCGTTTTTTGTAAATTTTCATCTGTAAGAATGATGCTTATTTCCATTATTTTAGTCAATCTATCTTCAATATGATAAGCAAGCCCCAGAGATATGCTAGACCTTGGAAAAGCTTGAAGAAGTGGTCTTCGAGAAACTCCTCACTGTGCTGTGAGCGGAACGAACATGTACGTAGTCTTTTCTATCTGTTGGTTTTCTGTATACCTTGAATTTTACTCAGTTCTTTATCTTTTTCACTAATGTGTCTAGAAATGAACCGATGACTGATAATGATAATTATAATAAAACTGTAATAATAAATAAAAAATCAAAAGTAATAAAACAATAATAATTATCACTATCACTATTATCATAATCAATATCATTATTAGTATCATTACCATTATTACTATTATCATTATCATCACTATCATAATCATTACCCTGGATATTTCTATTATTTTCATTAATAATTAAATTCAAACCTCTATTTCCATAAAGCATACTCTATTTCGTAAAATATAAAAATATAATAAAATAAAACAGAATGAAAAAATTGAAATGAATATGAATATATATATATATATATATATATATATATATATATATATATATATATATATAATCCTCTCCCAGTACGGATCCTTATAATATCTACATTCCATTTCTGACACTCTTTGGCAGACCAGGCGCTTCCTGATATCTCCCGACTCGAGGACGACCTCGGGGGAACCGAGACAAAAAGAAAAAGAAAAAAAACTTTACGAGAGGTACACTGGACTTCTAAATGAACAGAGCAACCCCTTATGTTTGCCTGGCACACCTGAAGATGAGACGTTTCTCCTTTTTCTGTTATATTTTATTTTTATTTTTATTTTTTTGGGGGGAGGGGTAGTTAATGGGGTTTTCTTGTTTTTCATATCTATATATTCTTTGACTAGGCCAGGGAGAAAGCCTTTGATACATAGCCTACATATATTAAAAAAAAAAAGTAAAGAACCGCTTCAAAACTAAAAGAATGAAAATCACTCCAGGTGAAGAGTTTGTGGTGAGTATATAAATATATATATATATACATATATATATATATATGTATATATATATATATATATATATTATATACATATATATATATATGTATATATATGTATATATATATTATATACATATATATATATATGTATATATATGTATATATATACAGACATATATATATATAAATATATATATACATATATATACATATATATATGTATATTTACATACATATATATATATACATGTATATTTATATACATATATATATATATGTATATATACAGTAGCGAGCATAAGTTAAGGGACAGTAAAACACTTTCTGAATAAATCTTTCTTGTAACTTAAGTATTTAATCAAGAGACCTGTAAACTGACACAGATTTACATACACTTCTAGTATAAATTCTGATGAAGTTTCAAAGTAATAGATAGACCGGTTAGTAAATAAGTAGAAGAATAGTATAACAGTTACATTTCCATGTAGTGCAAAAGTTAAGGGACACCATAAAAAAATATCAAGAGTATCAATAATTGGTGAACATACCCTTGTTCTGAATAACCTCATTGCATCGTTTACCACAGGAACCTATTAATGTTCTACAAAACTCCGGAGTCAACTTTTTCCACTCTTCTTCCAAATATTCCCATAGTTTGTCCTGTTTTTCTGGATTTTTGGCTTGCGCACGTTCTCCAATGATCTTCCATACGTTTTCTATTGGATTAAGATCAGGGCTTTGGGCTGGCCAATTCATAACTGATATCCCCTCGTCCCTGAAGAATGTGGTAACGGTCTTGTCTTTGTGGCAAGGAGCATTATCTTGCATGAAAATGGGTGGTTGTGCAGCTGCAGCTCGTAAACTTGGTAGCGCATGCTGTCGAAGTAGCTCCTTGTATACAGCTGCATTTACTGTACCATGCAGGCGAACAAGCGGTCCAGGCCCGGCAGCAGAAATGGCTCCTCACACCGTCACACTACCTCCTCCAAAGTTCACTGTCTTTTTGACGCACTCTGGAGAGAACCTTTCACCTAATTTGCGTCTGACATACTTTTTTCCATCAGACCTGATCACATTAAACTTGGATTCATCACTGAAATGAACTGTAGCCCACTGTGCGTCCGACCATACAACATGTTCTTGGGCAAACTGAAGACGTAGCTTTTTATTTTTCTTTGAGATCAAAGGCTTCTCAGCAGGGACACGTGCCAACAAACCAGCTTGCTTCAGTCGACGTGAAACCGTAAATCGAGACACTGTACCACTGGAAGTTTCACCCATCTCGCGAGAAATTTCAGCTGCAGTCTTAAAACGATCCTGCATGCTCTGTCTCACCATCATTCTGTCCTCTCTCGCATTGGTTTTTCTAGGTCTGCCGGTCTTTGGCAAAGTTTTAACGTTTCCTGACTGTTTGAATCTAGCTACAATGTGTTGCACGATACTGCGAGATCTCCCTATTGCACGGGAAATCTCTGAAAGTGATAATTCATCTTTGTGTAAAGACACAATGCGGTTTCTCTCTGCTTCAGACACTTGTTGACGTTTTGCAGGCGCCATGATGGATTTTAAGGCGTTCCAATAATGTACAAGCTTAAGCTATAATTGGCTTGATGCAGAAAGTCTTATAAATGCTTACAAATAAGAGCTAAATTGACATCAACAAGGTTTTTGGTTGCATTTTTTTATGTGTCCCTTAACTTTTGCACTACATGGAAATGTAACTGTTGTACTATTCTTCTGCTTATTTACTAACCGGTCTATCTATTGCTTTAAAACTTCATCAGAATTCATAGTAGAAGTGTATGTAAATCTGTGTCAGTTTACAGGTCTCTTGATTAAATACTTAAGTTACAATAAAGATTTATTCAGAAAGTGTTTTACTGTCCCTTAACTTATGCTCGCTACTGTATATATATATACATATATGTATATGTATATATATTGTATATTATGTACATATTATATGTATTTATATATATATATATTATATACATATATATGTATATTTATATATAAATATATATCTATGTATATATATAAAAATATATATATATATATATATATATATATATATATATTATATACATATATATATATATATATATATATATATACATAGTTATTTCATTCACCTGAAGGAACACTGCCACATTGATAAAGCTAAACTGTCCTTCCTAATTGAATCGCTATTGAAGTTCCCGGTACAAAGTTTTCTCTGCCCGGTGCCAAATGAATTCTCACAGCTGACTGGACGCAGTCATTCCAAAGAGAAAGAAGGAGGTCAGTCAGTCAATGTGTCAAACTGTTTCAGAACAATAATCTAGTAAAGGGAAAGGCGCTGTAGGTATCTACTTCGACTACACATACCTAAAGTTGCTGTTTCACAGGTAAAGATGCTTTTTGTGGTTGCTTAATAATAACATATGAGCTATGGTAGCGTAATCAGTAACATTCTGGTCCCGCATTTACTTAGTTGTAGGTTCGAATCTCGTGCTCCTCTCAAATTCCCAGCAGTGACTGTGACCCGTCCCTAACAACCCAAGCGCATAGACAAAGGTGACGTCATCGCCCGCTGCAGCTCAGCGCCTCCTAGTGTATTCTCCTACCCTTCTTCTTAACCCATTCAACTCCGATAACAAGATGTCTTGTCATTTGGTCAAATAAAACAAAAAATCATAAAACACCAAAATGTTTGATCAAACACCAGAAAAGTATGACGTCAGTCCTCGCTTCGCTCGCGAGCGAAGCGAGGACTGACGTCATATTTTTCTGGTGTTTGATCAAACATTTTGGTGTTTTATGATTTTTTGTTTTATTTGACCAAATGACAAGACATCTTGTCATCGGAGTTGAATGGGTTAATAACAACATGCAAGAGTACCCTAGAGGAGACAAAGCCGATCTCAGCCACCCGAACTCCCCTGACACAGTATATAAGACCTGAAACTCGAGTCTAAATAACTTAATCGCAGTTTCGAGTCGGACCAAGTCTTCCGTATGCATTTATTCATAAACGGGAGGCGCAGTTGGGTAAAGTGATGCTGTTTCTCCAACTTTGACGCCGCGCGGGGGCTTCTCGCGACAACCATTGTGGCCACGTCAAACTTCTTCTCTATCAGGAGTCGGCAGCGACTTTAATATCGTTTTAGGAATATTCGTTCTGGAAGGGGAGAGAAGCAATTTGAATATTTACGTGCTTGCTTGCCCATATTCCATTATAAACTGTGTGTGTGTGTGTGTGTGTGTGTGTGTGTGTGTGTGTGTGTGTGTGTGTGTGTGTGTGTGTGTGTGTGTGTGTGTGTATACATGTGCGTATGTGTGTGTATATTTACCTAGTTGTATTTTTCGGGAGGAGAGCTATGCTCGTAGTGTCCCGCAGATGCATCTTTCCGCACCCAGTTCTTTCTTAAAATCATGTATAGTTTTAGCACTCACTATTTCTTCTTGCAATTAGTTCCATGTATCTATTATTCTGTGTGTGGAAAGCTGTGTGTGTACATGTATGTGTATATACATATATATATATATATATATATATATATATATATATATATATATATATATATATATATATGCGCGGAAAACCTCAAAGAAAAATAATAACCTATAGATTGAGCACTTTCGTCTATTCAGACATCTTCTGAATATACATATATATATATATATATATATATATATATATATATATATATATATATATATATCTTTATCTCACGTGGGCAGGACTCGAACCTGGGACCAGATGGACCCAACTTCAACCCCTTGCCCACTGCGCTATGGAGCAGCGGCCATAGATATAGTCTGGTCCGACTAATAGGGCATAAGGAATTGAACATATACATATATACATATATATACATATATATATAATTATGTATATATATATATATATATACTGTATATTATATATATATATATATATATCGCTGATAATCACAAAGGAAACAGGAAAAAGAAACTAAAATTCCCAAGCGCTTTCGCGATATATATATATATATATATATATATATATATATATATATACATATATATATATATTATATATATATATTATATATATATATATATATATAATTACTCATGTATCAAATGAATAGATACGTAGATAGAAAGATATAAAGGTAGACAGATTTGTGAACAAATGAATACATTATTAATTATTAAATGGATGAAACTATGAATAAATAATTATTGAAGAAACCTTGACCTCGTAATCTTGGTATTTTCTACAGTCGCGCCTTTAAATGTGAATGTACGGACACAATGTACATGAGGTTACCTGTGGTTGTTACTGTCTGTTACACAAGGTATGAACGTGAACTTCAAGTCAGAGGGAGGAGTCCAACAAACTTTTGTTTTTCGAAAAGTTAAATTAAGACATGGACCTCTGGTTAAAAACAGACGATTTTCTTCAGCTGAAAAATAACACATTTGGGGCAAAAAGGATCTCAGCCAAGGAGACTGTTTTGACTCTCATAAGAAACATTCATAACCATTGTTCCCGAATTGAAAGGTAGAAAATTTCCTTTCCTGGAATTCAGTCCTGAACAATGAGATTTAGTAAGTGTTTGAAGATATGAATTAATGCTGGCGTAGATATTTACATAATAGTAACATTAAGTGAGAACAGATTCAACTTACCTAAGTTTTACCCCCTTTCAAGACGTTCACGCGCCTTGCGAGTTATTTTATGACCTTTTATCATCCAAACACTAAACAAATCTATTCAACTGAACGGGGTTAGACCCATTCTCGAAACAATATCCAGATCCTGTTTAGCATGTAATCCTCCCCTTTTCTGAATAAAATCCTTTGCGTGTTACTGCGTTGAAAGGGGGAGCAGGATTTAAACTCGTTTGTATTCAAGATGATAATATAATAACAACATTCATTCGAAACTCTGTCCCACTTGTGTCTTGGAGTCTTGCATTTGTTGTACCAATTACTGAAGACGCAGCAGCTGCCGCTTCGTTTCTGTTCGACTTTCTTCCTTATTTGGGAAAAGGAGTGTCTGCCAGCCACCGAGGGCTCTTCCCATTCATCAGCGAGACCCTTGAGGGACCAATCTACGTACAGGACGTGTACGTCTCTCGGCTACAAGATCTCCGCGTGCTTAAAGAAAAAATTGTGGTTGAAGATCGGGTGGGCGGGTGGAGGCCGTGGGTCACACTGGGCGTTTTTTCCGCCGAAATATTCCATCATACCTGACACATTTTCCGTCAACTGTTACGGATTGCTCAGAATATGAAATTCATCACTAGAATACTATTTAATAACATATTGAGGACGGAGGGTATTAGCCTACAGAATTCCATATCACATTGAACACCTTTTCCACCAAAAGCCACAATCACAATAGACAAAATTTCAGTCAGCTGTCCCAGATTATTTCAATGGTTAAATTGATTGCCCCTAAATTACCCAATAATACCTTGAAGATGGACGGTTTCCCTTTAACTGAGTACAATCGAATGACAAACAAGAGATAATACACACGATAATCCACATAACATTAGGCGAATTTTCCGACAGAAGCTCCTCACACTATATAAATTTTCCGTCAGCTGTTAAAGATTACTCAAACAGTTAAATTGAGCACCAAAAAATTACCCAATAATACCTTAAAGATGGCTTCCCTTCAAATGAACAAAATAAAATGATGAATAATACGAGGTAACACACACTATAATCACATTTTTTTCTTTTACCAAAACTTCACAGCCTGTGTGCCGAGTTCTCTAATCCTTGTCAAACTTAATGTTGAGTACACATAAGCGAAGACTGTCTTTGTTTAGTTTTGGAAGAAGGCGTCCGCGTTAGGTCACGGAGTTCGTCTCTTCATTGACTATGAAGTCTTTAACCTAGTTCCATGAGGCATAGTGATCATAGCACGAGACCTCTTGGTAATAAAGATAAAAAGAAGAATCTTCAAATAAGTCGGAGTTATAAGAATTATATACATTTATACGCAAGATATTATATATATATGTATATATATATATATATATATATATATATATATATTAGCCAAATTACCCGCGCGTTGCTACGGGCAAATAATGTTCATTTTAATTTTGATGGAGTTTGTGGAGAAAAGTTACACCTATCAATACAACTCAATGGAAAAGGTAACAAAAGAAAATGTTAAGAAAGAAAAAAATCAATTTGAGGAGGGAGACGCCCTTTGGAAATATAATACATTTATCTAAGTAGCCTGGGTTATGGTGAATATATATGGTTTTGGGGGGGAGTTCATGAACAGACAAAGGCAACTACTT
>NC_134805.1:36405047-36415047 GCF_046742065.1 Oratosquilla oratoria | reverse complement strand
GACGACTGAAAGCGTATCAAATCTGTTAAATTGTATCCTCGTTTAAATTCGTAATAATCCAATGGAGTAATTAACTCACTCTGAGAATCACTCAGTGCTCTCTTTTCTGTTTCCCCGTGGCCTCGAGATAATGGTCAAGAACCTAAAGAGTCTTCACAGGAAAGGCTCTTTGCCTAAGAGAACTTTAGCTCCCCAGTAATGTCGGCTCTCAAGACTAACCAAGAGTCTGCCTCTTCAGCCAAGAGGTCTCAAGACCTCCCGCAGACTCTTCAGGAGTCTTTATTAGAGTCGGTCTCTTTAGCCAAGAGATGTCAAGTTGTCTTGCAGTGTTGGTTGGTACTCAAGGAACTTCATCAGAGAAGGTTTCTTCGGCCAAGAGGTCTCAAGGCCTCCCGCAGTGTTGGCCCTCTTCTTTGTCATCTCAAGTACTATTGATCCCACTTTCTTAAGATGTCCAGTCTGTTAGCACTCCATCCCACTACCCCCTCCCCACCACCTTTACCCCTTACTTCTCCTTCGGGTGTCAGTCACCATTGTACGGGTGGCCATTGACACACAAGAAAAAGGTTCGGTTTAATGGAGTTTATACAAGCACTGACGTGCATACACTTCCACGACTAGAGAAAGACTGGCGTCGCTGGGGCACGCTACGATTCGCTGGCAAACATACCCGGTCGCATGGTTCGATTACAAAAATGCACACGAAATATACAATAATAATTATACATATATATTAATAAATAAACACAACGGGAAATATACATAAAAACACAAGAAAGGTCACTATTACACCATAGATTAATCTTCAATATAGTGACGGTATAAGGAGACAGCATTCTACGTCACTGACACCAAACACTATGACGTCACGCAAGACCTTCAGAGAAAGATTTCATTCAGCTACGAGGGTGCCATCTGGTAAAGGGATTATTCTTTTCGAAGGAATTTAAGAACGCCTCGATTAACCTCCTCGACAAGGTAACCCTCCTTACTGGCTTTGTTCTGGCTAACGTTAAAGAAAAGAAAAAAAAATGGGTGGTGGTGTGGTCGGGGTTGGGGGTCACCATACTGAAGAAATTACTGTAGGTCAAAGCTGAAGAAACAAATCATTCCTTCTTCGGTCTTAAGAAGACTCTTTCTTCCACCGAAGACCGAGGTCGTTCTTCTTCCCCAATTCTCGCGAACTTGCTTCAGAGTTCAAGCAGAGGTCGGGGATGAGGAAGGGGAGGAGGGGGAGAGGTGGTGGTGGAAGTGAAGTAATGGGGAGGAAGGGCTAGTGGAAGAATTGAGGAAATAGAAGGAGAGTTTGGTAGGGGAAGGGGGAGGAAGGGGGAGGAAAGGGGGGTGGGGGAGATGAATGGAAGAGGAGCAGAGCGGGGGATGGTGGGAGTGGGAAGAGAGTGAGAGAGGGGGGAAGGAGAAAAGAGAGGGAAAAGGAAGTGTGAATGTGAGCAAAGGAGTAGAGAGAGAAGGGGGAGGTGAGAAAAAAGGAGGAGGAGGTGAAGGGGAGAGGGAAGGGGAGTTTGGGTGAAGGGGAGAGGGAAGGGGAGTTTGGGTGAAGGGGAGAGGGAAGGCGGGAGAGGAGAAGTGGACAAGGGGAAGGCGGTGGAGGGAACGTGTAGGAAGCGAGGAGAGGAGAGTTGGAATAAAGGTGAAGAGGCGGAAGGAGGAGGAGGGGGAAGCGAAGAAGAAGAGCAGGAAGAGGAGGAGGAGGAGAAAGAGGAATTAGGGAAGGAGGAGGAAGAGGAGGAGAAAGAAGAGTTAGGGAAGGAGGAGAAAGAGGAGTTACGGAAGGAGAAAAAGGAAGGTGAGGGAGAGGAGAGGAGGAATGGAAGGTGAAGGGAAAGAGGAGGAGAAAGAGGAAGAGGAGCAGGAGGAAGATGAGGAAGAGAAAAAGGGAGATGATGAGGAGGAGGAAAAAGAGGAGGAGAGGAGGAGGAGAGGAGGAGGGGAGGAGGGGAGGAGGGGAGGAGGAGGGGAGGAGGGGAGGAGGAGGGGAGGAGGGGAGGAGGAGGAGGGGAGGAGGAGGAGGGCAGCAGGAGGAGGGCAGCAGGAGGAGGGCAGCAGGAGGAGGGCAGGAGGAGGGGAGGAGGAGGGGAGGAGGAGAAGGGGAGAAGGAGGCGGGGAGGAGGAGGGGAGGGGAGGAGGAGGACGAGGAGGAGGAAGGGAGAATGAGAAGAAGTGGAGAAGGAGTGGAGGAGTGGGGAGGAGAGGAGGAGGAGAAAAGGAGGGGAAGAGGAGGGGAGGAGGAGAAGAAATGGAAGGAGAACGAGGAGGAGGAAGAAGAGAAGATGGAGGAGGAGGAAGAGGAGGAAGAAGAAGAGGAAGAAGAGGAGGAAGAGGAAGTGGAGGAGGAGGAGGAGGTGGAGGAGGAGGAGAGGAGGGGAGGAGGAGGGGAGGAGGAGGAGGAGAGGAGGGGAGGAGAAGAGGAGGGGAGGAGGAGAGGAGGGGAGGAGAAGAGGAGGGGAGGAGAAGAGGAGGGGAGGAGGAGGAGAGGAGGAGGAGGAGAGGAGGAGGAGGAGGAGGAGGAGGAGAGGAGGAGGAGGAGGAGGAGGAGGAGGAGGAGGAGGAGGAGGAGGAGGAGGAGGAGGAGGAGGAGGAGGGTGTTGTCGAGGTCAGGTGGCGAACATAAATCGGGAAGGTCGTGAATCGGCGGGGGGCTCTCGGTGGGAGGCGTCCCCGTGGGAGGCCTCCAGGGGCGCGGCCTCCCCGGACCCAGAATTCATGGTGATTGGAAATGGTTTGCATGATCATGAACGACAAAACCAGAGAAATATAGGAAAATTCTTTCCCTCTCGTGGCGAATTCCTGGTCCTCCGATGTCCTTCCACAATGATGATGAGGAGGAGTAGGAGAGGGAGGGGGACGGGGAGGAGGAGGAGGAGGAGGAGGAGGAGGAGGAGGAGAAGGAGGAGGAGGAGGAGGAGGAGGAGGAGGAGGAGAAGGAGGAGGAGGAGGAGGAGGAGGAGAAGGAGGAGGAGAAGGAGGAGGAGGAGGAGGAGGAGGAGAAGGAGGAGGAGGAAGAGGAGGAGGAGGAGGAGGAGGAGGAGGAGGAGAAGGAGGAGGAGGAGAAGTATTAAGAGAAGGAGGTGGAGTTGGAACAGGTGCAAAAAGAGAACTAAGAGGAAGGCGAAGAGGAAAATGAGAGTGAGGATAAGCGGGGAGAAAAAGAGGGGAAGGAGATAAAATTGAAGGGGTGAAAGATGAGGGAAATAAAGAGGAGAAGGGGGAGGAAAGGGACAAGGAGGAGGAGTAGGAGGAGGAGGAGGAGGAGGAGGAGGAGGAGGAGGAGGAGGAAGAGGAGGAGGAGGAGGAGTAGGAGGAGGAGGAGGAGGAGGAGGAGGAGGAGGAGTAGGAGGAGGAGCAGGAGTAGGAGGAGGAGGAGGAGTAGGAGGAGGAGGAGGAGGAGGAGGAGGAGGAAGAGGAGGAGGAGGAGGAGGAGGAGGAGGTTACAATGAGATACAATGATAAGGCATATTGTTCGGAGACCTTTCGGTTCATAACTTAAAAAAAAGAGATCCTTCTAATTAGCTCTTATTCTAGAACACATATTTGGTCTTTCGATTTTATTACATAGTTACATTATATTTTTTGATCGATATGAGCCATCTTTTTCATATCACATTTAAAAAAATTCTTTGCCAAATTTTGGGATTGCGAGACTACATTTTGAAAGAGGTTAATTAAATGATCCTAAAAACAAACAAATAAATTAAATGAAAAAATTATCAATGAATAAATAAGTTATGAAAAATATTAGAATTTTAGTTTTGAACTTCATGGTGGACATCTTCAGCTCATGAAGACCCAGTGTTATCTCTTAGAGGCTTTATTCTGGCTCAGATTTTCTATTTAACTGGAAGAAAGTTAAGGAGAACGGAAGAGGGGGGAAGGGGAAGCGGAGAAGGATGATCAGGAGGAAGAGGAGGAGTAGAAGGAGGAGGAGGAGAAAGAGGGTTTAGTAAAGGAGGAAAAGGAAGGTGACGGGGAGGAGCAGGAGGAGAAAGAGGAAGAGCAGAAGGAAGATGAGGAGAAGAGGTAGGATGAGGAGAAAAAGAGGGAGATGAAGAGGACAGGGAGGAGGGAGAGATGGAGGAGGAGGAAGAAGAGGAGAAGGAAGAAGAGAAGGAAGAAGAAGAGGAGAAGGAAGAAGAGGAGAAGGAAGAAGAGGAGAAGGAAGAAGAAGAGGAGAAGGAAGAAGAAGAGGAGAAGGAAGAAGAAGAGGAGAAGGAAGAAGAAGAGGAGAAGGAAGAAGAAGAGGAGAAGGAAGAAAAGGAGGAGGAATAAGAGAAGGAAGAAGAGGAGAAGGAAGAAGAAGAGGAGAAGGAAGAAAAGGAGGAGGAATAAGAGAAGGAAGAAGAGGAGAAGGAAGAAGAGGAGGAGGAAGAAGAGGAGGAGGAAGAGGAGGAGGAGGAGGAGGTGGAGGAGGAGGAGGTGGAGGTGGAGGAGGAGGAGGGAGGTAGGTAGGTTAGGTTGCTAACGTATCGTTCTCGTGGTACACAAAACATTTTATTCTTTCTTCCACCATGAATGATACACAAAGTAGGAAAGATCGATTTACACACAAGTGACATCACACACTCGAATGCACATTCTCCCTTCTTCTCTTTGACTCACCCTCCATCTTCTCCCTCGTACGTCTCCCTACTCCTCCTCCATATTCTTTCTGTATCTCCCTCATTCATTTTCCCCTCCCACCAAACCCTCCATCTCCCACCTCCATCTTTCTCGTCATCCTTCTCCCTCCTCCATCTACCCTCTCCATCTCTCCCTTTTATATTCCTCCTCCATCTTTCTACTCACCATCCTCTTCTTCCCTCCATTCCCCTCCTCACCATCCTCCACCTCCTACCTCCCTCATCCCTCCTCCATCCTCCGAAGTCCACAACCTCCATCCATCACCCCATTTCGACGCCGAAGTCTGGGGGTCCCAAGCGGGCTGGAGGGCTCATCCGACCGAAACAAACGCGCCACGTGATCCGACGTGCTATGTCAACACATAGCTATTGTTCACGTACACAAAAGGAAGCACGTACACACGCACGCACACACACACGTACACGTACACGCAGAAGTACACGTACACACACGTACACACCGTACACGCAGAAGTACACGTACACACACGTACACACACACACACACACACACACACACACACACACACACACACACACACACACACACACACACACACACACACACACACACACACACACACACACACACACACACGGCTCAACGGCGCAGTGGTAGCGTTCGCAACTGCTGCTACAGCGGTTCGAGTTCATAATTTCTACATAAATAAGAGTTCCACAGTCCTCGTAGAGAAAGCTATCAATGAGGAAGTCGATCGATGGTACTTTGGACATAACCCTTTTACCGACGCCCCAAACAACATACATACATATACCAAGGCTTTTTCCCCCTTTCAAGGGAGGTAGCCAAAAAGGGAAAGGCATAAAAACACTCCCACCCATTTCATCCCTAAATACACTCCACACCCCTCCCACCCTCCCTCTCATCTGAGCACCTCCTGGATGACGGGTCATCCCTGCACCTTGCCCACCGCCCTGGGTCAGAAGCAGTGTCACAAGACACAGCACATCCACAGCAAGGCCGCTTCATTTAATCGGCGACCCCCCCTCTCCGTCCCCCCTTGCATATAAGGAGAGGACGGGGAGAAATCCCTTCGGGCTGCGTCAAAATTTGCTCACACATACTACCTCAAACCCCCACTCCCCCGCCCATTCCTCCTCATGCAATCACAACATCATCCATATACAACCATTCTCCACTCACCTCTGTCTTCCGTCCTCTCCCTTCCTTCCTCAACAGACATTCCCCTCTTCCCCAAAGCCCCCTTCACCCCATCCATCCACCTCATCCTAGGACGTCCCCTCATGTTCACTCCCTCCACATCTGCCTTCCATACCTCTTTTACTAGTCTTTCTTCACTCATTCTTTCCATGTGTCCAAATCATCCTAATATTCTTTCATCAACCCTATCTCCCAGCTCCTTTTTCACCCCTGTTCTCCTCCTCACCTCCTCATTTCTCACTCTATCTAGCCTAGTAACCCCCACCATACTTCTCAGACACCTCATCTCAAACACATTCAAACTCCTTCTCTCTTCTTCTCTTATGTTCCACGTTTCTGCCCCATACAGTGTTGTTGGCACAATCACTCCTTCATACAGTCTCCTCTTCATATCCATTCCTAAATGTCTATTCCTCATTACACTCTTTAATCCACCAAGGCATTTACTCGCTTCTCTCAATCTACATTCTACCTCCACCTTCACTCCACCTTTTCCTGCTACACTTGCACCCAAGTATCTAAAACTATCCACTTCCTCCAGTCGCTCTCCCTTAATGTTCACTTCCAGTCTACTGCCACTTTCACCCCTTGTACATCTCATCACCTTACTTTTACCCACATTTCTCTTTAATTTTCTTCTATCACATACTCTCCCAAACTCTGCCACCAGCTTCTTCAATCCCTCCTCCGATCCTGCCACAAGCGCAGTGTCGTCCGCAAACAACAGCTGGCTCACCTCCCACTTTTCTCCATTTTCTTTAACCATCTCCAATCCCTGACCCACTACCCTTGCATTCACCTCTCGCACCACCCCATCCATGTATAAGTTGAACAACCAGGGCGACATAACGCATCCTTGACGAAGTCCCACCTTTACCTCAAACCACTCACTCTCTCCATTTCCAATCCTGACACAAGCTCTACTACTCTCATAAAAACTCTTGACAGCTCCCAAAAGCTTTCCTCCTATCCCATAAATCTGCATAACCTCCCACAGTGCCTTTCTATCTACCCTATCATAAGCCTTTTCCAGATCCATAAAAGCCCAAAAAACATCCTTCCCCTTTCCTATAGCTTTCTCACATATCTGTCTTACCACATGTCTGAAAATGTCTGAAAAAGGGAGGTCAAGTGATGGTGGACTCGTTGGTGAGGTTATTTAATGTTTGCTGGAGAGAGGGTAGAGTACCGGAGGACTGGAGGAGTGCCTGTATAGTTCCTCTTTACAAGGGAAAAGGGGACAAGTGTTAATGTAGTGGTTTCAGAGGGATTAGCTTGTTAAGTGTAGTTGGGAAGGCTTATGGGAGGATCTTGATTGAGAGGATTAGGAGAGGACCAGAAGGAGTAATTGGTGAGGAACAGTGTGGATTTAGGACAGGTAGAGGTTGTGTAGATCAGATCTTTGTGGTAAGACAGATATGTGGGAAAGCCCCAAACAAGACACCCATAAAACTATCCTACAGAAGCCACATGACATCAGCATATAAAACTGAAGAGTTATGAAAATATCATCCGCCGTAATTTAAAACCGATACCCGAAGACAAATATCTCAATTTTATTATCTTTTACCAGTCTAAGAAGTCTTCCAACCTCTTAAGAAATAACCCCTTCCCTCCCCCAGAGCCCCTCCAGAGGAGAAAAGTGATCTACATGCATACATGTCAACAGGAGGACTGTGAAACTCGTATTTCCTATGTAGGAATGACGACTACTCGCCTCCCCAGACGCCTCACTTGCCACCTACAAGCAGGATCTATCAAGAACCACTACCTACACGACCATGGGATCCCCCGGACGAGAAAACTTCTGGTTAAAGGTATCATAATCCTGGGCCAGAATGACGATGCCCATCGCCTTTCACTATCGAAAGCTCTTTGTATAAAAGATTTATCTCCCTCAAACAACATCCAGAGTGGTGGTCTCCTGATCCTTCCCTCCAGTACAGACATTTTGCCACTCCTCCGTTAAGGAACGCCATATACTTAGATGTTCAGCAATATTGTACAACCTTTCCCAATGTTAGTTTTTTGTGTTTATAACCCATGTATATATATAAACACATATATACACGCATATATATACATATACCTACATATATACACGCATATATATACATATACCTACATATATACACGCATATATATACATATACCTACATATATACACGCATATATATACATATACCTACATATATATACATATCCACATACACACATCCGCATACACACATCCGCATACACACATCCGCATACACACATGCGCATACACACATGCGCATACACACATGCGCATACACACATGCGCATACACACATGCGCATACACACATGCGCATACACACATGCGCATACACACATGCGCATACACACATACAAACACACACACACACACACACACACACACACACACACACACACACGCACATAGACACATATAAATATATATATATATATATTATATACATATATATATGCGCGCGCGCGCGTGTGTGTGTGTGTGTGTGTGTGTGTGTGTGTGTGTGTGTGTGTGTGTGTGTGTGTGTGTGTGTGTGTGTGTGTGTGTGTGTGTGTGTGTTTGTGTGTGTGTGTGTGTTTGTAAAAAATCAATATTGAGGGAAAGAGAGAAGGAGGACATGAATTAGAAGAATAGAAAAAGAAAAAGACAGAGGAGAATAAGAAACTGAAAAAATACATTAAGATAAAGTTTAGCTAAGAGAACGAGATGTAGATAAGTAAGGAAAAAGGAGGACGAGGAGAGGAGAAAAGAGGAAGGAAGACGACATTTCAGACCGAGTTCTTGAATATACTCCATCTTTATGAATAATTCACAAGGGCAAACACGAGAGGAGGAATGATTGCCATTATTTTCTTTTGCATATTTGCATGTCATTATAATTCGCAATGAGTTTTGAAAGCATTGACAAAACCAATCTTTAGATGGACAAGAAAAGTTGCTGTCTCCTCCACAGTAGGCCAGGATTCTCAGACTCATATGACGTGACTAGACGTGTGTGTGTGTGTATTATATATATATATTATTGCGGCCCTGGGCAGGATTCGAACTCGGAACACCAAAGTGGTGGCCTTGAGCTCTACCACTGTGCCATGAGTCGTGTGTGTGTGTGTGTGTGTGTGTGTGTGTGTGTGTGTGTGTGTGTGTGTGTGTGTGTGTGTGTGTGTGTGTGTGTGTGTGTGTGTGTGTGTGTGTGTGTATTTACCTAGTTGTATTTACCTAGATGTATTAAACGGGAAGGGAGCTATGCTCGTGGTGACCCGTCTTTGTATCTCTCAGCATCAAGTTTTTTCTTAAAATCTTGAATAGTGTTTGCACACATTGTCTCTTAGTTTAATTTGTTCCAACTATTTATCACTCTGTGTAGGAAGCTATTCTTTTTCAGATCTCTTCTGTAATTATCTTTTTTGAGTTTCTTTTCGTGTCCTCTTGTTTTTCCAATGTCCCGTTTCAATAAATCATTCTTATCTAAGATTTCCATTCCCTTCATAATTCTATAGATAGAAAGTAGGTCTCCTCTTTCCTTTCTTTGTTCCAGAGTTGGTAATTCTAATTTGGACAGTCTTTGTTCTTTCTCATTTTTTATATTATTTTTGGTACTGGGTGTCCATAGTGTTGCTGCGTACTCGAGTTTTGGTCTTATTAGTGTAGTTAGATTTTTTTTTATCATTTCCTCGATTGTGTGTATGTGCGTCTGTATGTGCGCGTGTGTGTGTGTGTGTGTGTGTGTGTATGTGTGTGTGTGTATGTGTGTGTGTGTATGTGTGATGTGCGGGCGTACGAGCATGAAACCATGTGTAGTTATTTACCGAGACAATAATAATATGTAACCCTTTTGAGTACGCAACTCGACTTGCTTACTTTCCCACCTGCCGCCATGTGTTTCTACTCAAGCAAAAGAAATCTCACCCGTATTCCGGCCAACTTTAATGACTTTATTTACACCGTGTGTCATACGATTTTAATTAGCACCAAAGGGACTGATCGACGTATACATCCAGGACACCACCACGTGACTGAGAGTTTATTCATCTACAAACGTACGGTTTTAAAACTCTTCTATTAAGAGGATATAAAACATATTCAGGACACCACGATATAGAAGGGATGAATTACACTTGTGTCCCTGTTTTAGCGTGACTAAGAGTTTGTTCATCTATAAATGTAT
>NC_134805.1:36367547-36395047 GCF_046742065.1 Oratosquilla oratoria | reverse complement strand
CTTTTTGATTAAGATCAAGAGCTTTTTGAGAAAGATCAAGAGCTTTTTGATTAAGATCAAGAGCTTTTTGAGAAAGATCAAGAGCTTTTTTGATTAAGATCAAGAGCTTTTTGAGAAAGATCAAGAGCTTTTTGAGAAAGATCAAGAGCTTTTTGAGAAAGATCAAGAGCTTTTTGAGAAAGATCAAGAGCTTTTTGAGAAAGATCAAGAGCTTTTTGAGAAAGATCAAGAGCTTTTTGAGAAAGATCAAGAGCTTTTTGAGAAAGATCAAGAGCTTTTTGAGAAAGATCAAGAGCTTTTTGAGAAAGATCAAGAGCTTTTTGAGAAAGATCAAGAGCTTTTTGAGAAAGATCAAGAGGTTTTCGAGAGGTAATAACCTTTTCAAGAAAAAAAGCTTTTTGAGAGAAGACTTAAAATTTATTTTTAGAAGAACCAAGAGTTTTTTGAGAAAAACCAAGAGTTTTTCGAAAAGAACCAAGACTAAATGAACCAGTAGCTGTTCGAGAACAAACAAGAGCTATTCAAAGAGAACCAAAATTTTTCAAGGGAATCAAGAACTATTCGAGAAGACCCAAGAGTTTTTCGAAAAGACCCAAGAGCCTTTCGAGACAACTAGAGCTTTTCGAGAAAATCAAAGAATATTTCGAGACGACGTAATAACTTGAAAAAAGCATACATATCGATTTCATAGTTTCCTGGGCAAGAGATCAAAAGGATGCACGAATGGAGATATAAACGAGCAAGATGAAAAGAGGAAGTGATTGAAGACAATACAGATGAAAATGGTAATATTAATGACCATAAAAAACAACGACAAAGATGATAATGATTACAAACACGAATTTTATATTATATATATATATATATATATATATATATATATATGTGTGTGTGTGTGTGTGTGTGTGTGTGTGTGTGTGTGTGTGTGTGTGTGTGTGTGTAATCACAAATGAAAATATAAGGTGAACATGCGTGTGAGAGGACAAAAAAAATATAAAAATATAAACGAGAAAAGGAAGATGATAAACGAAAATTTAAATAATATATAGCATAAAAATGAAGCAACAAACAAAACGAAATTAATGTAAAAAAAATGAAAAAAATATCCAAATACAAACCTTGGAAATCAAGTGCATCTAAAAACCAAGATAACAATGAAAAAATGAGCAAATGAGATATAAGTAACCAAAAAAAAATTATAAGATAGGGAAGTAAAAGACTTTATAGAGAAATTTACATATGAGAATAAAATTTATGTTTTTCATAGCACGATGTCTAAAGTAACTTTTTAACTTTAATTCCTTTGGAAAAGAATTTTCACAAGAAAAAAAATGGCCTACAGATAATAAGCCTATTTTCTCTGTCTTGTACTCTGAGATAAAACATAATAAAATGAATAGACTCAGCTCCTTCCAAAGGCTTGAAATCTTACATTACGTTTTCCCTTTGTTGCTGGTTTCCGCGAAACACAGTGAAAAACTGAACTCCCTGACACCAAACAGAACACATGTTCAAGCTGAACAATGTTCGATTCGTACACATGTGTAACTCAAGCACGTGCATAAACCGTACACGTATACAAGTCGAACACATGTACATTATCAATACGAATTGAACACATATAAAAGTTGAGCGCATGAATGAAGTGAACAGAAGTGAAAGGTTCAGGCTAAGATGCCTGGTGTTCATTCTCCGGGGCTGGTCCAAAAGTCCGCGAGAACTTGCTTGTCTCTTGCCTCCAAAGTGTCTTGTTTCTCTTTTCGACTCTCTTTGTGTCCATCCTTCACTTTCTGTCGTTTTCTCTTCGTGCCTCCCTTTCTGTCTGCTTGCCTCCATTATATACCTGTACCTGTTTATCATCATAGCTACACCTCTTCTTCTCCTCTCTCTTTCCTTCAATTAAATCACCTCTCTTCTTTCAACTCTTTCTTCCTTTTTATCTACATATTTTCAGCTATGATTTTTTGTTATCTTTATATCTTCTTATTTCTCTTTGGACATTTTTATATCTACCTCCTACCATCTCTCTCTCTCTTACTCTTCACTTCATATTTGCATGTACACAAAAGGACACAGAGAGAGAGAGAGAGACGGAGAAAGAGAGATAGAGAGAGAGAGAGAGAGATAGAGAGAGAGGGAGAGGGAGAGGGGGTGTGAGAAAGAGGAGAGAGAATGAGGAGAGAGAAAGAGGAAGAGAAAGAAGGAGAGAGAATGAGGAGAGAATGAGGAGAGGAGAGAATGAGGAGAGAGAATGAGGAGATGAGAAAAGAGGAGAGAGAAAGAGGAGAGAGAATGAGGAGAGAATGAGGAGAGAGAATGAGGAGAGAGAATGAGGAGAGAGAATGAGGAGAGATGGGAGAGAGAGAGAATGAGGGAAGATGGGAGAGGCGAGAGAAATGAGGAGAGATGGGAGAGAATGAGAAGAGATGGAGAGGAGAGAGAATGTGGAGAGATGGGAGAGGAAGAGAGAATGAGGAGAGATGGGAAGGAGGAGGAAAGAGAATGAGGAGAGATGGGAGAGGAGAGAGAATGAGGAGAGAGAATGAGGAGAGATGGGCGAGGAAGAGAATGAGGAGAGATGGAGAGGAGAGAGAATGTGGAGAGATGGGAGAGGAGAGATGGGAGAGGAGAGATGGGAGAGGAGATGGGAGAGGAGAGATGGGAGAGGAGAAGAAAGAGAGTGAGAGGAGAGAGAATGAGGAGAGAGGAGAGAGAAGAGGAGAGAGGAGAGAGAATGAGGAGAGATGGGAGAGGAGAGAGAATGAGGAGAGATGGGAGAGGGAGAGAGAATGAGGAGAGATGGGAGAGGAGAGAGAATGAGAGGAGAGATGGGAGAGATGGGAGAGGAGAGAGAATGAGGAGAGAATGGGAGAGGAGATGAGAATGAGGGAGAGAATGGGAGAGATGGGAGAGGAGAGTGAGGAGAGATGGGAGAGGAGAGAGAATCGAGAGATGGGAGAGGAGAGATGTCTCGCAGGAGAGATCGCCAGAGGAGAGGGATGAGATGGCGCGAGGAGGCGATGAGAGAAGGAATGCGAGGAGAGATGAGGGAGAGGAGAGAGAATGAGGAGAGATGGAGAGGAAGAGAATGAGGAGAGAGAATAGGAAGCTGGGAGAGGAGAGAGGAATAGGAGAGATGGGAGAGGAGAGAGAATGAGGAGAGTATGGGAAAAAAAGAGGAGAGATGGGCGAGGAGAGATGGAGGGAGAGAGAATGAGGAGAGATGGGAGAGGAGATAGAATGAGGAGAGATGGAGTGGAGAGTGAGGAGAGATGGGATGAGAAGATAGTGTAAGGAGAGATGGGAGTGGAGAAGAGAGTGAGGACGAGATGGGAGAGGAGAGAGAGTGAGGAGAGATGGGAGAGGAGTGGAGGAGAGATGGGAGAGGAGAGAGAATGAGGAAGATGGTAGAGGAGAGAGCCTTCGTGTGCGCCTCATTTCGCGGCTAGCACCAGCTGCGCGCTGTGCTCAGTCGCGCGCTCGCTTACGCATGGCGTCTGTTCAGCTGCGCCACGTCTGCGCTCCTGCTGTCTCTCATTTCGTCGCGCTCTGCGCTCCAGCGTGCTCCAGGGCTGTCTTCTCTGCGCCATTTTTCTCATTTCTCGCGTCTCGCATTTCTCTCTCTCGCCAGGGCTTCTCTCTGCAGCTCGTCTACGCATGTCGACGTCACTATGCTCTTCGCTCGCGGACATGTCGCTGCGCTCATTGACTTCGCTGCGTCAGGTCTACCATGCGTCTCCCTCTCAGTGCTCATTCGCGCTTGCTCCATTGCCGAGCTTCTCTTCATGTGCTAGTCTCCGAATGCGCGCGCAGAGTTCGAGTCTCTCTCATCTTCGATCATTGCGATGATTTTCGCTCGCGATCCTCGATCTGCGCTCATTTCTAGGCGCCTGCTTCGGCTAGCTTCTCTCCATGTCTCCTTTGCGGGCTCCTCAAGTGCGCCGCTTCCCGCTCCAGTTTCTGACACCAGATGGCCGCGTCTGCGTCTCCATCGTTGTCGCTCAATTGCGCTTCTCTTCTCCATCTTCGCGTCAGTGAGTTCGCTCGGCTCTCTCCCATAGTCGCATTGCTCTGCATTCGCGGCTCTGCCTCGACTCCATCGTCTCTCATTGCTCTCGCCATCTGCGCTCCATGCTGTCTGCTTCCTCTCTCATCGGTGCTGCGCATTGGCTCTGCGTGCGCGCATTTCTCGCTTCGCTCAGGTCTCGGCTCGCTTCGCCATCTTCTCCTTCATGTCTCTTCTCTGCCATCGGCTCTGCATTTCTCTTCTCTCGAGCAGGCGCTCATGTGCTATTCTCTAGCTTCTCTCATGCTATTCTCTCATGTCTCTCTCCCCAGGCAGAGTCGCTCTCTAGCTTCGCTCGCATGGCGCGCTTCGCTCGTCTAGCGCTTCTACTCAATTTCGCTTCTCGCTCCCATTCTATCTTCGCGCATGTGGCGCTTCTCTCTCTCTCCATCTTCGCGCCATGCTCTTCGCACGTTTCTTCTCCTCTCCATGCCTCGTGCGCCGCAGTGTCTGCGTCTCTCTGCCATCTTCGCTCCAATTTCTCTTCGCTCTCCATCGTCTCGCGCATTAGCGCGTCGCTCGCAAGCGTGCCGCATTGCTCTTGCTCTGCATTCCCCAGTCTTCTCTACCATGGCGCGACTTCCGCAGGTCTGCTTCGAGGCGCTCAGTTCATTCGTCCGTCTCGCGTCGCATCGTCGTCGCATTTCTCTTCTCTCTCTCCACGTCTTCTCCGCATTGTGGGCTCGGCTCGCTCCAGCGTCTCTCAGTCCGACTCTTCCGCCGTCCAGTCGTCTCTCAGTTCTCTTGCGTCTCTGCCATCGACTCCTCAATTGGTCTCTCGTTGCGTCTGCTCCAGCGTCGCTCATTCCTCTGCGGCCTCCTTCGTCGCGCATGTCTCGATCCATGTTCGCGTCGTCTCCATCTTCGCGACATGTTCTCGTGCTCTCTCCATCTGCTCTGCATGTCTCTTCGCGCTCGCAGTCTTGCTCGTCATTGGCTCGTCTGCGCTCCATGCTAGCGCTCATGTTGCTCGTCGCGCGCCATGCGTCGCTCAAATATTGTTCGCTTCGCTCTCTCCATCTGTCGCGCATTTTCTCGTGTTCTCTGCTCCAGTCTGCTCTCGCATTTGCTCGTTCTCTCCTCCATTTCGTCGCTCTATCTTCTCTTCTCGCTCTCTCTAGTCTTCTCTCAGTTTTCTGCTTGACTCGCGCCAGCTCGAGCATTGCTGCTGCTCTCGCCATGGCGCTTCTCGCATTTCTCCGGCGCTCTCGCAATTCTTCTCTCTTTTCTGCTTTCTCCTCATCTCATCGTCCTCTCATTGCTCTAGCTCTCATGCTCCCATCTATGCTCTCCACTTTCGTCTTCGCTCTCCAATCTTGTCGCTCCATTGCGCTGCTTGTGCCTGCTCCATGTCGCTTCTCTCAGTGGCTCTTCCGCAATGTCTCCATCTGCGCGCATGTTCTCTTGTCAGCTCGCCATGTAGCTTCTCTCATTTCTGCTGCGCGCTCCATGCTGCTCCCATTCTCTCATTCGCGCTCCATCTTCGCCCAGTTGTCTCTCTCGTCTCCAGCTTGCTCGCCATTCCTCTTCTCTCCCCACGAGCCTCCCAGTTCTCTCTCCATCTTGCATTTCGCTTCTCTCTCCATCTGCTCCCATTGCTCTTCTCTCATGTCTACGTGCTCGCGTGCTTCCTCTCCATGCTCTTCGCTCAGGTCGCTCGTTCTCGCCTCAATCTCTCGCGCCATCTTCTCTCATGTCTCTTCTCCGCATGGCTCTTCTCTCAGATTCGCTCTTCTCCAATTTCGCTTCTCCTCTTTCTCCTTCTCTCGCATTCTCTCTTCTCCTTTCTCTTCTCTCATTTCCCGCTTCTCTCGCTCAGTGCCTTCTCTCATTCGCTTTCGCCGTTCTCTGCATTTCGCTTCTCTTCATTCTCTCCGCTTCTCGCAGGCTCCTTCTCCGGTCTCATTGTCTCGCCTTCTCTGCTCTCAGGCGTCTGCATGCTCTCTCTGCTGTGCGCGTCTCCTCATGGCCTTCTCGCTCCATCTTCCTCATTCGCTTCTCTCGCCATCTCTCTCGCATTTCTCTTCGCTCGCCCTTCTCTCAGTCGCGTCGCCCTCTCGCATTTCGCTCTCACTTCTCTCAGTGTTCTCTTCTCCCGTCTCTCATTGGTCGTCGCCCGTCGCTCATTTCTCTTCTCCCTGTCTCATTCGCTCCCCTGCGCGCTTCCCTTCTCCCTGCCGCGCAGTCGGCGTCTCTCCCTTCTCTCAGTTCTCTGTCTCTCCCTGCTCTCATTTCTCTCTTCGCGCCCTTCGCTCATGGGCGCTCTCCCTCCCTTCTCTCATTGCTCTTGCTCTCCCCTTCGCTCATGGCGCTTCTCTCCCTGCTCTCATCGTCTCTCTCCCCTCCCATTCTTCCTCTCCCTTCTCTGCATCCCTCTCTCCCTTCTCTCATTTCTCTTCTCTCCTCCCTTCTCTCATTTCTCTTCTCTCCTCTCTTCTCTCATTTCTCTTCTCTCTCCCGCGTCTCCATTGTCTCCACTCGCTCCCTCTCGCAGGTCTCTTCGCGCTCACCCTCGCGCACCCTCGGGCACTTCTCTACTCTCACGCTGTCCGCGCTTCCCTCTGCCTTCACTGCTCTCGACTTCTCTCTCGTCTCGCACTTGCTCTGCTCTGCTTCTCTCACTTTCTCTTCTCGCCACTTCTTCGTCTCTCCTTCTCCCACGTCGCATCTCTCTCATCTTCCTCTTCTCTCACGTTCTCGTCTCTCACTTCTCTCTCTACTTCCGCGCACTTCTCTCACTTCTTCCTCATCTCGCTCGTCGTCTCACTGTCTCGCTCTTACTTTCACCGACGCTTCTCTCACTTCGCCTTCACTCCTCGCGCAGTTCTCTTTCTCACTGCGCGGCTCGCACTTCTCTTCTCTCACGTCCTCTTCTCGCACTTCTCTCGCGCACTCGCGTCGCGCACTTCTCGCACTCCTCTCACTCTTCTCGCGCTCACTTCTCTCTCGCACTTCTGCTTCTCCGTCACGCTAGCTCACGTCGCTTGCTCGCACTGTCTCCTTCTCTCACTCCTCTCGACGCTCGCACACGCTCTCTTCGCACTTCTCCTCACTTCGCGTCTCACTGCTCTGCCTTCGCTCCCTCCCCACATACGCCACACAGTCCCACACCTCGACACATAGCTCCACACATAGCTTCTACCCAGACCCCTACATATCGCTACACATATCTCGACACATATCTCGACACATAGCTCTACACATATCTCTACACATGATCTCTACACATGCGCGCACATATCTCTACCACATAGCGCGATAACATAGCGATAAGTATACTAGTATACAGATCTCGATACATAGCTATACATATCGTAGTTCGTAAGTGTGTAGAGAGACAGTAGAGCCCAGCCACTAAATATCAGTGCGCCCCTGGGGCATGAGGGAGCAGCGCCCCCCTCGCGCCAAAGAAAGCAAAGCCCCCAAACGGATCCCTCACCCCGCACGCTTAGTGGGTCAACGTGAGCGAAGCCTCATGAAATTTGTGCAGCTCGCAGTTCACCCTCGTATGTACACCCCACACCCTCATGCGGCTTCTCCCGCTGTTTGACAGTGTCGTCGGCGTCGTCATCATCTTCGTCTTTTTCCTCCTCTTCCTCATCGTCATCTTCCACCTCTTGTTGTTGTCGTTGTCCTCCTTTTCTACTTCCTCTTCCTCCTTTACTTCTTCCTCCTTTACTTCTTCCTCCTTTACTTCTTCCTCCTTTACTTCTTCCTCCTTTACTTCTTCCTCCTTTACTTCTTCCTCCTTTACTTCTTCCTCCTTTACTTCTTCCTCCTTTACTTCTTCCTCCTCTACTTCTTCCTCCTCTACTTCTTCCTCCTCTACTCCACGTTCTTCTCCTTCCTCCCTTTTGTTTTTCCTCCTTTTCTACTTCACCCTCTTTTTCTTCCTTCTCCTCCTCCTCCTCCTCCTCTTTTTCTTCCTCCTTTTCTTTTTTTCCTCCTCTTCTTCCTCCTCCTTTTCTTTTCTTCCTCCTCTTCTTCCTCCTCCTTTCTCTTCTTTTTTCTCTTCTTCCTCCTCCTCCTTCTCTTCTTCCTCCTCCTTCTCTTCTTCCTCCTCCTCCTCCTTCTCTTCTTCCTCCTCCTCCTTCTCTTCTTCCTCCTCCTTCTCTTCTTCCTCCTCCTCTTCTTCCTCCTCTTCCTCCTCCTTCTCCTCTTCATCCTCCTTCTCCTCCTCCTCCTCTTCTTTGCCTTCACCCTCCTTTTCTTTTTCTCCTTCCTCCTCCTCCCCTTCTTCTTTGTCTTCCTCCTCCTCTTCTTCTCCATATCTTCGTCTTTCCCTTTCACCACGTTTTATTTTTCTGGCCTGTCATCTGGAACACTGCTCTCCCTTTTGTTTACGAAGTGGGGCTTTCGCTCCTCCTCCTCCTCCTCTTCCTCTTCCTCTTCCTCCTCTTGTCTTGGAGAAAACGAAACCTGTATTTTATTACGACTCTCTATTATAATTCCGGTTTTCATTTGTCCCTCTTGATTCGGGTTTATACATCAACATTTACAATGTATATACGCCCCCATCTTCTCACTCGGTCGACTTAATGAAATTATACGTCTGATTACAATTCTACCGCTAATTAACTCCTTTGATGGCGTGAGGGTGGGGTGGCTATGAGTTCAATCCTTTCAGGAGTGTTGTCTTTTATTGGCATTCTGGCAGAACCTTTAAATGTCCAAGTGCCGACCCGGGGCAAAGTTCTCAGCGACGCCCACCCACAAGGCTGACAAAATAATTACAAAAAAAAAAAAGTTCAAAGGAGCCCTGAATATTTTACCGTAATATACGAATTTGCGTTAGAATCAACAGAATATAGAATATTTTTCCCTTATCTTTTCTGCAATAGGGACATTAAATAAATTTTTTAAAATCAGTTTGATTATTTCGCACGCCAAAAGCTATAATGGGCAGTAAGGAATGGCAGAGGTGGGAAGTGGAGACGGGGGAAGGGGGCGGACTTTTTTGTGTGAGGGGGGGGGAGTGAAGTATCGGTTCCACCGTGGGAGTGATACTTCACTCCCCCCTCAAAAAAAAAAAAATAAATAAATAAATAAATAAGATAAATAAAATAAAAAAGTCCACCCCCTCCCCCGTCACCACTTCCCACCTCCACCATTCCTTACTGCCTATTATAGCTATTGGCTTGCGAAATAATTAAACAGATTTTAAAATTTGTATCTAATGTCTCTATTGCAGAAAGGATAAGGGAAAAATATTTCATATAATGTTGATTCTAACGCACATTCGCATATTATGGTAAAATATACAGGGCTCCTTTGAACGCTTTTATTATAATTGTTTTGTCAGCCTTGTGGACGGCATACATGTCCAGACTAGAATTGCCGCCCCCTGAAATGTGTCACTCCAGGGCATATGATGTAAGGGGGACAGGGGGTGCATATGCATTGTGGCTGTCGCCTGGCGATTTTATTCACATGAAGAAATCCTAAGTTCATTCATAGGATCAAGTCTAATTTCGATTCACCTCTGCGAGAGTGATATAATCATGTGACTCTTCTGGCGAAGACTAAACTATTTTTAAAAATATATATACATGTACATATATATGTATGCATACATGCATGCATGTATATGTATGTGTATGTGTGTATGTGTGTATATAGGTATATATCTATGCATGCATATGTATATACAAAACGTATCACATTACTATGACCTGGCACACAACAGAAGGAAGATTTTATTTTTCCTAATCACTGGCCAGCCGTGCGACAAACGAAGCCTTCTGAGACCCCATTACCTCATCCAAAACTTTCCTACGGCATTAACAAAGGAGACGAGACTATTGCTAATTGAGACTCCTGTGAGACCGGTGCAGACTGGGAAAGTCCGGCACGCTCTTGAGACCGTATCACGAAGTGGAGCCGGGGTGGGTGGGGGTGGGGTAGTCTTAAGAGACGCCGTGGTTGCAAATGAAGCTGAAAGCCTAGACGAGGTTCCCGAAAAGTTCGACGACGCGAAGATACTTCTTCGGTTGCCGGAGAGCCGACCGTCTCCTTCTCCTCTTCCTTCGCCAAGACGAAGTTCCTCCTGGGCAAAGACTTCGGCAAATGTGTCATACGACTCGCTCTTCGGGTGAAGACAGAATTTCTATGACAAGTAAAGACCCCAGCGGAAGACTTTTTTTTATTGTTCTTGAAGATGAAGATGGCTTCCAACCAAAATCAAGTAATTTTGGAAAAAAAAAAAAAAAAACTTTGGTACCTGGAGACTCCAACACTTCCAATGCGACCTAATTGCTTGGGTCAAAGATTATTTTACATCTGAAGACTTAGTTTGTTCTTCTCCATCAGGATTACTTGGCAATAGGGTTCAAAGAGCGTATATATGTGTACTAAAAAAAAAAAATTTTCGACATGGTCGGAACGGCGGTTCCGCCGAAAAGAGGACATCGCCTGGTACAGTTGATCCAGTGTCATGGTAACGTCTTCTAAGGATAAACGCAGGCCCCTGATTGGCTAAGAGAGTGGTGACGTCACAGAAACGGAGATTGGCCAAGAGCGGTGACGTCACGGAAACGGAGACGACTTTTTGGCTGAGAGCGAGACGTCCGGAACCCAAGGAAGCCTCTGGAAATACCCGGGGAGCCCTTAGGAGGCCCTTGGATAGTCACTAAGGAACCTCTGAGAATCCCTGTGGGGATTCTCTGTGGAACCCTCTAGGAACTCCTGAGGAGCACATTGAGAACCCCCTGAAACTTCAAGAGGATCACTTGCAGACCCCCCTGGGGTGCACTCTGGAAACTCCTGGGAGCCCCTGTGGAACCCCTTGGAAGCCCTCAGGAGAACCCCTGGTACTAATAAAAATTCCTGTGATCGGACCGGAAACCGGAAATCCCTCAAGGGGACACGTCCCCTCCGTCCCGGTTGTGTGATTTGTCCTGGTGTGTCTCTGCAAGGTTGTCGAACACCATGACCGGTACCACGTAAGACAAACGCAAGCAACACCATTTTTGGAGTTGGATAACAAAGGAAGATTATTCACTAAGTGATGTGAGGAAAAATAAAGAGTTTAAAACAGGAGTTAGTTTACATTCACAGAAGTGATTTCCCTGAGAAGTACATGTCCTCTTTGTCTCCTTTCGGTAGAAAGAAAGCTAATGAGGCGTCAGAAATCATGAAGAGTATTTTAAAGTTATTTAGAGAAATTAAGTGCCTAGAGGAGGAGTTTAAGAACAATCCAGCTCAATAGCTAAGTCTTGAGGATCTTGCAGATTACGATGGAGATATAGACCCTGGAGAAGAGAAGCGATTTGTGTCCCACTACTGGGCTGGATACAGATAATTTATATCCAAAAGTGGGTGGTTTAGCTCTAACGAGGATTTCAGATCCTATTATTTCGAAATGAAATGCAAGCAGCCCGTAGGGCTGGGCGCCGAAGGCGTCTGCGAGCGAAGCGAGCTCGCCCGAAGGTCAGAGATCCCGCATAGCGGGGTTGGGCACAGCCCATTGCTCGTACATACAAAATGAATAAATAAATAAATAAATAAAGGAAGAGGACCACTTCGGAAAGGAACGTAGAATGCACCCACTCAAAGAGGAGGAGGAGAACGAGTAGGATGGGGAGGAGGACGAGTAGGAAGAGTCTTGAAATTCCCTTTTCTGAAGGACTTCAAAGCCATGCAGAGTAATAACTAAGCGCCTCCTGGCGTAAACACCTAACCTCTTTCCAACATCCTTGTTATGGAACGCAACATTTCCTTATATGGTGTAAGCTCCCACTGAATTTTATCCAATGTGGTTGCCCGGCGCCAGACAACCAAATGAGCTTACGTTGGGACTCACTTTGAGTTGTAGGACTATTATAGTTGTAGTTATGTTGTAGACATTGTTTGACTTGTTTTATTCTTGTAGTTTTATTATTCTTTTTATTATTATTACTGTCGTATCTTTGTTTTATTATTGCTGTCGTTTTATTGTTGTTTTATCGTCGTTATTGTGATTAGCATTATTGTGGCTACCTATGTTACTATCGTTATTTTTATAGACAGATAAATAAACGAAATTGATGATGATGATAATGAAAATACTAATAATGATAACAATGAAAATACTAAAAATAATAGCAATGAAAATACTTATAATGATAACGGAAAAAATTATAATAATGGTAAATGATGATAACAACAACAGCAACAACAATAATATCAATAATAACCATAGATGAAGAGAAAAATAAAAGGCTGGCGGTTTTGTAAACGATATGAATACTATTCGTACAATAAACCATCCGCTTTCATGTATCTATTCTATGATTAATCACGCATTTATATTGCAATCATACTTATTTGCTGAAGCTTTTAAAGACACTAGCACATTTCAATTTTCATGTCATTTAACTTCAATTAGTCAACTCCACGAGAAATAAAAAAACAATCATTTTTAACCACTCACTTTGCACGTCATTACAATACAAATAACTGTCAGTTGATGATAGTAATAAATCATATCTAGTATAAAAGAAGAATATTTTTAAAAAGGCGAGTTATTATTTGAGGTCGACAGTGTCCATGTGAACTTTGTATACCAAAATAGGTTAGTTTATCAATTCAAAACTTAACTATTATTATGAAATATCAAATGATATTCGAGTCATTTCTATCATAAATTTGAGTCTTTTCTATCATAAATCCATCCCAACTATTGTTTCAATGTTATAACAACTGCAGATAGTTTAAAAATAAGCATGTAAGAATGAAGGAGGCTTCAAGACACCATAAGACCTACAATAGGCAGTTCCATGTCCATTACCAACTATCACCTTAAAGTTACCTAACCATTTCTTAAAACAACCTATAGTTTCAGTGTTCACTACATGGTTACTAAGTCTATTCCATTCGAGTCCTGCCCTGTTGTTTTAATATGATGACCTTGTCTGCCTCACACTTGTTAAAGCCCTTGATTCCATTGGAATGTCTGCAACCGACGGATCAAGAATACCTGCATATTCATTCGTCTGTTGTCATTCGTGTCGAAATGAAAAAGAATGCAAGGACAATTAAATCAAGCAGAAATGCTAGACACGTGTGGATTAATGAATAAATATATAGATGAAGAGATAAATTGATGAATAAATGAATGAATTGATCAATGAATAAAGTGAATATAGTCAATAAATAAATGAATAAGTAAAAGAGCAAATAAATTAGTGAATAGATAAATTAATAAATAAATGAATAAACAAAGAGGTAAATAAACACAAATAATGAATAGAAAAACAAAGAAAACTAATGAACAAGTATATATAAATAAATCAGTAATCAAAACAAATAAATACAAAAATAAACAAACAATGAATACTGTAGATAACCCAACAAGGAGACGAGTTAATGAAGTAAATAAAGGGGTAAATGAACAAATAAAAAGAAACAAATATACAAATAAACAAACAAACCGGAAATACACACGTGTATAACCCCTGCTCAATCCCACATGAATCTACCCAGAAGCGTTACGATGCCTTTGATATCGGAGCTTCAATTAGCTAAGTCGATATTACTCCAATCTAACATATAACCTCGCCTAAGGAGAAGGATTATGGTATATTTTTTCCCTCGTCCATAATGGAAATCATTCAATAAATTTAAACTGATATTTTTTTCACAGGTGAAAATAATCAGGTAGACGACGGAACGAATAGGAAGAGCAACTTGATCACATATACAACTTCTTGTCATCAACAGAATAAATCAATAGCGTTGCAGTAATCAACAATGTCTATGGACTAAAAAATCTGAAATAAAAAGTAAATAAAAAAAATATAGGATTTTACAGCGTGTTTTCTTCACCTAGGCGCGGTATTTTCCTCAAACACAGAAACAACGGTGACATGAAGGCTTCTTTCCTTGACATGCAACCCTGCCTCTCTCTCCATCACAAAATTACATTTGTCCCTCGCTTTTCTATCGGTATGTGACATTGTTCTTCTGAACTTGGTAACTGTGTACCTTCCATCCCTTGAAGATCACTCAATATGGGACTCAACCATCTAATCCATTTTCTGTTCAAATAACCTTTGCGAAAGCTGGCCCACTTTCAACAAGATTTACTAACTTCTCCAAGTGATTTTTGTTCAATATTGTAAGACCAACACCACAGAAATGTTGGTACCTCTTGCTAAAGATGACTGGCAGACCTGCATCTTTGTAGTGGTTCGTATGAGTAATATGTAATATATATATATATTTAATTTATCCTCTCCCTCGCTCCCCCCCCTCTCTCTCTCTCTCTCTCTCTCTCTCCCTCTTTTTATCCTTGTCTCTCTCACTTTCCCTCTCGAGTATAAAACAAAACAAGCCCGTAACCACATTTCTAATGTTCAGTCATTGCTCTCGGACATTACTTCCATTTGTGGAACAGTCCTGAATGATTAATCAACTCAAACACCTGAGAGCTTCCACCTGACTTTCCATTTGATTTCCTACTTCCACTCTTTATTCTTCCCCATGGTCCTTGTGAAATGTGTGTGTGTGTGTGTGTGTGTGTGTGTGTGTGTGTGTGTGTGTGTGTGTGTGTGTGTGTGTGTGTGTGTGTGTGTGTGTGTGTGTGTGTGTGTGTGTGTGTGTGTGTGTGTGTGTGTGTGTGTGTGTGTGTGTGTGTGTGTGCGTGCGTGTGTGCGTGTGTGCGTGTGTGTGAGAGAGAGAGAGAGAGAGAGAGAGAGAGAGAGAGAGAGAGAGAGAGAGAGAGAGAGAGAGAGAGAGAGAGAGAGAGAGAGAGAAACATCACACGTAACACCACTCGTCTGCAGTCGTTAAGATTGAACTCTTGGTATATAAATAAGGAAATCACAACTTTATGACTACTAAGTAATTCACCGGAAATCATCAGTTTTTGTAAGGTACATAAAAGGTGAATGATAATATGAAAGGTATTATAAAAATTCCATGAACATCTAATCACAATACTCTTCTGTATTATGTCACAAGCAACGAGTTCCCGTGTTATTTCCTTCTAGTAATATACATATGCTAGATTAAATAGAAATAATAAAGTGAATAAAATACATATGTAATTAAACCTTTAGTAGTCCACCTAGAAATCTGCAGATCCTGGTCCAACAGATGAAAATTGCAAATTTCTGTTCCACGTCACGATGTCAGCGGCCATCCAGTTTAACAACAAATGAACAGAGAAATAATTCATGTGAAAATACTAGATAAACAAATAAAGACATAAGTAAATAAATGAATATACAAGTACTAAAGAAACAAAACACCAAAAATCAAGTAAAGGGGAAAATAGATATCTAAAATAAACATACACCTAATGTATCCATTCATAACCTTGATGAAAAGACATATGTCTGTCTGTCTGTCTGTCTGTCTGTGTCTGTCTGTCTGTCTGTCTGTCTGTCTGTCTGTCTGTCTGTCTGTCTGTCTGTCTGTCTGTCTGTCTGTCTGTCTGTCTGTCTGTCTGTCTGTCTGTCTGTCTGTCTGTCTGTCTGTCTGTCTGTCTGTCTGTCTCTCTCTCTCTCTCTCTCTCTCTCTCTTCCTCTCTCTCTCTCTCTCTCGTGAGAGAAATCACTTGATAAAGTCTTTGTTTGATATGCAAAACACGTGTAATTACGTCTCTTCCCAACTTTGCACGTGCTGAATGGAACGAATTGGTCCTTAACTGACAACTCATATCTCTCTCTCTCTCTCCCTCCCTCTCTCTCCCTCCCTCCCTCTCTCTCCCTCCCTCCCTCTCTCTCTCTCCCACCCTCTCTCTCTCTCCCTTCCTCCCTCCCCCCCTTCCTCCCTCCCCCTCTCTCTCTCCCTCTCTCTCTCGCTCTCTCTCTCTCTCTCTCTCTCTCTCTCTCTCTCTCTCTCTCTCTCTCTCCCTCTCTCTCTCTCTCTCCCTCCCTCTCTCTCTCCCTCCCTCTCTCTCTCTCTCTCTCTCTCTCTCTCTCTCTCTCCCCCTCTCTCTCCCTCTCTCTCTCCCTCTCTCTCTCTCTCTCTCTCTCTCTCTCTCTCTCTCCCTCCCTCTCTCTCCCTCCCTCTCTCTCTCTCTACTTCTCTTTAGCCTTCCTTTGATTTGGAAATTGGAGTAACAAGCTCTCTTTCCCGACTAAATTGGAGATTTTCTTCTCAAGCACCTTCAAGAGCCGTGGTTCGTTTTACTTATTTCTCTTTATATATATTGTTTATTGTTAAGTATTTATTTGTCTATTATTTAATCACATTTATTCAATTTCTAATCAATTACTTGTTTATTCATGTAATTAGTTGTTAATTTTTTTGTTTTCTTTTCGTAAATATACATTTTTTCACAACCTACGGGACAGATTCTCCAAAACAATACTTTCTCGATCGATCAAGCTCTCAACTTGTCCCAATTATTCAATCAATCAATCAGTCATTGGAGCAAAAAAAACGAATTGACAGTGCACAGTTATAATCAACCTTCTCCTCGACCCCCAAAGACCATCCCTGGCAAGCTTCCAGGTCGACTCTTGATCCATCTCCATTGGTTCCAGGCAGATTCCACTTATTCGACACAACCACAATCTTAGCCCCAAATCAGCCATAGATTTTATTTCCTCTGAAATATACACTACTCCTCCGAAGTGCAGCCGTTTTAATTCTACTTTCTCACAAGTCTACATCTCTGAAATCTTAGTAATCTCTCGCACATCCAAAATCTACCTCCCAGAAGTCTACCACTTTTGATTCTATCATCTTTGAAATCTACCCTTCAGAAAACCAACTCTCTGAAGTATACCAACTTGAGTTCTGTCTATCAAAATCTACCGCCACTGAAGGCTACACTCCTCAAATCAACCCTACTGAGGTCTAACTCATCTGAAGTCTAAGATGTCCTCAAAGATCCTCTTAGGGGTCGTCCTTGAGATTACGACCGCATATGTAGATTTAATGTCCCCATGTTGGAGAATTATTGCACAGTGTCCCCTACAATACGCGTTATCAAGGTCCAGGGCTTTGTGGGTCTCTTTAACATATCATAAGACCTAGAACATGATAATGGAGGAGACCGCAAGATACTATATGGCCCACACTAGGCAGTTCCATGTCTATTACCACCTTTCATCCCTATCCATAATGTTATCTAATGTTCTCTTAAAGCAACCAATAGTTTCAGCCCTTATCACATTGTTACTAAGTCTATTCCACGTGTTAACCGGTTTGTTGGTAAACCAGTTGTTGCCTGTTTCCTTCTTGTACTAAACTTCTCCAAGTTTAATCTATTATTACGAGTCCTGCCCTGATACCCTTGCCTCCACCCTTGTTAAAGCCCTTGACCTATTTGAATACCTCTATTATGTCACTCCGCTCTCTTCGTCTTTTCACATAGTGAAAGGGTGAAGAACTCTAATCTGAGCTCTCTCTCTCTCTCTGAAGACCAGCTCTCTGACGACCATCCCTCAGATGAATAAAATCGCCTATGGCAAGAAGAAAAAATAAATCGTGAAAAGCGCGACTGGGCCGCAGGGATGATATATGTTGGGACTCTGAGGCTCGGGACAAGAGGACGCAAATGGACCCTTCAGGAATTTCGACAAGAACATTTGCTGTGTCTCTTCATTCGAAAACCATTTGTGGATCTTGTCCGTCTCGCTCATGGAACTGAGTTCGAGGGAAGGAGGACGTCGAGAAGGAGGAGGTGAGAGAGAGAAAAACGGAGTTTATCTCTATTTGATTAACCCTTCCATTGTGGTGATATGCTAGCTGCCGCCAGGTGATTTTATTCATCTGGAGGTGGCAAACTTCATACCACATAATGTTCCGATCAATAAAGGCCTTCTTCAGCTGAAACAAATAGACTGGTGTCTCTCAAAAAGAAGATTATCCTAATCTTATTTCTTATATTAACTTATTTCTTTTCCCCTTATTTGAATTATGTTTCTCTTCCACTTTCCATTACCTTAGTCCCTGCCTCTTATAAATTATATTCTACTTGTTTCTCTTATCGTGCATGATTACAATTTCGTCTCGATAAGCCGATTACCATATCCTTCTCTCTATCGACACTCTTCTTTTACCATACAAACATTTCCCTTTCACACAACAGTTGAATATTGACAATATACTAAATAATTCTCATCAATACTAAACGTGTTAGACTGATACTAAATATCATAGAAAGACCTCTTAAAAGGTTTTGGTATATGCAAATATTTACAGTGGGATGTGGAGAAGTGGAAAAATGTGTTGTCGAGTGATGAAGCCGCTTTCACCGTTACTGGAAACCGTCTTGGCAAAGTGTACCGTCGTCCTTGCAGGGATCCTTTGGACCCAAAATTCACGCACGGTACTGTAAAACATCCTGATTCACTGATGGTTTGGGATGCTTTTGTCTGCCATGGTGTGGGATTATTAGTGATACTACCAAAAAATTTAATTCTGAATGCAGACCGATATTTTGAGCTACTTAATGATCATTTGAAGGACTGTTTTTTCAGTGCAAAACAGATGTCTTCATGCAGGATGGTGCACCATGCCACACTACTAAACTCATTAAAGAATGGTTTGAATTCTGTGATGTGGAGTATTTAAAAGATTGGCCTGGTAATTCGCCCGATTTAAACCCAATTAAGAACCTCTGGGCGCTCATGAAAGATAAGGAACGTGAGCGCGACACTTCATCAATCCCCAAGCTGGCGGTAGGCATCAAGGATATTTGGAAGAATATGGACCCTATGTGGCTTCAAAATCTTGCAGCATCTGTCCCTAAACATCTCCAAGAATGTATCAAGAGAAAGGGGTGTCCAACAAAGTACTAGAGTTGGTACCTGATAATGTAGGTTATTTGAGCAAATTTATTATTTTTACTCTGGCGCCTAAGTTTTTGTCCCCTACTGTAGAGCTGGGAGCGTTTCTCGGTGCGTTTCACTAGGGTTTGGCCGCGTTTAGCGCCACCAAACTATTAAAGCTTAAGAGACAGGTTCATACCGAAATAAAAGTCCGGTAGGCCACATACTATACCAAAGAAAAAATTCGTAGGCCATATTCAGAAGGTAGGCCACATACTATACCGGCACCTATATTGCTTTAATAGTCTGGGAGCTAGCCGTGGCCAAACTATAGTGGAACGCACTGAAGAAAGCACCTAGGAACGAACCGGGGAACACGCCCAACTCTTTATGTATAAACATGTAGATATATATATACATACACACACACACACATATATATATATATATATATATATATATATAGAGAGAGAGAGAGAGAGAGAGAGAGAGAGGAGAATTATATATATATATATATATATATACTCTTATAATCATCCGTTCATCATCAGCATATACGATCATACTCTTGTTTTTTCCACCTCCGCAAATGAAATATGAATTAATTTCCCAAGTCGGACATGTAAATTTATATAGGTGCGATGTTCAATTGCCTCACCCGTAGGGCGGTTAGGATGGGAGGGAGAGGGGGCGCAGGGTCATTAAGCTCATAAAGAATACGGTCTTGATATGGAAGTACGGGAAACCTCATATATACCCGGAAATGAGGCAGACGGAGTGTAATGACATATTCCCCGGAAACAAAGCTCAACTTAATGTTATTCCTCTCCGAAGAGGAAAATAAGATGAAGTAAATATGGAGCGACAAGGGAAGAAGGAAAAATAAATGAAATAGAATAAAAAAGAATTGACATGATTGAGTGTAAAGGGGAGAGTAAGCTCGACGGTATTTTCGAACAAAGACATCTTAGGCTAGGTTTTGCTTGAATGTTACTTTTTACATCATTCAGCCATTACACCTACCTTTACGAGGTGGCTAGGCATGACAGCCTCTTTGGGGGCTCAATCCATCTGTGAACTTAAAAGGCAGAATTTTTATTCAACTTATACTGCACCTTCAAGAACTATATAACATTACCATATATTTCACATTATATTAATTTTTCTATCTGCAATTTTTCATATTATATATATATGTATATATATATATATTATATATATATATATATATATATATATATATATATATATATATATATAATATATACTGGAAACTATCCGATAATTGCTATATTTTTTTTTAACTTCAACTAGTTTTAGACTAACCTTTTCATATAAAAGCAATTTCTTCGTCTGCTGTCCTACAAATAAATCCTCCTTCATTAACGCCTCAGTCATTCCGGGGGAACTTATTTCCCAAATATGTGAATTCATGGTAAATTTTATCCATACTTTTACTGAAATCCGTCACCCACACGTGCTTAATGTGCAAAAGAGGCAGATAAATTTTCTCAGGATCAACAAGAGAAGGATTAATGACAATCTTCCTTCCTAGAGTCATTGATATTTGATTTGGCCATACATTCACACACACACACACGCACGCACACAAGCACGCGCACACACAAACACACCTACTATATATACATATATATACATATACATACATGCATATGCATATACATATACATACATGCATATGCATATACATATACGTACACATACATGCCTGAGTGTGTGTGTGAGTATGTGTGTGCGTGTGTGTGCGTGTGTGTGCGTGTGTGTGCGTGTGTGTGCGTGTGTGCGTGTGTGCGCGTGTGCGCGTGTGTGCGTGTGTGTGCGTGTGTCGTGTGTGTGCGTGTCGTGTGTGTGCGTGTCGTGTGTGTGCGTGTCGTGTGTGTGCGTGTCGTGTGTGTGCGTGTCGTGTGTGTGCGTGTCGTGTGTGTGCGTGTCGTGTGTGTGCGTGTCGTGTGTGTGCGTGTCGTGTGTGTGCGTGTCGTGTGTGTGCGTGTCGTGTGTGTGCGTGTCGTGTGTGTGCTTGTGTGTGCGCGCGCGCGCGCGTGTGTGTGTGTGTGTGTGTGTGTGTGCGCGTGCGTGCGTGTGTGTGCTTGTGCGCGCGCGCGCGTGTGCGTGTGTGTGTGCGTGTGTCGTGTGTGTGCGTGTCGTGTGTGTGCGTGTCGTGTGTGTGCGTGTCGTGTGTGTGCGTGTGTACATATACATTTAATTTCCTGGATGTCCCACTAAGAAAAGATAAAAGAACTTTGTGTAACCAAGTTGCATACTAAGTAAAAGTGCCACAACACCTGGGTCACATTCCACTTAAAGTCTCCGTACTTATTTATTTATCCAAACAAAATTTCATGCTATGATATAAATCCTTCACGTTAGCTACGTGAGCCAAAACGACGAAGGAGAGGTAATTTCATTGTGGAGTTCGATCGCTTTAAGGAAACAAGTCCCAATCATCCATGTTATATTCATGGTACAGTGTCTCCATAGCAGAATAAACATCACTGTTAAAAATAAAGATAATGATAAAATAAAAACAAAAAATAAAAATAAAAATAAAAACCATAAAAACGATAAAAACAAAATAATAATAACAATAAAACAATAATAATAAAAATAATAATATAAATAATAATAATAAGAAATAAGTAAATACTAACGTCACAATGACCAAGACAAAAACAAACCGTAGTGTCTTTCTAGAGAATACTGTAATACTTTAAGCCAGAACCGAAAAGTTCGACTCTCGTCCTAAATATGTTTAAATAGTGGACGAGATCATTAATGTCTTGCTTCAGCAAATGTGGTTCACTTGAACAAAATGTTTCCAATGTGGAATCCATATTGTTTTTTACTTGGTCCTCTATCTTCTATATTTCTACTATTAATCTAATTTTCTGTTTGTATATCTTTTTAAGGCTTGTCAGAGAAATAAACTGACTATTTACACAACTTCTCATCGTGATGGATATAGCATAAACAAATTCAGAATCTGTCAACAGTGTAAAAGACACTCTTTATACACGAGTTTTAATCTGCAGCTAACATATTACTATTTAGAAATGGTTACTGCGTGTACAGCCATGTTCCTAGAGGCCTCTATCGACTCACTCATCTAAAATATTTTCCAAATATAAGCTTTTGCACGTCATAATGGATACTGATATTTCTAATACTCTGTACAGTACGTACGTACGTACACACACACACACACACACACACATACACATACATACACACACACACACACACACACACACACACACACACACATATATATATATATATATATATATCAACCACAATACACTTTAACTCTAAGCCATCAACATCGAGACTCGAGGAGGCCAACAAATGTTAGTGACTTAGCCGGTTGCGCCATCTCTCTTGTCACGTGCTAGTCCAGGTTCGAGTCCTTGGCCGTACCACGTTTCAATTTCTGCATGTTGGCCTCCTCGAGTCTCTCTCTATGTTGATGGCTAATTATAGTGTATTGTGGGTGATAAAAATGTATATCTGTTCACGGGGACCCATTCAATGTACATATATATATCAGTGCTGCACATAGTATACGATTATGATGGAAAACTATATTGGTAATGAAAAAATCTGGACACTTACTTGGATACAGTGAGCAATTACGCACGACAAACACATTACTTCCCCTGGGGTCTCATCTTTGTTGACCAGTGCAATCAATCACTTCTTTATTTCATCATCCTAATAACAGATTTTCCTACACAAGCACTTTCCATCGGCTTCTTCCAATCACGAATAATAACTTCTAATAACTTTTCCCACCGTCCAACACGAAAATCTAATTAATTTTTCTTTGCGGTCACGCTTTCCAGTAATGAGGATAATTTTTCCCTCAAATTCTTATATATTTCCTGTTCAGCATTTTCCTTTTTATATAATTCCCCGTCATATTCAATTCTATTTTTCTAGTTTAAATGAGGAGAGGATACGTTTTTCTGTGTTCAGCGACTGATTCATATATTAATGCAATCTGGTAAACGGGGTCGCAAGTTGGCCGTGAGCCAGAGGCCCAGAATTGGGGACTCTTCTTTAAATGACACCCATCTAGGAAAGGTGCGCTGTCTAGAACTTCTCTTCTGTTCAGTTTTCTAGTACAATTTACATACTAAACAAGTTAGGCAATAAAATGCAATACATACACACTATGTTAAGGGACCTCACACATATTACAGTCTCCCCCTCTCTCTCTCTCTCTCTCTCTCTCCTTTATCACACAACCATATTATTATGAACGAATGAATAAACATATATACTTTGAAATCTGAACTAAATATCTGATGTGTATGCCCACTTATTTACGATAAAATAAAAAACTGAACGAAAAGCTAAGCAAAAACACGTTCTTGCCTTTAACTGTACACGTTCAAAATTTCTGGTTTGTTTGTGTCATTAAGCATCAATGGCAAATCTTTAGACATTGAAAGACAAGTACTGCCTCCGTAATTTAAATGTTCTTTAAGTGTAATCCCTCCCTCTATACTGTTCTCTCTATTTATAAATTCATGTATGCATGTGCGTATACGTGGTCATTCACACGAGTATATAGGTATATAAAAGTGCCCACGCACGCATGTACAGTACACACACACAAGCACACACACACACAAGCACACACACACAAGCACACACACACAAGCACACAAGCACACACACACAAGCACACACACACAAGCACACACACACACACAAGCACACACACACACACACACACACACACACACACACACACACACACACACACACACACACACCATGGTGAATACAAGCACACACACGCACGCACGCACACACACACACACACACACACACACACACACACACACACACACACACACACACACACACACACACACACATGCATAAACCTTCCCATCCTTTCTTTAAACGCATTCTATTTCCGGTGAGTATTAAGTTTAAACCACATGCAATATCCGGATGATGGCTCTACCTCTGAAATCCGGGAAACCTGTGATGAAGACAAATATTCCCATATATGGTAAAACAACATATGTGTATTTATCGTATACATTCATATACACTGCTCATGGAGGCATGTACATACATACACACACATACATACACACACACACACACACACACACACACACACACACACACACACACACACACACACACACACACACACACACACACACACACACACACACACACACACACATTTTATATATTATATATATATATTATATATATATATACATATTATATGCATATATTACCTTTTCAGCTGCTATTCGGTCTGCGAGGTAGCTAGGCATGAATACACGTATGTAAATATATATTTATTTCTTCTAATACATTTAAGAATGTTTACATACATCACACCCATATACCTAATAACCCCAAGAATGTATGGTTCGTCTTTTGAAATAATCTTTAGTTTTATGACCTGAAATCTCTTAGAAAAAAAGGTCCTCATTACTGCTAATTAGGCACAGCCAGGTCAACTCTGGTCAAACCAGGTCATAGGCTGTGGAGACGTTTGCACACATAAAGAGTCCGCTCACTATTTCCTTTTTTATCGTTTTAATCCTGATTCTACATGACGCTGGAAGCGCAACTATAATACATTTTCTTCGCAGGAGGTTTGCAAACTACAATATATTCCTTCCTCCCTCCAGAAGAAGAAGAAGAAGAAGAGCGGGCGAGGAGCATACGCCAGGAGTCGCTGAGTAGCTGCGGCCTAGGCTGTCATCTTTGCCCCATGTGTTTGGGGGACTGATGGGTCGGGAAATAAACAGTCACTGCAGGGAATCGGAGGCGTGTGGGACTCAAACCTGCGAATAGAAATATGCGAGACCAGCACGCTTCCGATTACGCCACTAGTGCTTTGGATTGGTTGATAATGGACCATTATATTACTCTGATAAAATAAATAGACAAATAGATTAATAAATAAGAAATAGTAAATACATAACTGCTTATCAACTGTTTGTTAGGAACTCATCTTTAAGAAATAAATACAATAACAAATTAAAATAAAAAGATAAAAAATTCCCAACTGATTGAGATTCGACTGTTTACCTTTAGCTCAATTACATCGTGGAAACGGTAACCAGTGATTGCCACTTGCCGCAACAATACGGCCACTCCAGGTCACAACTAAATGCCTTTTCCATTTCCATCTGACCTCACTTTATGGATGGGGGTGACAGGTGGTAATGGTCATGAAACTGCCTAGTGTAGGCCTTATGGCCTCTTGCAGTCTCCTTCATTCTTATGGTCTCATGTTCTTATATTCACTGACTTGTTCGCTTTTACTTCCCATCCTACTTTGCTCGCGGTCCGGGAACGGTGCCTGAACATAAAGCTTCGGTTTTAGCAATTAGGGGACCATTGTTCAAGGTAGATGCCATTGTTAACCTCTTCGGCGTGGCCAGGATTCGAACCCCTCAGATTGCCATGTGCGCGCAGTTCTGCTGTACCACAGCATGCTACACGCTTTACTTGACATCGGTGTTATAACATTTGTAAGAGGAAGGTGAGCAGCGTACGCCAGGAGACCCCTAGCTGTTGGCGAAGCCGTCACTTTTTTCCTATTCCTTTGAACTATTGGGGCAGGTAATGGTTACTGCTGGGAATTGGAGAAGAGTGCAGGATTCGAACCCACAAGTAAACAAATGCGAGACCAGCACGCTTTTGGTTGTGCTACTAGAGCACGTAGTCAACAAATCATAGGTCCTTTACATTAGGAAGCGCTTCATCATAGCCAAAGCCGTCGACCTGGGCTGCTAGGGCAAGGGGCAGTCACCAATACCTAATGAAAACAAAACTGAAGACCTTTCTACTTACGAGGCGGGTTCTAAACCGAAGATGCTATAATGACAAAGAATTAAACGCTTTTTACTACCAAGAAAGTCTCGTTTCACTAAGCGTGGAAACGGCTAGAGGAAATTAAAATCGTAATCTAATTACAATCTGTTCACTTATGTAATATAATAAAAGCCACGCCCCCTTCTCCTGTGTCAACTCTGGTTGGCTGTCATATCTTTCACACCGTGAACAGAGTCGGAAGTTTCATGAAAATTCTTCTTCCTGAGAACAGAAAGTAATATGGAGGTCTGTTTCACCACAATAATCATGTCACAGAATTATTATGAATATACTTCCACCAAGCATTGGAAACACAGAAAAAAGCGCTTTAGTGTGAGTACCTCTAACAACATATTTTACATCCTCTTCATTTATTTAAATTTTCATCAAGTTTTCTTGAAAGAAAAAAAGATCTGACTGAAGTTAAGAGTGGCGTGCCCCAGGGATTAGTATTCGGTCGCTTATATGTAATTTGCTAAGTGAATATCTGTAAGAACTCGTACATACTCAAGAGAGGTTGATCGTACTGGGTAATTCATCTACATAATATGAATGAAAAAGTATTTATAAACTTAATAGAAAGGAAATGACTACAAAGGGAGTAATATATGTAATGATTCGTAATCAACTATGCATTATTTCTGAAGATCACTTAGGAATTATTATAAAGATACTAAGCTTATGAATAAACACTTAAAAATAAAAAATTAAAGTGATTAGTTGATTAAAGGAAAATAGAGCTTAATCTGCCGCGAAAACATGTGACATCAAATGTTGAGATTTAATTAACAAGCTACATTCGACACTGGTTCATATCACTTTCGAATAGCTATGCTGCTTGCTTTTGGAATTCATATCTAATTAATGAGACCGAGAGACAAGAGGATGTCCGGTGACGATCTTCTAAAATGGTTTTCAAATTTTCAAACGGAAATATTTAGTAATAATAACAAAAACACTTTGGTAAAAATTATGCTTGGAGTGTAATTTCTATTTATTTTTTTATTGACTCATGATTGTATTTTCAAGATATATTTTGAAACTATTCTATATCTAACGAGACAGAGACGAGAGGATTTCCAGTGACGACCTTCTACAATGGTTTTCAAATTTTTCAAATGGAAATAAAAATAATCAAATAAAAATTGTGCTTGGGGTGCAATTATTTCTATTTTTTATAATAGTATTTTCAAAAGATATTCTGAAACTATTCTATTCACAGGCCAGTGAACAAAGAAAAAACTTCTCCATGCATCGAGACCCCATTCAGTTAAACAAGAAAGTACCACATTACATCAGTCTCAACAAATCTCTTCCAGTTGATCAATCACGTACTTGCTATGTTGGTGACATGCTGTTGACATATTACCGACATGATTTTAACATGCTGGCCACATGTTAGCGACATGATGGAGACATGTTAGCGACATGATAGAGACATGTTAGCGACATGATAGAGACATGTTGACGACATTGTACAACGGGGGCGGCGCACCGAGGCAATCAACAAATGACCTTAAAGTCGCCTTCAGGCAGAAGAAGAGCTCTCCGGCTTCTGCACTAATGCTGCGGCCATTACCAGCGCCAAAGGAAAGGATGCAACGAAGCTTCAACATTACACATCATTGCATAGCAGATGAGGTGAACATTACCTATAGTGTCCCTTTCTCTGCGTGGAGAAAAGATTCGCAATAAAAAGACAACTAAATAAGAGTCGTAATCGCTGCCGTAGTCGTACTGATAGTAGTAGTAAAAGTAGTTGTAGAATTAGTAGCAGTAGTAGTAGTAGTAGAAGTGGTAATAGTAGTAACAGTAATAGTATTAGTAATAATGTCAGCAGCAGTAGT
>NC_134805.1:36330047-36332547 GCF_046742065.1 Oratosquilla oratoria | reverse complement strand
AAATCATCAAAATTAAATTCATAAAAAAACAGGTTACCGTATTGAAGAGTATCAGTGAATGAGGGAAGGAAATGTTCTTTGTTTACATGACGTCAAGTTGTTCTTGGAGCGATGAAGAATGGAGCTACTGCGCAGTAAGAACAGGTCCTTCGAGTATAATATAAAGTATAATAACGGGCGGGTATTATTTCAACTATACGGAATTTAGTGCTAAATGTAAAGCTTTCAATAAGGCACTAGATGGATTTATTTTTTACTCTCAGATATCAGCTGATTATATATATTATACATTTTTCAATTACACACTTTTAAATGGCTCACTTTTCAATTACCTAATTTTCATTGTCCCAATTCTCAATGGCCTAATTCACAATGCCCCACTTTCCTGTGGCCCACTTTCCCGTGGCCCACTTTCCCGTGGCCCACTTTCCCGTGGCCCACTTTTAAATGACCCACTCTATATTGGCCCACTTTTAAACGGCTCCCTTTTCATTTACCCACTCTTCAATGGCCCACTTTTAAATAGCCCACTTTTGATGGATTTTACCCCATTTCAAATCACTTTCTTATTACCCTCAATACAGACCTAAATTACCTGTGGTGGCTTGCTCTTCCTCTGTATTCTACTTTAGGCCACTTATCCTATTCTACCTTTCGGCAAATGACTTAAATCAACATTGTGTTTACCTTTGGAGATTCATAAGCCATTTAAAGATTATTCTTGAAAATATTCTTTATTTCATTAGGTTTGTTTAGTGTGAAAATATTGATCTTACAGTATCACCAAATCAGCGATTATGTAAATTTTCCTTCTTTTCTTTTCTTTTTGTTAACATTATTTTTTCTTTATCAAGGGTTGCGTCATTGACTTAAAGGGATAATCTAGTGTGCCCTTTTAACCCTAAATCAAACTTTATATGCAAAATTCTGGCTGTATATTCAAGTTTGCCTACAACCAGTTTTGTGAAATGATAATACACGTGAGATCTTGGACAAAGAAACATCCCACACTAACGATAAATAATCCTTTCTTGAAACATTCAATAACAATTCAGTTTAGAAACTATCTTTGATTTTATAATACAAACATTTTCCTGAACAAAGAGAGATATCACCCAGCGAAGACCACTGCTACAGAAGAACTCATCTCGACATGCAGTCAACAATTACTTAGCCCAGAAACAACCCGTGATACCAATGACATAATGTTCACCGTGATACTAGTGTTACCGTGGACAAACAGAGTGATATGACACAATGAAGACAAGAGGTCCCCAAGAACTCAGCGTGACGCATAGTCGATGACGCGTGATCTGAAGGCCTTAATATTCAGCAGATCTCTCTTTCTCACAGCGGCACCGTGCCAAGAAGGGCTTCATGTCTGGCACGGAGCCAATATGTATTTGCCGATCAGGAAAGGTGATCAACTTAAACTCCTTCCACCCCCTTCAGCCTAGTAACGCATCACTGTATAACACAACTACACAAACATACCTTTTGTTGTTTACTACATTTCTTTGTACGTTGTTCTCTTACAATAAAAACGTATTTCGGTAAATTATATTAAAACAATAACTAATATTTTATTTCCGTAGCTCTAATATATCATCAGTTAGATTCACCCCCTTTAACTTAGTAATCCATGACTGCGGACACTTCAACCTGTCACAAGGTAGCATAACTACACAAATATACCTTACGTTGTTAAGCACTTAGAACATTTCTTATACGTTATCCTCTCACAATAAAAAGAATTTTCGGTAAATTGTACTAAAACAAAAACAACTAATATTTCATTTCCGTAGCTCTAATATATCATGAGTTAGATTCGGGTGTTTTCAACGGTACTTTATTCATTTTATTTTGGTGAGCGACAGACAATTTCAAGGACCTCAAGCCGGCTCTTAAGCTGAAAATTGGACGACGCAATCAGAAACATTATCATTGTGATTACATGGACTGACATGTTTTCATAATTATTTGTTCTAATTAAAAGTAAAAGAAGTACAAGAGTAAGTAGGAGGGAAATTAGAAGAACAAAGAACAATAATAAGAACAGGAAAGAAAATAAAAGAGGATGAAGAAATAGAAGTAGAAGAGAATGCAGAAGCAGCAGAAGACTAAGATAAGCTAAAAAGAAGATTAAAACGAAAAATAAGAAAAGAAGAAGAAAGGAATACATGTATATTGAAAAATAAAAAATAAAATGAAATGGATAGATAAATAAACAGAAGAATTATGCCTACATACTTAGTGTTCAACAGCCAACCCCGCACCCCCCCCCCTCTAAACGCGACGGGTGGTTCGAACTTCACTTTGATGTCTCTACGAAGCAGCTTGACTCTCTTTCCTCCATCGAGAAGCTACGTATTGACAGGGCCTGTCCAGACCTCCCGGTGGAGAGGTCTCTCTAACAATATCGTCTTTCTCCATCTCATTCTCTCCCCAGCCTCGAGGATTGCAGGCTTTTTTTCACATGGGATTGTATGTGCGCGCACAC
>NC_134805.1:36325047-36327547 GCF_046742065.1 Oratosquilla oratoria | reverse complement strand
AGGTCTTAAATAATTTTCATAAATATTCCATAAATTTCCACTAGATGATGGTCGGCTGTCCCTCTTTTTTAGTTTTTCGAGTTTTACGCGCCGCGAGTATGACTTAGAAATAGAGATGACCACCGACAGCAGAAGAATGATCAAATCTCAATTCTGAGTAATAAGCTGATTCGAGTTCAGACTTATCTGAACAATGCAGGACCTGCCTAACCCCTAGAGAACGAGACAACCTAAGTCAACACAGGAATTTAATGAATATACTGAATTGAAAATCAGACTCTGTAGAAAAAAATGACAAAATATCGTAGTGAGAACATTGTCAAAGAACATACTGCAAAGCCTCTACAGAGTATTTATGAGAGCGGCTCTGTTGTGAAACGGAGACGAAACCAATACAGAAAAAGGCATTAGACAAAGCAAAGCGATTCCGTGCAAAACAAGTGTTTGTTGCCTTTCTCAGATCATATAGGGGAAAAACAAGGTTCTAAATGTAGCGGGGAACACATTAGTCAACCAATATTGATACTATTCTTATCATCAAAAACCGTAGTATCTACAAATGATATCTACATATATACATATGCATACACACACATGTATCTATACATATATATATATATATATATACAAAAGTACTTTGCCATATTTATATCCTCATTCGTTATTACTCTCCCAATTACACACAAACACACACACACACACACACACACACACACACACACACACACACACACACACACACACACACACACACATACACACACACACACACACACATACATTTACTTTATTCAGCACTGTCGAAAATGACCGTCTTCTTATTCATAACATACAAGACTGATTACAGACAGCTGGAGTTGGTTTACCAGCTTCCCCCCCCCCTGCAGCGACTGGATCCTTTGTATGTTTCTCACTCGTTAAAGGGATTATGACGAAATGGCTCATTACAGGTGCAGTCCGAGCGCTTCCTGAAGCCTGAAAACAAGACTGTCATTCACAAGACTGAAACAATGAAATTACTCGGTGATGGGCGCCGGTATTAGATTCTCTCTCTCTTTCTTTTCTTTTTTTTCTTTCTTTTTTTCTTTTAATAAACTTTGGCAGTAGCCATCACCTTTACCTTGTGTGTTTGGTGAGCCTTTTTTTTTTTTTACAATTTTTACATTTTATGACGATAGGTTTTTCCTTCGGCAGAATAAAATCACCTGTGGACGGTCAGTATATCCCAAGGTTGCCAAATTTCAGAAGACGAGCTATTGATAATATATTTAACACCATGACAGTTTTCTCACACACATCTGAACAAAATTGCTAGTGGATAGTCATATTAACTATTTTGGACTATTTCTGTCTCGCACTCGTTTAGTTGTGGGTTCCAATCCCGCAGTCCTGTCCGACTCCCAGCAGTGATTGTTACCTGTCCCAACTTCTATCTCCGCCAGTCTGATGACCTGGTGGCGCAATCGGAAGCGTGCTGGTCTCACACTTAATGGTGGGTTCGAATCCCGCACTCCTCTCCGATTCCCAGTATTCCACCGCTACCTGTCCCAACAGTCCAAGCGCATAGGGCAAAGGTGACGGCTTCGGCCGCAGCTACTCAGCGCCTACTAGTGTAGGATTTTCATTCTATTCTGCCTTAAAGTGATTTTATTCCGAGGAAGACACGAGCTCTACACACAAAAGCTTTAAAAGTGGGCTTCCCGCAAGTGTTGAATATGCAAACGGTGCTGTGTGCGTCTGGTTTGCAAATACGGACACAATTGTTTCCTGTTTCCATCGAGTTTCGACCTAATGGTTCAGGTTTCCCAGCCAATGCTGAAACGAGTCATTTCAACCCTTTTTTCAACATCTAATCTATTACCCGCTCTGTGAGGTGGCTAAGCATGACAGCCTTCAGGTTTACTGACTCTTAGGTGGCTCGAACCGCCTTGTTATGGTGGAAAGGTCCGTTCGGCACAATTTGAAGATTTTGTTCTGGCTAACGCTAAATAGGAGAAGAAGAAGAAAAAGAAAAAGAAAAAGAAGAAAAAAAGAAGAAAAAGAAGAAAAAGAAAAAGAAAATAGAAAAAAAGTAAAAGAAGAAGAAGAAGAAGAAGAAGAAGAAGAGGAAGAGGAAGAAGAGGAAGAGGAAGAGGGAGATATTAGATAAACAGTTGTAAAGAAAGAAAAAAGCTAAATTAAAAAGTAACGGGAGTAGGCCACCAAGGCCCGTGGTTAAGGAGTGTAAAGAAGTTACAATTCATAATGGCAATTTTGTTTATATATGTTACTTTTTAGCCAAACAAGTGCACACTTGTTTTCTCCTCATCAGCCTAAGACAACTTTTCACCCATCACTACATCAACAGCCTGAAAAAGATACTGTACACACACGCACAGAGACACACAGACACACACACAAACACACACACATTTGTGTATATATACATATATATATATATATATATATATATACACACACACACACACAGTCAGGTCACGATTTTGGTCACAAGCCCGTT
>NC_134805.1:36315047-36320047 GCF_046742065.1 Oratosquilla oratoria | reverse complement strand
CGAGGAGCTGACGCGGGGGAGAAGGAAGAGGATTGAGTCATGATAATAAAGGAAGAACTGAGGTAGTTCCTCACGCCGGTTGCTCACTGACGTTTCTATCCTTATGAACCTGGGAACCTCAAAAGACTGCGTGTGTTGTGTGATGGTAAGGGGTAAACAAACCTCTTACAGGTACGTCTTGCTCGGTGCGGCTATTAAACTAACGCAGCTAATGGCGGGTGACGCGCATCCTACTAACTGGCATCATATTTGGGTAAGCGCGTTGGTAAGTTTGATTAACATTATCAGCCTTGTATTTTGCAGCTCGAAGCAGGAAAGCCCCATTCAAAAACAAAGAATTACTGCTCTGGACAATCGTTTGACGATCATCACTGAGCCATGAACGATCATCGTTGAGAGAACATCGCATCAAGCAAAACGTACCTTGCACAGGGTTACACCCCCCCCCCCGCCAAAAATAAATAATCTCTTTATATCCCAGCTGCTGTCAGGCTATTTCATTCATCTACGTGGCACGCCCTCGTTATTAAATTGCTTTAATTATACAATTAATAAAAAAAATTAATTAGACGACTGTTGGTTGTTTGTGACCATCTTTCTCGAGAATAGTGCGAACGAAAAATACTTTAGTACAAAAGCGGAGACCGAGGATAAACCTAGAGAAAGCATCCTACAGCCAGCATTGAAGTGCACAGTAAATAGTTCTACATATTGGGAATAACTGGATTTTTTTTATTCTCGAATATTCGTAACTAAGTGTTCCGAATTCTACAAATTTCCGGTTAACAGAAGCGCCTTCTCACAGTCTAGCCCATTTTCGAAATGCATATTCGTTGCGATTAATGAAGATTTTAAGAGAAAAAGAAAGGAGAAAATAAAATAAAGGACTACTCGTACATTAATGCTGTCAGGATTCTGGGTGCTAAAGCCAAAATATCAAAAATGAAAATATTCTAAGCAGATGCATAACGGTCCGAAGGGGAGCTGTCAAAGTCACCTGAAGTTGAGTTTTGAGCAAAAGTTTGGATAAGATTTTTTTTTTTTTTTTTTAAACAAGAGAGCAGTACTGTCATTATAGATGAAGGAGGATGACACTGAGGGATCAAAGTTCCTGAAGGTGTTGACAAGAAGACAGGAGCATCATGAGGAGTTAGACAAAACTAGCTTTTGGCAAATAAAGTTGAGAATCGAAAGACAAGCAGAACGTGTGGTGGTACCGCGGTCGGCCGTTAGAGATCCGAGATCGAGTCCCACCCAGGACTGAAAATTTTCACCATCGCTGTACAGTGAGCCTGCGCTCAAACTCTGGTGAGCAAGGAGTGTTGTGCGTGTTTGCGTATATGTATATGTGTGTGTGTGTGTGTGTGTGTGTGTGTGTGTGTGTGTGTGTGTGTGTGTGTGTGTGTGTGTGTGTGTGTGTGTGTGTGTGTGCGTGCGTGTGATTCACCATTGTCTTGGATCACGTGTTGGACTCGTGATCGACGGCTATTTCCCTCCCGGAAGAGAGCTCAGAGCTCATATATGACGATCTATGGGTAATTCTGTGACTTTACATGTGCATACACACCCAACTCCCCGCCCGTGAGTTGGAGTAACGACTCGCAGCGCAGGGATACTGAAATTATTTCAGCCCTGGGAGCCCTGGGCGGGGGTCGAGCTCGGTCCACTGCAGCAGCGGTTGCGAACGCTATTGTGTGTGTGTGTGTGTGTGTGTGTGTGTGTGTGTGTGTGTGTGTGTGTGTGGGTGTGTGTGTGTGTGTGTGTGTGTGTGTGTGTGTGTGTGTGTGTGTGTGTGTGTGTGTGTGTGTGTGTGTGTGTGAGAGAGAGAGAGAGAGAGAGAGAGAGAGAGAGAGAGAGAGAGAGAGAGAGAGAGAGAGAGAGAGAGAGAGAGAGAGAGAGAGAGAGAGAGAGAGAGAGAGAGAGAGAGAGAGAGAGAGAGATTCACCATGGTCTTGGATCACGTGTTGGACTCGTGATCGACAGTTATTAACCACCTGGATGAGAGCTCAGAGCTCGTTTGACCGATCTATGGGTAATACTGTGACCTTACACGCACACACACACCCAACACCCCGCCCACGAGAGTTGGAGTAACATCCCGCAGCGCAGTGATACTGAAATTATTTCAGCCCTGGGCGGGAGTCGAACCCGGATCGCCGCAGTGGCAGTCGAGAACTCTAACCACAGAGTGAGTGAGTGAGTGTGTGTGTGTGTGTGTGTGTGTGTGTGTGTGTGTGTGTGTGTGTGTGTGTGTGTGTGTGTGTGTGTGTGTAAAATCAAGGCACCCCTTATAGATCGGACCATAAATGATTTCTGAACGCTCATCCGTAGGGGGTGATAGCTGTCGATCACATGTCCGACACGTGATCCACGACAATGATTAACCACATATGCTCCGCCTTCAAGAGCATCACACAGAGTTTGCAGACATGAGCGAGAATGTTGTTCTCAGTGACAGACTTGTCGCCTTTGTTTACACGAGACGAATCAGGAAAGTGTTCATGCTTTAGAGAACAACGTGGAATGAACTTGTTCATTTCCGAGACAATTAATTCGTGATGCAATCTTGGCTCTCTGATCGTATTACATAGAAGATGCACTTGTTCCACGAAAAATCACAGAAATGGTGCCTTTAGCATTTTAATCAGCGGCACCGAAAGGCAATAACTACTGACACGCACATGAACACACACACACGCACATAAGCACACACACACACACACACACACACACACACACACACACACACACACACACACACACACACACACACACACACACACACACACACACACACACACACACACACACACACAATCGCTCACAGACGTATACACCCCCCCACACACAAAGACAAAAACCACTCACAGACATATACACACCCAGACACACACACCCAGACACACACACACACACACACAAATAAAACACTCACATATATACTACAAACACACACACGCACGCACGCGCGCACACCCACACACACACACACACACAAACACACACACACACACACACACACACACACACACACACACACACACACACACACACTTATATGCAGGGACGCAAGCACACACAAGCACGAGTAAAGAGCTTCTTTGTCCTCAAGCGTTGACATTCTAGACAGAGGCGTCCTCCGTATGAGAGATTCAACGTCAACCAAAGTTGACAGTAATTGAAGAGCAAATTGTTTAGCAGTCTTTGGATCTGCAGCGTCGTGTTTCTAATTAAATCCTAAGTTGATCAAATTCTATCTTGGCACAGTCTACCACGTGAAATACACATTAAGTTCGCGAGATAATTGCCAATCACGAGTTTTGTGTTTTTGATTTACAGTAAAGTTGATTTGCTTGTATATATCTTCTATAATCTAATATGATTAATATTCATGAAGTCTCATCCGGATACTCTCCCAATACAGCCTCACCTTTAATTATTTAATTAAATCCATCGATGTACTTTACATATTTTTTCTGTCTAGCGCAAAGCGACTATTTGATAATGTGGCACTTCGAGATTAAGAGTTAAACTAATCCAATTAACCTAATCAACCCGTTTAAGCGATCTCTCTATGATCAGTATCATAGTCATAATGTGTACAAGGGATTACTCCATAATACTATTTATCGTGTAGGAGTAGATTTGGTGCCGGCACACTAGGCTAGTATGATACTTGATTTTGCCACTTTTTTTTTTTTAGTAGAAACGACCTCCGTTACAATATCCTAGACTTCTGTAAGACCATCTCAAACATGTGTCTAACATTCGTATTGGTTTAAATTTTCTTAGTACGTCATTCAGCGTCTCTATGCGGCAAAAGTAATTTGACATTAAGAAATTTGAAAACCAAAAGATCGTAACCGAAGTAGTTTTTATTTAAATGAAGTCTAGTGTGCCGCCAACTACAGTGGTGCCTCCGGAATCCGAAAGTCTCAAAATTCGAACAACTTGGAATTCGAACGAAATCTTCAAGAAAAATTTGCTCCAAAATACGAAAATATATAGAAATTCGAACAACTCTCGAATGCTCCAGACAATTTTTGCGTGTGTTCGTGTCCGAGTTGTTCCTCCACCAACGCTCTCTGAAGCGGTACTGAAAGCATCTGTGAATTCTTATTCTATTTTCAATTATATTCTTTGGAATACAAGTTCTTGTCTTGGAATTCGAATTTTTTGGAATACGAACGGACTTTTATGACAAATTTTATTTGAATTCCAAGATACCATTCTACTTTGCTGTACCCTACGCGAAGCGATCTAATTAATTATCTGACGTCATGTCACAACAATATGTTCAATGCGGCACAGCAAAGATAGTGCCAGCAATACAATGCAGTGAAATATAACCAGAGAAGAATATAAAAATTCCAAGCATTGGTCATGCACAACGAGAAGAAATATCTGAAAATATAAATATCAAATATTAGAAAATCAAACTGAAATGAATAAACAGATTTACACATACCCAGCTTAACACCATTTCTTTGACTTGTACATCATTTCAGCATTATTCTTTCATTATAAGTAATTAATTACATTAGATACCACCGCACAAGAATAAATACAAGAAAGGAATGCACCATATACACATGTTAACACCATAATCCAACGCAACACACCTTAGCGTTTTATGCCACCTAGCATAATACAGCACATCACCAAAACTTCATGCACACAACTTATCTCCACATTACCTTGGTATCACCCCTTCATAATACCGAGCATAGCACAACAAGACACCATACAAGAAATATAAGACACTTTAGCACCACGTTATCATGCATTCACAATACCGAGCAATAAACATTACAATACAATAAATGCAAGACAGCACAACACAAAGTAGAAACGAGATTAACACTATCACGGGTCCCTGCCACCACTTCACTGTACATGGAAAGTTCCCTATCGCTCGACCAACTCGAGTCCGGCTGGTCCCGGAGTTTAGGGAAGAGGGAGCGGCAGAACAAGATAACGGGGGAGGAGAAAAATCGGGG